>NC_050573.1:507159939-507470356 GCF_011100635.1 Trichosurus vulpecula | reverse complement strand
GAAATTCTGGAATTCCTTTATATGAGAATTGATAATTGATTTATGAAATTATGACACAGGAGCAGGTGTGCCCAGTTCTTTGAATCCTCACCAGCAAAGACCATGATGGTAGTAGGAAGTGGAGCTGTAATCCCCCTTTAATTAGACAAAGAGGTTACTGAGACTAGCTACAGAGGCAAACAGCATGAAGACAGGGAATAGGATGGTGAGGGGAGGCAGGAAGTGTAAAGAAGAGAAATGGGAGAGGGTGAGATATAGACAATCATTCACATAACCATGGTTTAGAGTTGGAAAATACTAAGCAGCACTGACTCGATGGTGTTGGAAGAGTGTTAAGGGTAGTAGGGCAGGAGATTCAGATCTCATTTTTGTATTTTTCTAGGGAAAATTGACTCACTCTTATCTGGATCCCCTTTGGGCTAGTTTATCAACATGCCCAAATCATCTCAAAGTTAACACTAAAACTTTAAAGTTAACAAGTCCATGTCATCTTAAAGTGTCAGCACCCTTTTTCTTGTCTGAGACTGGAGATCTGGAATTTTTCTGGCATTTACATATCATAGGACCAAAAGGCCCTGACAACAGCAGCTGGATGGCTTCTGCTGATTCAGCACTTATTGCCAGGATGTGAATTTTGGCTACTATATAACACAATTTGTAATTTATGTTCCTTTGATCATAGGGACAGTTTATATGTGACTTCCAGGTTCCCCCTTACAATTTTATTTCCTGCTATCATCACTTTATACTGGCTACTTATAAAATTACTTAATATAATGACTAGAAATATTGTAAGGGATGGTCAAAGCAACCAGAACATGATAGAATTTTAACACAATATGATTATACATTCTTATGATTCCATTTTGCTCTAGGCCTCCATTCTTGTTCTTTTCTTTTCTTTTTCTTTTTTAATTGTTCTTTGCCTGCATCATGAATTCCAGCCTCTCCACCTCTCAGTAGTTTCTTAGGTTCTGGTCTGACTTCACTTTCTTCCCTTCTTAATTCATCTCTACTTTGTCATCCAGTCTCAAATCTTTCGTCTTCTTATCTTCTTGCAGCTCATCCCTTGTCAAAGTCAGCCCTCGATTACTTCTATCAAATATCTTTTCCATTCTTACTCACATGCTGCAAAAAGGAGCTAGAAAAAGGCACATAAGTGTATTAACTGAATACATTATAAATTCATGTCAACCAACTTCAGTTGGGTTTTCAACGAAGCAAAGCAAAACTTTTCTCACTGTCTGATTCTCAATCTCACTCCCCTCTGCCCACAGACATTATTACAAACCTTTTCTGCTCTGCTCAACCCTTTCATGCTTGTCATTCCACCCCACTCTCAGCTGAGGATATCACATCTTACTTTACTAAGAAACTTGTAGCCTTTCTCCATGAGTTCCCTCATCTCCCCCTCTATTCATCTCAAAACCCCTAAAATTCAGTGTTGAATGAACAAATTTATATTGGATAGTTTTTCTTTTGTTTGTTTACAGATACTTTTTTCATATCACTTATTTTGTTTTTAATTAATGGAATAAAACAACATTTCCCTAACACTGTATAATAAAAAAGATGACTGCACATAAAACTGCAAATCTATTATGTATGACTTTCTATTACCTTTAAATATATAATAAAGTTATCTTGCAAATTTATATTTCTTTTTTATCCTTCCTTCCCCTCCCCCTTCCTCTAGAGATGGCTACCATTAGACACAAATAGATATATAATGTGTAAAATTATTATATACATACTTCTGTTTATCAGTTCTTTCTTTGTATGCATTTTGAACTGAATGTTCTGAGATGTCTCAAACTCAACAAGTCCAAAACAGAAGTCAATATCTTTTCCTCCAAATCCACCAATCTATCCACTATCTTTATTTCTCTTGTTGGCACCACCATCCTTCTATCACCCAGGTTAAAAACCTTAGCATCATTCTTAACTCCTTGTTCTTACTCCACATAGAGGCTATTGCTTCTAAGAAAAGATGTAAACTTCTTGATTTACCTTTTTACTCCCTTCATGTTCCATACCCACTGTCTTTTCATCATTGTATATTTCTCCTCTCAAGTTCAGCAACATAGCCAAATTATCCTCCTTTCCGTTGCTAATATAAGACACTCCACCTCCAATCTCTGGGCCTTTGAATGGGCTTTCCAATATTTCTAGAATATCGTCCCTCCATAGTTATCTTTCATACAATGCCTCTCTTCAAAGAAGAGTTGAAATATGATCTTCCATATGTATCCTTTCCTGATTTCCTCAAATACTCATGCCCTCCCTCCCACACTTTGTACTTAACTACTTTGCATTGGTTTGCATTGTCTCTTTATTTATTCCACACAAATATACATATATTTATCTTTCTGTTAGAAAACGTAAGCATCTCAATATTAGCAATAATTTCATTCTTCTCACCTATGTGCTCAGTATTTGTTACAGTGCCTGACACATTATAGGCACTTAACAAATATTTATTATTTGCTTGCTGGCTTTCTATCTCTTGTTCACCTCACAGGAAGGACCCATCTTCTTTTTGAAAAATTATATATTGGTGAAATAAGCAGTAAATTTCCATACCTCTCCATATTCACCTCCAAACAACTATGGAATAGCACCTCAAAATGAATCCTGGAACAGAAAACCAGGAAAAAGATGAGGTGAAACAATCTTTTAGTCCAAGAAACTTGGAAGATCACCAAAAAGTCTGTTTCATTCAGGTAAAAGGGGAACTTAGTTCCAGACAAGAGGCATCCCAGAAAGCCAGCAGCAAACCCTACCTCAACAAACCAGTAGGAGATCCTGAATTCCAGTGCAGTAAAAGAGGCAAACACCAACATCAGGACCGGCCCCCCCATGTGTCTTAGCATAGTCAGGGAAATGGATAGACTTCAGCTCTGAAAACTCCCATAAGAAACTCCAGGTGAACTTGTATGTGCTTCAGAGTAACCCTGGGCAAGCAAGGAGCCTCCAGTGGCCAGATCTCCATGTGCTTTGGTGTAGTCCCTTAGAAATAAAAAATCCCCCCAAGCCTCAGCCAGACACCAGCATTAGAATATCAGTTCATAACCAGGCAAGCTTCCAGACTCCCTAGGGCCTCCAGCTGTGCCATCCAACCCTCACCCTACCTTCTCAGCACAGTGATAGATATGAGGGTCCCCCATGGGCCTCAGGGCAACACCAGTGCAGCACTAGGTAAATAGCCAGGGCCTGCAGCCACTGGCACAAGAATGTGAGACAGTGCCCCTTTCCACCCTGGGGGCAGAGATCAAATTTAAAAGAAAGCAAAAAGTCCTAAAAAGATGAGGAAAAACAAAAACAAAATAATAATGTGACCATAGAAAGTTATTACGATAACAGGGAAGAGAAAAACTCAGAAGAGGACGAGAATGTCAAAACACCTATGGGAACCCCCCACCCCCCAAAATGGGAAGTCATCTCAAGCCCAGAAATAACTCATGGAAAAGCAAATAAAAGAGTTTAAAAACTCATATAAGAGAGGTAGAAGAAAAACTAGGAAAAGAAGTGAGATGATGCAAGAGAATTATAAAAAAAAGTCAACAGCTTGGGAAAAGAAATCAACTGCTTAAAAAGTAGAATTAGCCAAATGGAAATGGAGATACAACAATCCACTGAAGAAAACAACTCCTTAAGGGATACAGTTGGCAAATGGAAAAGGAAGGGCAAAATCTACCTGAGGAAATAACTCCTTAAAAGTTAGAACTGGCAAGTGGAAAGTAATGATTCTATGAGACACCATGAATCAATCAAATGAATTCAAAAGAATGAAAAAAAATGGAATAAAATGTAAAATAAATTATGGGGGAAAAACTGACATGGAAAATACATCCATGAGAGACAATGCCAGAATCACTGGAGTCATAATCAAAAGGAAGACCTGGACAGCATCCTTCAAGAAATTGTCAAGGAAAACTGTCCAGATATCCTGGAACCATAGGGCAAAATAGGCATTAAAAATTTCATCGGTTACCTCAGGAAAGACATCCCAAAATAAAGACTGCAAGGAACATTATAAGCAAATTCCAGGACTCTCAGATTAAGGCAAAAATACTGCAAGTGGCCAGAAAGAAATAATTCAAATATTGGGGAGCCAGAATTGGGTTCACAAGACTTAGCAGCTGCAAAATTAAAGGATAAGAGGCCATGGAACATGATATTTCAGAAGGCAAAGGAGCTAGGACTACAACTAGGAATCACCTACTCAGAAAAAAAATTAAGCATAATGCTCCAAGGGAAAAAATGGTCATTTAATGAAATAGAAATGAACAAAAAAAAATTATCACCAGTAAAAATTCCCAAGAGAAGCCTGAACTTGGAGGAAAATACACAGATATCCATAATTACTGTGAATGTGAATTTGAATGTGAATGGGATGAACTCTCTCATAAAACAGAAGCAGATACAGAGTGGATAAAAAATCAGAATCATACAATATGTTGTTTACAAGAAACATGTTTGAAGCAGAGAGAGACAAACAGAACAAAGGTAAAGGCTGGAACAGAATCTCTTATGCTTCAACTGAAGTTCAAAAAAGCAGGGTTAGCAATCCTCATCTCAGACAAAGAAAAAATTAAAATAGACCTAATTAAAAGATATAAGGAAGGAAACTATATCTTGCTAAAATGTACCATCGATAATGAAGTAATATCAATATTAAACATACATCTGCCAAGTGTTATAGCATCCTAATTTTTAAAGGAGAAGTTAAGTGAGTTATAGGTTTATGACCAAAGAAGATAGAGCATTCTGAAATATAACACAGATAATGTTGGTTTTATTAAATCAAAAAGCTTTTGCACAAAAAAAAACCAATGCAATCAAGATTGGAAGGAAAGCAGAAAACTGAGAAACAATCTTTACAGTGTTTCTAATAAATGCCTCATTTCTCAAATACGTATACAGCTTAGTCAAATCTATAAGAATAGAAGACATTCCCCAATTGATAAATGGTCAAAGAACATGAGCAGACAGTTTTCCGATGAAGAAATCAAAGCTACCTATAGGCATGTGAAAAAGTGCTCTAAATCACTTTGGGTAGAGAGAGGCAAATTAATAGAACTCTGAGGTGCCACCTCGTACCTCTCAGATTGGCTAATATGACAAAGAAGGAAAATGATAAATGTTGGAGAGGATGTGGGAAAGTTGGGACACTGGTGCATTGTTTGTGGAGTCGTGAACTGATCTGACCATCCTGGAGAGCAATTTGGAACTATGATAAAATGGCAACCAAACCGTTGCCTACCCTTTGATCCAGCAATACCACTACTAGGTCTGTATCCCAAAGAGATCATAAAAAAGGGAAAAGGACCTATATGTGCAAAAAATTTATAGTAGCCCTTTCTGTGGTGGCAAAATATTGGAAATTAAGGGGATGCCTATCAATTGGGGAATTCCTGAACAAGCTGTGGAATATGAAAGTAATGGAATACTATTGTGCAATAAAAAGGGATGAACACATTGATTTCAGAAAAACCTAGAAATACTTGTACAAACTAATGTAAAGTGAAATGAGCAAAGCCAGGAAAACATTGTACACAATATCAGCAACATTGTGTTATGATCAGCTATGAATGACTCAGCTCTTCTCAACAATACAATGATCCAAGACAAGTGCAAAGGAGTCACAAAGGAAAAAGCTATCGACATCTACATAAAAAAAAACTGGTGGAATCTGAATGCAGACTGAGTATTTTTTTTTCATTTAATTTATTCTTTTTTGGTGTTTTTTTTTCTTTTGGTCTGTTTCTTCTTTCACAAAACTGCGACTAATATAGAAATGTTTTACACGATAGCACACCTATAGCTTCTATCAAATGGTCTACCATTTTAGGAAGAAGAGAGTGGGAGAAAAAATTGAAACTCAGAATCTTATAGAAATAAATGCTAAATTTTGTCTGTATATGTAATTGGGGGAAAATAAAATGCTATTTAAAAATGGGGCAAAATAAATACAAAAATATACATATTGATCACATTTCTTACTGCTTTTTGTTCATAAGTATACGCTGCATATAGGTTACAGTCCATTTGTCCTACACCCCTCCCCCCAAAAAAGAACATGTGTATCTACATTGGTTTTTAGCTCACCAACTTTATTTTCACAGAGATTTTTGTGTTCTAATTTTTGGAACAATGTAGCTTTTCCAAGGGAATATTTTGTTAAAAAATCATTCTTGTTCAGTGAAATGGTTTGGGATCAATACAAACACAATTTTCAAAATTGAATGCTATCTAATTTCTTATGTTATTCAATTTTGAGTACAATTAGTTATCCATCTGTAAATGTATACTTAGTCTAGTCCAGCCACTTTACCCATATTCCATTCCACTAAGTTGTTAGGGTTTAAATGGGATGGTCCCACTGTCACTGATGACAAAAAATAAGTTACATAGAAATCATGACAAATTTATTTCATTCTCCACCTCCTTGCTGCCTTTGTGACTCTAAAATCTATGAATACTTTCAAAATGATGTGACCAAGTTTTCTATAGATCTGTTTTTGTTTCCACTGCTTTTTCTGTTTTATTAGATGATTTTAATTATACTCTGCTACCCTCCTCTGTAAGGTTTATCTAAAACTTATTCCCAAATTCTTTTTCGCTTTCTCCTCAGGCTCTCAATATTTCCATATCAACAACTTGTTCTTTTTCATTGGTCAAAATCAAGTCAAAAGTAATTGTTGGCAAGTATAGTCTTGAATTTTAGTAGCTACTCTGTTTATGAAACTTCCATCAAAGGAAGGAAAGCTTGAAGTCCCCCATCATAAAAACACCCTGCTCTAGTACAGTTCTAGTTTAGTGATTTGTATAAGAAATTCACCCTTAATTTATTGCAATTGACGAGATGGTCTCTAATATAACCTCACCTATAATCCTCCAAATACACTTCACAATTTTTTTCCTCATTGTGTAAATAGACAGGTGTGTATGTGTGTGTGTGTATGTATGTGTCTTTGTCATGCAGAAGATACTTTGAGAATTAAGAGACTTCCCCTAAATTGCTCTGTACAAATCATCATATATCTCATTGACTCATTGGATCATATTGGATTCACTCTTTTATTTGTAGCAATGCTTTTCTAACCTTTCTATAATCCATCCTTGTTACAGAATAATGGAGTGGCACTATGTGAGGCAAAAGATCATTTAGAAGGATGGTCCCAATGTATTGAGAGGATATTGCAAAACTGAAGAATATACTTTATACATACATTCAAGGTAAATCCTAGGTGCCAGCATCACAGTGATAGATTCCCATGCTACACTTGGACCTAGTCAAATTTTATCTAGGAACAGAATGAAAAAGAGTTGGTACCAAAAAGTAGCCATGGTCACATGGTCATGTAAGCTTTTACATAAACATAATTGAGCTGTGTCACTGTTATATAACCATGATACCTGGATGTAAACTGTATCAAGGCCATGTTTGTGCATCCTCCATATACTCTACTGCTTGTGACCTGTTCATACGTTCTTTCCAATAATATCTTCTGTGAGGATTCCTGAGAAGTTTATGAGCTGTTTCATTACCATGGAGGAAGCTGAGGAGCCCAACAATGAACTACACTGGAAACACAATCTCCGACACCAATACAGCACAGGCAGGAAAGCAACAGGTGCCATAATTGACACCACTTTCTTCCACTCTGTGCCAAGGGAGGTAATGAAAAAAATATGGCATCTGGAGATTATTCTAGGACAGAAACCTAAGCCTGCATATATTGCAGTAATTTCTTGATGTTATGACTCATCAGCAATAAAGGCACAAGAGAAGATTTGTATTACAGCACAGGCTCTACCTTGGGCAGAGGTTAAGATGTCCAGTGCCATCCTGCTTTATAGAGCTACTTTATGTATTTGCATTACTTCTGATGTTAACAACCCCTACACTTCTACCATTGTCACCTTGTATGAAATGTGTAAAGGCTTTTACAACTTATAGTTTGATATTGGATGTGATGATATTAAAAAAAATGATTACACCAATGGAAAACTGTTCTCGTCCATCAGGCTTTGTAAAGGGGCAAGTTATCTATAGATTTAGCAGGTGATGTCTCTAAGATATTTGCCTGGGCAAAAACATATCCTTATATGCTGCCACCTATTCAACTGTGCAGTAAGCCCAGTGACATGGCCATAAGTATCATCCACATAGTCATAGTGTACCATTCGCGGGTGACCACACTGTTATTTGTTAGGACAAGTTCTTGGACCCCAGCCATATGCCCTCATTGATCTTTACAGTATGCTTATATAGAAGGTGAGATGTCTACCCAACCCTCATGAGACCCACAGGGCACCTAATTATTCCATTTGAGTGTTGGAGTAGAGAAATGATATAACAGAGAGAAGACATATAGATCTGGTTTTGTTCCTTACACAAGGGTGCCATCTATGTTGGGTAAACTGACCCTAAGGTAAGATCCATGATCATGTTCCAGACTTGTGTAAGGCCATAGATATGTTGAGTGTGGTTTTGGGCCCTCATTTTATGCTTCCAAAGTTCCATAATTACATTTGGAAAGAATGAATGACCATGTCCCAGGGCTATGGTGTTGACAAACTCTGTCATTTGACTGGTGATGTGAGATGTCCATTTCTTCAAGGCATCCCAGTCTTTCCTCTGCAAAAAGGATACCCACCAAGAAAGACCAAATTTACTGGACATGGGGAGTCAGCCACCTACCCAACAATTCATTCAATTTTACTGCTTAGCAATAGAGGCAGCCAACTGGAGGAGCACATTGCAATTTCCACTAGAGATCAACCAAAGGAGGAACAGGCCAAAGCTAGGGTTGAAAATATAATTGTTTAGTAGGTATGACAAGAGGTGAGTCCTTGCTATATTTCAATATAATTCTTCTGGCTTCATTTGATATAGAGATTATAGTGGACAGTACTTTCACTCTGACAGGTGAAACAAACCATGCATGTTGCCTTGAAAAGGAAGTGGAAGGATTCATCAGCATGACAGGCAGGGTTGTGGACAGTGCCATGACAACTAGTTTTTTTCCTCTCCTGATAGTCTTGTCTCCTTGCCATAAATAGTGTACTATAATTGAATAGGCCCACTCTTTCAAAGTAATGAATGGTATCAAATAAGTGCTCAAAGATCCTCCACCTCTATCTGGATATGCCAACCTATCCATCCGGTAAAATTGACTTATTAGTGCTGTCTTGGCCTCAGTCAAACAATGTACAATCGCAGTGGTGGTCAGAGGTGTTACCATAATGGTCATGGGCATGTCTTGTTGTGTGCCTAGGAGGTTTTGTGGGACTGTAGGCCCAATGGGGGATTCTTTGAAAATCTTTTTTTCTCATGGCATTCAGTGTTAAGGGACTCACCTAGGGCCAGACAGTTAGTGTAAAATGTCTGAGGCTGGATTGGAAATCAGGTCCTCCTGACTCCATGGTTGGTGCTCTATCCACTGTGCCACCTAACTACCCCCAGTGGACCCCATTGAGAGTCCTAAGGCCATGAAATAGCACTTTTGCCCAATCTACCATCATGTCATAACCTGTCAGTGCCTTTATCTGCTCTTTTAGAGCTCTGTTTTAACATTCTACAAGCCTGGGTCCTGGGAGTTGTAGGGGATATTTTATTGCCATTCCACATTATGGTCATCAGCCAATTATTATATATCATGACCCATAATTTGGGACCACTTATCCCTGTCTGTTTGGGTTGAGTACCCATAAATAATATTCAGTTTTTTTCCTAATCCTTATATAGATGTTTTCTGAGTAGCTTACTTTCTAGAAAATGCCTACATCATACCTGTTATGTCTACATATACCAGGGCATACATAGAACCCTCCCTCCAGGGCAGGGGTCCAATATGATCAAATTGAGATGTTTTCACTAGTTCAGTGCCTCAGTAATACGCTCAGGAATGTAAAGTAATTGTTATAGCTTTTGGTAGGCTTACAGTGGACATTGGGTAACTGCTTTTCACATGTCCCTTTCTGTGTGGGGTAACCCAGTGATTTGTGCTATTCTCCAACCTACTCTGGATCCCCTGTTTCCACTCTTATGATGGACCCAGTCAGCCATATCATTTATTGGTCCAGGTGTTACCATGCATACTCTGCTTAAGGTGTCTGTTTTTGTATTCCCTGGGAGTATCTCCAGGTGGTGTGTTGGGACACAAAACACTGTCAAATGGCCTTTGGGTGGCTTAATCATATCCACATGCCTTGCCACATATCAGTGCCCCATAGAGGTTTACCCAATATCGACCATTCATCTTTATGCCATTGACCCATCCACGTACTCATTCTTCTCATAACAGCTTAGCTATCTGTGCATATCACCAGAAGCCATGGTTCTTGCATCACTACCATCCAAACTGCCCACAATCCTGCCCTTTAGCTGCTACTCTCCATCCTTGGTTCTAGCCAGACAGTATCAGTGGTGGGTTGAATCACCCCTGCTGACCAAATTAGAAGAGTTGCATTTGCTCACGATATCCATATAAATCAGGCCTGGGTGGGATGGTCCCCATATATTCTTTGACTTACATGCAGTTAGGAACAAGATCAGAGGTAATCATTTCTGTTTTGCTGAACGGGTCAGTAACTGTAAGAGGACCTAGGATAGCTTGTCACTTGGTACCTTTCCTGATTATCTTTTATAGGTTCACAAACATTGAGCCATGTGGAATATGAATGTCCTCCAGTATCCTAAAAGTCCCATAAACATTGGCACTTCATTGTAGTAGGCAGAGGATAGGCTTGTATTTTATCTATGACAGTTGCTAGCATTACTTTTGTATTACTTGACCATACAACCTAAATTCTTTGGATTTTGGCCAGATTCACCATCCATCCTCTTGTTTCGAAGAATTCTGTCAAAGAATGGCACATTTTCTTCAAGAGATAGTTTTAGAAGTTAATATTATGTCATCAATGTAGTAAGCCATTAAATACCACCATGAAATCAGATAAGTCATAGTCCTAGGCCACCATGCCATGGCAAATGGGTGGACTATGTAAGTAACCCTGAGACAGGACCTGGGAGGTCCATTGTCCATACTCTCATATAAAAGCAAATTGGGCTTGGGCTCCAGGGGACAGGAACATGCTGAAAAAGGCATTGATCAAATCAAACACTGAATGGTATGTACCCAAATGACTTGCTAGTTATTCTAAGATGTCCATAATGTTTAGCACAGCAACATGAATAGGGGGAACTATTTTGTTCAGTTCTCTGTTTTCTGCAGTCATCCCTCATCACCCATCTGGCTTTTAGACTGGCCATAAAGGGCTATGAAAGGCACTATGTGTGTGCCAAAATATACCCCCCAACTATAGCTCTTTTATTGTTTCCCTTTTTTTTTTCTTTATGTCCAGTGGGAAGGCAACTCAGATCCAGAATTCACCTACAGTTGTCTGTAAAGTCAAAACTCGTATAATGTCAATCCCCAAGATGTATTCAGGAATGGGGGAGACAAAAACCACATAATAGTGGGGAGGGAGTCCACATCTGTATAAACATTCCTATTTGTTTTACTACAATGGCTTTTCCCCCTTACCTATCAATTTTTTCCACGGGTCCAGTATTGATGGAGGATATTGTGGAAGAGAGCACTGATCATCTGTGTCAATGAGAGCTACAACCCTCTGTTTCTTGCAATACAAGCAGTGAATGGTTATTTCCATGTGAGGATTTCAGTCATACTCTTGCACCAGGGGTAATTTTGGTCCTACCTCTAGTCCCATGTGGTCTATAATCACAGTAGGTAGGGCACTAGGCTCTGTCACAGAGATTTATGGGTAACACTGTTGTGAAGTCTTCACCTTTTTTCATAATCCCACAAAATATAGCATTTGGTTATTTTCCTACCTTATCCTTGGGCATCTCAGCAGCCAGTGGGTCTATCAACATCTGCTTCCTAGTTACTATGACAGGACCCTTTCTTACATCAGCAATTGCATACCTTGGTCTTTACCTCCTGCACCTTATCTTACCCTTTCTCCACTTCACCAAGACCAGAGATACTCTGTCTCACTTCATACATAATGCACCCCCACCACCAGTGGATTCACCAAGGTAGACAAGATACACCAGGCTGCAGGAGCAGTTTGCAAGATTTTTCCTTCATTCCTGAAGTGAACATAACTATCTGGTCCTTCAAACTGGTGTGTACACATGGCTTGCCTCATCCCTAGCCCTCTTAACATCTTCTGTAACATCTCTATAGTCTTCTAGCTCTCTGTATGTCCCAGGAGATCCCCTTCATTGGGCCATGCATCCTAATATCCCAGTGTAATCCAGTCTAACAGGGAGAATGTGCCATTGGTCTTCCTGGTCCCATGGAGGCATTGCCACAGGGTGGGGTGGGTTGTTTTATTACTTATTTTCCCTACTTTATCACCTGCTAGGAATATATCACTCCCTACCCCTCAATACTGCACTAATGGTAAATTCTTCAACTTGAAAAGACTACAAGTGAAGACCAAAGTGATGGGAGTGTGGGTGCATGATTTTCTGTTTGCAGATGAGTGTGCACTCAATCCAGCCTCTGAAGCTGAGATGCAGCAAAGTATGGATCATTTCTCTGTTGACCTCATTATCACATGCTTCTGAAACCTGGACTGGCACAGGACCACCCAGCATGGTGTGCCTTCATCAGAGAAAAGGCTAGCTCAGTGATAATGAGGTTGACTCACACAATGCTACAGCTATCTCAGTGTTTGGAAGTCTCCAAAGGAAAGTGTGGGAGAAAAGAGGTTTTAGACTCTATCAAATTGAAGGTCTATAGTGCCATTGTGCTGACCTCATTGCTGTATACCTGTAAAACCTGGACTGGCATAAGACCACCCAACATGGTGTTCCTTCATCAGAGAAGGCTGTGCTTTATAAACAGGTGTAACAAAAATGCTACTTGCCACTACTGTGGCTATGTAAGGCCAATAACATTAGCACACAGGAGAGCTGCCAGCACAGGTTCTTTGATCTGCTTTTCCAAGGAAAGCAACTTTAAGGGCTTTACAATCTCACTTTAATTAAACATACATATGCCATTCACTTAGTTCAGGGGAGAAGTCAGCACCCTGAACTTCAGAGCAACTACAAACAGAAATTACAAACAGAGAAAATACAAACAGAGCAAATAACACAAATCAACAGACAGGCTTCTAACTGTCTGACTATAACAATATATATAGTTACCAGAGAGAAAAGCATCAACTTCTGGGTTTTCAAAGCTGGGTGGCTCCTTACCAGCTACCCAGAGTCTTGTCTGGCCAAATCACACTGTACTCTTCCAGTGAGTGAGCTCCAAACAAAATGCTAACCTCTGACCCCTTCAGGATCAGAGTGCTTCACACCTCTCAAGGGCTTCATACCTCTCAAGGGTTTCACACATCCTGTGACCTAATTAGCAAAAGGGTGTGGGAATTCCTATGAACAAAGGCAAGACTCAATAAAAGGCACTTGATTGCCTTAGTGCAAAGAAGCACTCCAAAAGAAAAGATAACAAAAAGTCCCACTTGGCTTGCCTTTACAACAAGGCAGAATTGAAATTGCTCAAAAGAAATGCAAGATAGACGAATTTAGAGAATCCACCCTACATGTTCACATGGACTATTTGTGCCTGACCTGTGGTAAAGCATTCCAAGCTCATATTGGTCTGAGCAGCCCCAATCAGGTACATTGTAATTTGATTCTAACATAATGATATCATTTTAGTCCTCTTCAAGAATGAATGATGACAACCATTTGGATGTGGGGGTGAAGGGGTGTTAGAGAGAGCAAAAAGTCAAAGATGACACAAAGGTTGTCAACCTGGAGGACTGGGAGGATGATGGTACCTTCAATAGTTATGGGGAATTTAGAGGAGGGTTTTGAGAAAGATAATTAATTTGTAGTTCTGTAAGTCCAATAGACCATTGGAGGCCTCAGGCTGGAGGCCAGCAAAGAGGTTAGGACTGAGAAAGTAGATTGGGCAATCATTAGTATATGGATGATCATGGAATCCTTGGGAATTGATGAGATCACCAAATGAAATAGTGTAGAGGGAATAGAGAAGACGGCCCAAGACAGAATTCTGTGTAATGTCAGTTGTTAATAGACATGACCTTGATGAAGGTACAGGAAAGGAGATCGAAAAGGATCAGTAAGATATCCAGGGAGAGAACCAGGAGAGAATCGTGTCCCAAAAACGTAAAGATATGAAAGCATCAAGAAAAGAGCAGTAAACAGTGTCAAAGAAAGGACAAGACAGATGAGGATTTTTTTTAAATTTTTTTCATTTTTATTTAATATTTTAGTTTTCAACATTGATTTCCACAAGATTTTGAGTTACAAATTTCTCCCAATTTCTACCCTCCCCCACATTCCAAGATGGCATATATTCTGATTGCCTCATTCCCCAGTCAGCCCTCCCTTCTGTCACCCCACTCCCCCCCATTCCCTTTCCCCTTACTTTCTTGTAGGTCAGGATAGATTTCTATGCCCCATTCCCTATATATCCTGTTTCCCAGCTGCATGAAAAAACAACTTTTTTTGAGCATCTACTTTTAAAACTTTGAGTTCCAAATTCTCTCCCCTCTTCCCTTCCCACCCACCCTACCTAGGAAAGCAAGTAATTCAACATAGGTCACATGTGTATCATTACGTAAAACACTTCCACAACACTCCCGTTGTGAAAGGCTAACTATGTTTCCTTCCATCCTACCCTCTCCCCATTTATTCAGTTTTCTCCCTTGACCCTGTCCCTTTTCAAAAGTGTTTGCTTTTGATTACCTCCTCCCCTTATCTGCCCTCCCTTCTATCATCCCCCCTTACATTCCTGTGGAGTAAGATACCCAATTGAGTGTGTACGTTATTCCCTCCTCAAGTTGAAAGCAATGAGAGCAAGATGCACTCATTACTCCTCACCTGCCCCTTCTTCCCTTCCAACAGAACTGCTTTTTCTTGCCACTTTTATGTGAGATAAATTACCTCATTCTATCTCTCCCTTTATCCCTCTCTCAATATATTCCTCTCTCACCCCATAAATTTATTTCATTTTTTTAGATATCATTCCTTCATATTCAATTCATCTTGTGCCCTCTGTCTATATTCTCTTTTATGTGAGATAATTCACCCCATTCTATCTCTCCTTTTTACTCTCTCTCAGTATATTCCTCTCTCAACCATTAACTCAATTTTTTTTTGAGATATCATCCCTTCATATTCAACTCATCTGGTGCCCTCTGTATACATACATATATATATATATATGTATATATAAAGTGGCACAATTAATAGAGTGGCAAGTTGGGAGTCAGGAAGACCTGAATTAAAAATTGACTTCAGACATTTACTTGCTCTGTGATTATGAGCAAATCACCTCTATTTGCTTCAGTTTCTTCATCTGTAAAATGGAGATAATAATAACACCTGACTCCCAGGGTTATGAGGATCAAATAAGATATATATATATGTGTGTGTGTGTGTGTGTGTGTGTGTGTGTGTGTATTTATATGTATATATATGTGTGTATATATATATATACACATACATAGATAGATATAGATATAATTTAGCACAGTGACTGGCACATAATAAGTGCTGTAGAAATGTTATCTATTTTTCTGTTATCTTGGTGAGCTTCCTTTTTAATTAAATATAAAGCAAAAGGGATGAAAAGTTTGGCAAGACTGACTGGTGAGTGGGATAATAAGTTAATTAAAGGGGTATAAAATGATTGTTTTGCTGCAGTGAGATAACAAAAATATTTTAGTGTACCCATTCAGAACAATCTGACGATTGTCTCAAATTTCATTCAGCAGCATGCGTATGAGTGATCCAATGTTGAAGCCTGGTAGGGCAAGATTGGTGATACTCTAAGGGGCCAAGGAACCCAAAACAACAGGAAAGTATAGAGTTGATCTATGTCAATCCATTCCATTCTGGCTCTACTCATTAACCCTATCACCTCCAAAATCAAAATACTGCTCACTGATTGTTATGCTGTTATTTGCATTGTTTCCCTATTAGAGTGGAAGCACCCAATTAACTTGTTAGGACTTTTCCCCTTATCAATTAATATTGTATTTTTAATCTATTATTATGTTCCATTGCCTAGAGAATGTAAGGGACTGATTTACATTCCTTTTGTCTTTGTTTTCCCAATAGAGTGTTTGCATATAATAGGCATTTAATTCATTCTTGCTAACTTGAATTGAATTGAAGTAGCAAAGCTGATAATGAAATCTTGGTCTTCTGACTCTAGGGTCACAGCTCTTTTCACTCCACCATGCTTGGTACAAATATTCTCCCTATCTTTTCTCCCATAAAGATATGGTCTATCTAAATAAATGGCTCATAAAACAGAAAAACAATGTATCCTAGGGACCATAAAAGCTGTTATTTTCAGAAATCCTCCCTTCCTTCAAGGTCCATCTCAGTTGACATAAAACTGTCCCTATCCACTTAACTTTATGTCACTGAACTCTTAGGGTATTTTTGATCAAATAGCTCTCCAATCTATTCTAATTTGTAATACAGTTATTTATGTCCATCAAGTATTTCAAGGTCCTTGAACACACAGATCATATTTTATTCATTTTTATGCAGTGATCACAACTCCAAGGCACCATGCTCAGAATGTGGTATATGTTTAAGTGGTGTTTGTTCATTTGAATTGAATTCTGGGTAATGAAGAAATTGATGTGATATTTGAAGGTCATATGTTATTTCAGCATAATTTATAAAGTTATTTATAGTTTAAAAATATTTAGCTCACAATAACTTTTGGGAAAAGTAGTATCATGATTATAATTTAATTTTACACAAGGAATTTGATGATCACAGATATGAGGTAAATTGCTTATACCATTGAGGGAAATGTCAGGGTTAGGACACGAATTCTGAATTTTTTCCTCTTTCATCACACAACATTTGTTTTATTCCCATCATTTGGAAGAACAAAACATATTCATATGCTAGTTTAAAACAAAACCAAATCTGGGGAGTAATTCAATATTGTGAACATTTTCTGACAGTGTACATAAGGAGATTTCAGTCAAACTATTTAGTCAGTCAATAAGCATTTGTTAAGTATTTATTATGTGTCAGTCACTGTGTTTAGTGCTGGAGACAAAAAAATAAAAATAAAAGAGGCAAAAGTGTATTCCTGTCCTCAAGGAGCTCAAAATCTAATGAGGGGAGACAAAAGCAAACAAATTGAACAAAAATATTTTTTACACACATAATATATATATATATATATATGTACACATACATATATGTTTGTGAATATATGTGTATATGTACACACAAATACATACACATAAATCATGTATAAATATATAGTGTGTATATACATATACATCTAATATGATAAATAGTAAATAATTAAAGAGGGAAGGCATTAAGATTAAGAGGGATTGAGAAAAGCTTCAGGTAGAAGTTGGGATTTTGTTTGGGATTTGAAGGAAACTAGGAAAGCCAGGGTATACTGTTTGCCTCAGTTCCCTTAAATGTAAAATTGGGATAATAACAACATCTACCTCACACAGTTGCTGTGAGAATGAAATGAGGTAATATTAGTAAAGAGCTTGGCATAGTTTCCAGAACATTGTAGGTACTATATATAGTTGGTATTATTATTGGCTAGTTAAAATTGTTATAAAACATTTATTAAGGAATTAAGACACACTAGACCCTGTGCTAAGGACTGGGAATACAAGACAGAGAGAAAGAGAGAGAGAGAGAGAGAGAGAGAGAGAGAGAGAGAGAGAGAGAGAGAGAGAGAGAGAGAGAGGAAGGAAGGAAGAAAGAAAGAAAGGAAAGAGAGAGAGAGGGAGAGAGAGAGAAGGAGGGAGGGAGGGATGGATGGAGAAAGAAAGAGAGAAGCAAAGTCTCTTCCAGCTAATGTAGAATTACAAGGTATAAAAAAGAGCTGGAAAGAGAAGAGGGAGGTTGCCTGCATTGAAGCAAGCAAAAATCTGGGAACAAGGATGAAACGGGGCTCATTTGGGAGAGAAATGAACATGGAAGGACAGGGTTCTTGATGTAAAAGTGGTCATGGAATGAAACTTACAAAATAGAGGCTGAGCCACATGCGTATCTTTCAGGGATGGGTTGGATTAGAAAGCCTCCCTTCTTCCAGCTCTAACAGTCTGTGGGTTTTCATAAAAGAGAATATCTTAGACCACAATTTGCAGATATACTTAGAAATATTCTATTAAGTAGGTAGCATATGTTTTTAAACAAGTCACTATAGCTATGTTTCTTTTTCTCTATAATAGAAGTGGTGAACTAGCATGTAGTGGCATCAATACTCATGATTATGAGTATACCGTACATTCAGAAATTCTGATAAATAAACTCTGATTCTTCTTTATGCATTCATGTTGCAAAGGGGATTTAAAAATATTTTCATCTTTATGATTATTCAGCTTGTTCTGCTTTCAAGATTAATTGTTCATCAGCACAATCATGTACTGATTCTAATTCTCTAATTCACAGCACATTGTGTACATCTACAACTCACCACTCTAGAAATGGATTAAATTCTTCTATCTTATGTTTATGATTGAAGAAGATACTTTTCTATTTTTTCCCATGCATGTATTCTAATTTGCCTCAGGACAGCAAAATACATTATTGAATACATATAAGTAAGAACTTATATTTTCCATCAAAATATTTTTAAAAAAAGAAAGAATACATTTTTTTCTGAAGATTTTACTTCATTACTCACACAATCACCACTGTAAAAGGAAATTAAGGGACTTCATGAGGTAGTTGAGAATAAAAGGAAAACAAATAGAAAGGAATTCAGATTATATACTTGCTTCATTAAGAGTAAGCATTTTTACCATGTTTGCTTTTCTTGAGAATTTATGGTAATTGATTAGAATTATGGCTTGGAATCTTATTTTCAAGATCGAGATAAAAATATTGGAAGTCAAATTCTAGAAAGTAGTTTATAAGCACTTTATAACATCATATACTTCAGTGTGGCTGGACCTTAGAGCGCAAAGAAGAGAGAATATATAAGAACAGTGGGAAGCTGGTAAGGGACCAAGTTGTCAAGAGCTATAAATGAGAAACAAATTCATTTATATTGAATTCTAGAGACAATAGGGAGTCACAGAAGTTTATTGAATAGGGAAGGGGTCACATGATCAGGTTTACATTTTAGGAAAATCCCTTTAGAAAGTCATGTGGAAGATGGCTTGAAGTAGGGAGAGATTGATACAATGATACCAATTAGAGACCAATTCCAATAATCTAGTGATAAAGACCTGTACTAATGCAATTGGTTGTATGAGTTGAGAGAATAGGAAATATACAAGAGATATTCTGAAGGTAAAATAAAAAGATTTGGCAATTGATTGGCTACATAGGGTGAACAAGAGTTGGCAGTTAAAGAGCCTGCTACACAGGATGATTGGGAGGGTGGTGGTGACCATAATAGCGATATGAATGCTCAAAGAATGGAGGATTTGTGAGGAAAGATGATGTTCTGTTTTGGACTTACTGGATTTGAAATCTGTTCATTGGCTATTCAATTCAGTAATAAGCATTTAGTGGTATGGGATCATATGGGAAGAGAGAGATTAGGGCAAGACACAAAAATCTGAGAGTCATCTATAAACATGATAATTTCACCATGGAAGCTGAAGAAATGATTAAGTATATAATACAAACAGAAAAAGGTCTTAGTCAAAACCTTAGTGAATATTAGCAGTTAGTTAATTTGACATGGATTAAGGTATGACAAAGATTGCTCAGATGGAGCAATCATACAGGTACAAAGAAGAAGGACTAGAGAACAGTGTTGTGAAAACCCAAAGAGTAGAGAGTATCTGGGAGGTAATTAATAGTGTCAAATACCTACTTTCTCAGGCTTCTGGGAATGCCGGGGGCACAAGGTGCCCCAGTCAGGAAGTTCTGCTTCAAGTTAGAGAGGTGGTCAGGGCTACTTCCCTACTGGCTCAAGGACTCAACTCAATCAGGTATTGCCTCTGAAATTCAATGTGATGGCTAAGCTAAACTGTGTTCAGACTCCTTTCCAGGAGTCTAGGGGTCTTATTTTGCAAATTATTATTCTCCTCTTATCACCTACCTATAGGAGAATGGCTCCATGTACTTTATTTTATGGATGACCAATTTGAGTCCAAAAGATATAAAGTGATTATATGTCCTTTAGCAGAGAAAGTCTGAGAACTCAGGTTCCCAACTTGCAATCCAATCTGCTACTGTCCCATAAAACAAAACAAACAAAAACCTTATAATTTTATGGTGTTTCCTATTCAAGAAATGCCTGAGAATCCTGAGAGGACAAGTGACTTGCCTAAGGTCTGAGGTAGGACTTGAATTTATGTCTACCTAACTTTATTCTATCTGCTACACTAGATTTCCTCTTTCAAAGGTGATAAAAGACAAAAAATAATCAATGTTGGAGTTTATTCAGGAGAGCAGAAATAGCAATTCTTTTTGGTACAACTTTAATTTGGTCCAACAAGCGGGAAAATTATTTTGATAATTTTGAATTGTTTTAGAAGATTTACTAAATTATTCCCAAAAAGTAAATTTTGGGGATTAATCATGCTCTTTAACTCATTGATATCACAATTAGGCATAGGTACTGAAGATGTCCAATAAAGAAATAAAGGCTACTTAACAATAAGAGAACACCTGAAAACAATGGTGTATAGGAACTCAATTCTATTGCTCTATAAGAAATTATGAATATTTTGACTTCAGAGAAATACAGAAAAAACATGTTTGAACTGGTCAATAGATACAACAGAAACATTAATATAAGTAAAATGATATATCTAAATTGTGTAATCATAAGGACCAAACTTGGCCTGGAAGTTGATTAGCACCTATCTCCTTTCAATAAATAAGTAGTGTGACCAGGGATGTCAAATACATTGTGAAATGGAACATTATGTCATGTGGCTTTGCTTAAAAGTTTGTCATTGTTACAAAAGGAATTCTCATTTAGTAATGGTGACTGTGGGAGAATTTGGAATTGATTATGATGAAAAAACAACAAGTATCAATAAAACTAATGGTTCTGTTTTGATTTTATAGACTTTCTCTATGTGAAGGAGACTAAAGAGATGCTTTTGGGGGAATCATGATTATGTGTAAGGGAAGTGTCTTGGATTCACTAGCACATATGAAGACATGCTGTAACTGGTTCTAGTCAGCCAACTATGTGTTGAAGAGGTTGTTCAGTCATGTCTGACTATTCATGACCCAATGGACCATAGCATGCCAGGCCTTTCTGTCCTCCACTATCTCTCCAATTCTGTCCAAATTCATGCTCATTGTTTACATGACATTATTCACCTCCTCTTCTCCCATCCCTTTTTTCCTTTTGCTTTCAATCTTTCCTAACATCAGAGTCTCGTCCAATGAGTCTCATATTCTCATTACCTGGCCAAAGTATTTAAGTTTCAGTTTCAATATTTGATCTTATAGTGAAAAGCCTGGATTAATTTATTTAAATATTGACTGATTTAATCTTTTTGCTGTCAAAGGGATACTCAAAAATCTTCTCTAGTACCAGAATTCAAAAACTTCAATTCTGCAGTGCTCAGTCTTACCTATAGTCCAACTATCACATCCATACCTTACTACTGGAAAAACCAGTTTGGGCTATATGGTCCTTTGTAGGTGTGAGAAGTAATCATCTTACCAAGAATTCCACCTGGCCATGAGTGAATTTAGAAAAAAAATATATTTATTTCACATCATTTCTGATGGACAACTTGGCCTCTAACTTCTTGTGAAAAAAGATCACTTAGTAGGAGCAAGCACCCCTCAAGATAATTACAAAACTTTTTATAATCATCCTGATTTGAATTTCCCACCTTGAATCCCATTGGTCAGGTTTACAGGTTCATTAAAGCCCGTTCCCTGATTATATCTTCTCATTTCCATATTTCAAACCTTCATTTTTCATCCTCATATACTTTATTTTTTATTTAATAAAGGAAATGCCAGGCCAAAAATACTCTTAGTCTCCTCTCCATTTGGCTGCATCAGACAGCATCAGAAAGGGTTTTCCTCAATTGCTGAGAGAATTGACAAAAGCCATCAGTTTGAAGATTTGAACCCAGGATATCAATGATAAAAGTCCCATTATCTAATACTGTGTCTGGGTTAATGAACCTCATTCTTTGTGAATGACACCTGTCCTGTCAATTCTTTTGATATACAGGAAAAGGCCTTCTCAGAACAAAGAAAAGTAGTAGATATGCTGATTTTCCGGTGGGCAACATCCCCCACTGTACTCTACAAGCAATTCCCTTACATTAGCCAGTAGTATGGCTTCAAATCGTGTTTCATATAATTTGTTTCCATATAATTTCTGTGGAAAAAAATTCAATCAAACCTTATAAGCCCTCATCTTTCTGTATATACATTTTTTGTTTCCACATCTTTCTTAAATCTAATCAATACTTCCCCACCTTCTTTCCCATATGAATTCTTCCCCTTATTCACCTCCCCTTTAAGTAGGAAGGGGGAGAGTTTGGTCAACTCATTGACAAATCAAATGGGGAGACATTCCCCCTAATAAACACAGATACAGAGACCTAAAGGAAAACAACAATGAACAATCAGTTGTCCCTTGAAGACTCAGAAGTCTCATCTCATACAGCTGCATGATGGGGAACATCATCTGATGAAGTTGGTGGTCCAGCATAACATCACAGCATCTTCTGTCATCTTCATGAGGAAATATACTTTCTTATGCCCATTCTCCTACAAAACTGATCAACCCTTATGTCTCTATTCTCATAAAATAAAAATTGGAACCTTGGCCAATTGTCCATTTTTCATTCCCCATCAGGAGAATGGGATTCCACTAAGGAATTAATAACAGGCTCCAATACATACATAAATACATTGAGTAATCAATTCTAGCAAAGTACATGTTAAGTCATGAAACAATTCCAACTTCTGGTCATGTTATCCTTCTTTTAAAGCATTTACAAAATAGAACAGAAGCCATTCTTCTTATAACATTAACTAATTCTAACAAAACTAAGACAAGTATTATATTAACTAGATAACAATAATATTCTTACAAGCCCTAGCCCTAATTGTCTCCATACTATTACTAAGAATTAAAGAAACCTAACTTATACAGGAACATATATATATATATATACATATATATATATGTATGTGTGTGTATATATATATATATATATATATATATATATATATGTATGCATGTATGTATACTAGTAACTGATATCAAGGCTAAATAGTTGTTTCAGCTAAATTTCTAAGCCTAATAACTCAATCTTACAGTAACCTCAGATGTTCTAACACCAATCTATTATTTAATAGATTTGTTGAGTGTGCTTACAAAACTTTTGTTTATAGAAATTTACCATAAAAGAGTAGGGACATAACTAAAGCAAGGGAACAACATTTCCCTAACTTTATGTCAATTCCAGGCAAAAGTTGAGTAGACTGGCAACTGCACTGAGACAGGCTTAAAGTCTGCCAGGTGTCATAGTGTGGAAATTGAGTCAGAAGAATTCTACCTCATCTCATGTGGAATGGTCATTCTCCCAACCTTCTCATGAGATCACCCTCTGCAGCTCATACCACAGAGGGTTGCTGGCATCATGGATCAGTGGCTCCACACCATTTCTTGATAATTATACCTGGAGTCAGACTCAAAAAAAGTCAGTTAAGATTCCCATAAGGTCCTTGAATAGCAAGTTCCAATAATTAGTTTCAGATATGACCATAATCTCACATTGGTTAAGAAATATCTTTAAAGTGCGCCTTAAGTAACTTGCATGCATTTCTACAGTTGTTCTAGTTCTTGATTAAATAACAACATAAAATCAAATTTCCCATTAAGATCATAAGTTATTGCTCTAACAGGTTTGCTTCTCTTTCCCAAGCTTCTCTATCCTTCTCTAACCATGCTCAATCTCAGAGAATGAGGTATACATATGATAGGTAAAAACACTAACTTTAACTTAGGAATGAATTTAAATCAAAATAGCAAAATCTTAACTTTATCGATATCCAATTGCTCTTACATCATTTTAAAACATATAAAGAACTTATTCCATACAGATACACTTTTATCACAGAAATTTTAAGCATATCTCAGTCTTAATCTATGGAATAATAATTCAACATGGTGCTCTTACCTTCATTTCTTTTCCCTTTATCTAATTGTTCCTGTAATATTTAGAAAGAATATTCTTATTCCAGTGATTCTATCTTTCACTTGACTATAAAAAAGTACCAATTTACCCAATAATTTGATTGAAAGCAGCAAGATTTCAAAACTTGTACATTGAAAACTTTACTAGGACTCACATATCTAATTTTAAAGTTATCTTAAAAGCCAATCACTAGAGATCATATTTGTTTACTTTACAACTTTGGAATACTGCCGCCCTCCACTACTTCCCTTTTGATGGGTGGGAAAAGTGAAGCTCTCTCTTCTTAATCTGATCTGGGATAAATAGGAAAACCCAGGGACTGTTTTCAATGCACTTTAATGCCCTAGATATCGGGGTCTCATTCATAAACTCAGATAATTCACAGTAGGTTTGAATATAAACTTCAGTATCAAATTATTACAACAGGAGAAGAGCCAATATGGCACTATGAAAGGAAGGAACTACCGGAGCTCTCTCACAAATTCTGTCAGATAAATATAAAAAAGTGAATTTGAGCAGATTTGAGAGAGTTAGAAGCCATTAGTAGACTGAGAGGGGTAGGAACGCCAGGCACACAGATCAGCACCAAACCAAACCATCCAGGAACAGCGGAGGAATTCAGCCAGCACACCAGTGTGGGAGAGTGCTGGGTGAGGAATATGCCTGAGCAGGAACAGGCCCAAAGCAGAAGTATCAGCTATGGCTGTGATCAAGCCCCAGGCATCCCAGGCGAGGACAGGAGTCTGTCTGAGCACAGAGCCTGCGGCTGCAGGAGCACCTAGGCAGGAGGCCTCTGACCCCAGGCAAATACAGGGGCACCATACCAAACCAACCAGGAACACTAGAGGAATCTGGCCAGCCTGCAGGTCTGGGAGAGTGCAGGGTGAGCAAAATGTCAGAGCAGGAACCCAGGGCAGAAGTACCAGCTACAGCCGTGATCGAGAGCCAGGCCTCTCATCCCAGGACAGGAGTCTGTCAGAGTACAGAGCCTGAAGCCACAGGAGCAGCTAGACCAGAGGCCTCCAACCCAAAGTTTAAAAGTTTGAAACTCACCCTCTTGGACTCTGGGTTGCCAGGATATGCAGGTAAAATGGCTCATATAAATAAAACCTCAGGAGAAACAGAGTACCCAGAAGGGTGACTTCAGTAGCTAGAGAAGTGGGGGATAGGGCCCTTCCTGTGGTGGTGGAAGGAGACTAGTGCAGGAAGAGAGGTGTCCCAGCAACCCTCACCTTAGCAGAACAATGAGAACAACTGAGCCTCAGAAGGTAGAGGTAACTAACATCAATGCCAGACCCCTAGACTTGGCTTTGCACAGCCAGGGAAAGTGGCAGACACCAACACCAACATGAGACCACACCTGCTTTAGAGCAGTCCTGGGGAAGAGAAGACTCCCAGCAGGCAGACCACCCCTCACCCACACCTCACAAAACCAGAGGCCATAGCACATAAAGCTAGATCCAAACACAAGAAACTTGGGACAGAGCCCACTGAGCTTCAGAAACAGAGATCCACTTCAGAAACCAGGAGGGAAAAAAACACCATGAAAAAGAATTATAAGAAGCTTTCAAAGACAATTGACTCATATTATGGAGACAGGGAAGACCAAAATACCAATTCAGAAGAGTACAGCATGGACACTACACCTATATCTTAAACCTCTAAAGGGAAAATGAACTGGTCTGCAGACCAAAAAGCATTCTGGGTAGAACTCAAGGAGGACTTTAAAAACCAAATTAGGGAGGTAAAAGAAAAAATGGGAAAAAATCATTGAGGAAAACAAATCTTTAAAAAGGTAAAATCAAGGAACTGGTTAAGAAAAATCAGAATATAAATGGACAAAATGTCTCATTGAAAAGTAAAATTGACCAAATAGAAAAGGAGATAGAGAAAACAAAGGAAGAAAACAAAACATTAAAAATTAGAATTGGGCATGTAGAAGCTAATGACTCTATAAGACATCAAGAATCAGTCAAACAAAATCTAAAAAATGAAAAAATAAAAGAAAACATGAAATATCTGATTGGAAAATCAAATGACCTGGAAAGTAGATCTAGGAGAGACAATCTAACAATTATTGGTCTACCTGAAAGCTATCATGAAAAAAAGAGCCTTGACAGTATCTTCCATGAAATCCTTAAAGAAAATTGCCTGGAGGTTGTAGCACCAGAGGGTAAAACTGTCATCAAAAGAATCCATCGATGACCCCCGGAAAAAAAGATCCCAAATGAAAACTCCAAGAAATATTACAGGCAAATTCCAGAACTACCTGGTCAAGGAGAAAATATAGCAAGTAGCTAGAAAGAAACAATTCATACATCACAGAAATACAGTCAGGATCATGCAGGATATTTCAGCTTCTACATTAAATGACAGGAGAAATTGGAATATGATATTCCAAAAGGCAAAGGAGTTTGGAGTACAACCAAGGATCAACTACCTGACAAAATGGAGCATAATTTTCCAGGCAAGAAGATGGGCATTAAATGAAATAAAGGAATTCCAGACCTTCCTGATGAAAAGGCCAGAGCTCAATGGAAAATTTCATCTCCACATACAAAACTCAAGAAAGACAAAGAAAGGTAAATGGAGAAAAAAAACCCTAGCTAATCAATAAGGCTAATTAGTTACATCCTTATATAAGATTACATTGTTTTAACTATCTTTGATATATATATATATATATATATGTATATATATATATATATATATATATATATACATATATATATATATGTCAATCTTGAGAATAGTATACTTATTATGACAATTGAAAGACTATGGATGTCAGTATAAAATAATCAATGTAATGATAAAAATATAATTACAGACATATAAAGGGATGGTTCTAGAAGAAGAGGTAATGAGGTAGTAGAAAAGGGTAAATTACATCACATGAAGAGGCACAAACACATGTTGTAGTAGAGGGAAAGAAGGGAGGGGAGAAGAACAGTATCTGAGTTTTACTCTCATTGGATTTGGCTCAAGAAGGGAATAACATACCCTGATAAGTGTAGAAATCTAAATTATCCTACAGGCAGTAGGAGGGGAAACAGGGGAAAAAGGGAGGGGGGTGGGTCAGAAGGGAGGGAAGAAGTAGCAAGTGGAAAATTGGAAGATAAAGGAGGGGAATCAAGAGGGAGGGTAAACTGAGGAAGGCAACAGTCAAAAGCAAAACTTTGTTAAGGAGTGGAAGGGGAAAGGGAGAAATAAAAGCATAAATGGGGTGAAATAGGATGGAGAAAAAGGCACAGATAGTAATCATAACTGTGAATGTGAATGGGATGAATTCTCCCATAAAACGGAAATGGATAGCAGAATGGATTAAAAACCATAATCCTATGATATGTGATTTACAAGAAACACATTTGAAACAGGGGGATACACACAGGGTAAAAGTAAAAGGCTGAAATAGACTATATTGGGCTTCAACTAAAGTAAAAAAAAGCAGGGGCAGCAATCGTAATCTCAGACAAAGAAAAAGCAAAGATATATCTAATTTAAAGAGATAAGATAGGACACTACATCCTGCTGAAAGTCACCACAAACAATGAAGCAATATCATTGTTTAACTTATATGCCCCAAGTGGTATGGCATGCAAAGTTTTAGACGAGAGGTTAAGGGAGTTACAGGAAGAAATAGACAGCAAAACCATAATAATGGCAGACTTTAACCTCCCCCTCTCCGAACTTGATAAATCTAACCTCAAAATAAACAAGAAAGAAGTTAAGGAGGTGAACAGAATTTTAGAAAAGGCAGATATGATATACCTCTGGAGAAAACTGAATGGGGATAAAAAGGAATATATGTTTTTCTCAGTGGTACATGGCACACACTCAAAAATTAACCATGTACTAGGGCATAAAAACCTCACAATCCAGTGCACAAAGGCAGAAGTAGACAAAGCATACTTTTCAGATCATGAGGCAATAAAAATTATTTGTAATAAAGAAGCATGGAAAAAATAAGGTAAAAATTAATTGGAAAGTAAATAATCTAATTCTAAAGAATGAGTGGGCCAAAGAAAAAATCAAAGAAAAAATTAATAACTTCATTCAAGAGAATGACAATAATTAGACAACCTACTAAAACTTATGGGATGCAGCAAAAGCAGTTCTTAGGGGAGGTTTTATATCTCTAAATGCTTACAGGAATAAAATAGAGAAAAAGGAGATCAATGATTTGGGCATGTAACTGAAACAGATAGAAAAATATAAATTGAAAATCTCCAATTAAATACCAAATTAGAAATATGGAAAATCAAAGGTGTGATTAATAAAATTGAAATCAAGAAAAATATTGAATTAATAAATAAAAACGAACTCATTTTACGAAAAAAAAAAACAATAAAATTGATAAAGCATTGGTCAATTTGATTAAAGAAAAAGAAAAAAGAAAATCAAATTACCAGTATCAAAAATGAAAAGGGTGAATTCACCTCTAATGAAAAGGAAATTAAAACAATAATTAGGAATTATTTTGCCCAATTGTATGCCCATAAATTTGACAACCTTAGGGATATGGATGAATATCTACAGAAATATAAATTAACAGAAGAGGAGTAAAATTCCTAAATAACTCCATCTCTGAAAAAGAAATTGAGCAAGCCATCAATGAACTCCCTAGGAAAAAATCTCCAGGGCCAGGTGGTTTTATATGTGAATTTTATCAAACATTTAAAGAACGATTAATTCCTAAACTTTATAGACTATTTAGGAAAATAGGTGAAGAAGGAGTCCTGAAAAATTCTTTTTATGACACAAATATGGTACTAATACCCAAACCAGGAAGAGTCAAAACAGAGAAAAAAAATTATAGACCAATTTCCCTAATGAATATTGATGCAAAAATTTTAAATAAAATATTAGCAAAAAGATTACAGCAACTTATCATGAGAATGATACACTACGACCATGTAAAATTTATTCCAGGAATGCCAGGCTGGTTCAATATTAGGAAAACTAGCAGCATAATTGATTATATAAACAAAAAACCTGGCAGAAACCATATGATCACCTCAATAGATGCAGAAAAAGCCTTTGACAAAATACAACACCCATTCCTATTGAAAATACTAGAAAGCATAGGAATAACTGGAGCCTTCCTTAAAATTATAAATAGCATCTTCCTAAAACCATCAACAAGCATTCTTTGTAATGGGGATAAGCTAGATGCATTCCCAATAAGATCAGGAGTGAAACAAGGATGTCCATTATCACCCCTACTATTCAATTTGGTACTAGGAACGTTAGCTGTAGCAATAAGAGAAGAAAAAGAAATTGAAGCAATTAGGATAGGCAAAGAAGAAACTCAATTATCATTTTTGCAGATGATATGATGATTTGCTTAGAGAATCCTAGAGATTCAAGTAAAAAACTAGTTGAAATAATAGACAACTTTAGCAAAGTTGCAGGATATAAAATAAACCCACATAAATCCTCGGCCTTCCTATACATTACTAACAAAGTCCAACATTAAGAGATAGGGAAATTCCATTCAAAGTTACTGTAGACACTATAAAATATTTGGGAGTCTATCTGCCAAGACAAACCCAAGGCTTATATGAACATAATTATGAAACAATTTTCATGCGAATAAAATCAGATCTAAATAAATGGAAAAATATCAGTTGCTCATGGTTAGGCAGAGCTAATATAATAAAAACAATAATTTTGCCTAAATTAATCTATCTATTCAGTGTCATACCAATTGAACTACCAAAAAGTTATTTTACAGAGCTGGATAACATAATAACAAAATTCGTCTGGAAGAACAAGAGGTCTAGAATATCTAGGGAATTAATGAAAAGCAAAGCTAGGGAAGGTGCCTTAGCCATACCAGACATTAAACTGTACTATAAATCAGCAGTCCTCAAAACTACCTGGTACTGGCTAAGAAACAGAGTCATAGATCAACAGAATATGTTAGGTACACAAGACTCAATAATCAACAAGTATAGCAATCTACTCTTTGATAAACCCAAAGAATCCAGCTTCTGGGCTAAGAATTCACTATTTCACAAAAACTGCTGGGAAAATTGGAAAATGCTAGGGTAGAAACTGGGCATAAAGCAATATCTTACTCCATATATCAAAATAAAGTCAAAATGGGTTCATGATTTAGGAATAAAGGCTGATACTATAAGAAATTTGGGAAAGCAGAGAATAGTTTACCTATCAGATTTATGGAAAAGAATCCATGACACAACAAAAGATAGAGAGCATTACAAAATGCAAAATAGATAATTTTGATTATGTTAAATTGAAATGTTCTGTATAAAAAAGCCAACACAACAAAGATTAGGAGGGAAGCAGAAAATCTTTACAACCAGTGTCTCTGATAAAGGCCTCTTCTCTAAAATATACAGGGAACTGAGTGAAATTTATAGGAATACAAGTCATTCCCCAATTGAGAAATGGTCAAAGGATATGAATAAGCAGTTTTCAGAGGAAGAAATTAAAGCTATCTATAGGCATATGAAAAAATGCTCTGGATCACTACTGATTAGAGAAATGCGAATCAAACCAACTCTTAGGTCCCACATCTCTCCTATCAGATTAGCTAAAAGAACAAAACAGGAAAATGATAAATGCTGGAGAGGATGTGAAAAAATTGGAACACCCTACATTGCTGGTGGAGTTGTGACCTGATCCAGCCATTCTGGAGAACAATTTGGAACTATATCCAAAGGGCTATACAAGTGCTCATACCCTTTGACCCAGCAATACCACTTCTAGGGTTGTATCCCAAAGAGATCACACAAGTGGGAAAAGGACCCACATGTACAAAAATATTTATAGTGCCTCTTATTGTACTAGCAAAGAATTGGAAATCAAGGGGATGCCCATCAATTGGGAAATGGCTGAACATGTTGTGGTATATGAAGGTAATGGGATACTATTGTGCAATAAGAAACGGGGATGATATGGACTTCATAATAACATGGAAAATACTATACAATATAGTGCTGAGTAAGTGGAGCAGAACCAGGAAAACATCATATGCAGCCACAGATATGTGGATTCTGTGATGAGTAACCCTGATAGACTTCACTCTTCTCAGCAATACAAGGTGCAAAGACAACTCCAAAGGACTCATGATGGAGAGAGCTATCTATATCCAGAGAAAGAACTATGAAGTATGGGTGCAGATTGAGGCACACTGCTCTCCTTTTTTTCCCTTTGTTTTTTTCTCTTTTTTTTTCTTGGTTTTGTTTCTTCTTTCTCCTGATTCTTTCCATTGGTCATAATTCTCCTTTGCAACTTGACTATTGGATAAATAAGTTCAATGCGACATTATATGTAGAAGATATATTGGATTTCATGCCATCTTGGGGAGGGAAGGGCGGGGGGAAGAAAATCTGGAACTCAAAATTATGTGGAACTGAGCATTATAAACTAAAAATAAAAAATCTTAATTATAAAAAAATTACAACAAATTAGCTTACAAATTGAAATTTAGTAGGCTTTCTAAAAACCATACAAAAGATTTTGCAAAACATTTCTTCTAAAAGTAGTATTAAAAGTATTCTTTTAAAAATAGTAAAATTTAACCTCATATTATTAATTCCTAAATACCACAAAATTCCCAAATTCCCTGGTCACAAAAGTTCTTGTCCATCATTGACAAATATTACAAGAGGAGATCTTAAACAAGGTCTTTTCCTTGCATAATTACCAAGTTTTCTTTAACAAATATACTTTTTAAAATATTTTATAGCAAAACAATTTTAACTTAAACTTCCCTTTAAATAAAGATGAAACTTGGAAGTTTATGATTTCCTAAATTATAGCATATGGTAAAAAAAATGACTTAAGAGTTTCAGATAGATAGATACATAGATATAAATATAAATAGCCAGATATAGATATATGTACATGCATGTATACATGTATGTGTATATACAGAGATAGATGTAGACATATAGATATAAATATATATGTATGCATATACATATATACATACACATATTTAGATACATACACGTACACATGTATACATATATGTGTGTATATGTATATATGCATGTGTGTGTGTATATATATAGAGAGAATGTGTGTGTGCATGTATATATATCCAGAGAGAGAGAGAGAGAGAGATACATACAGAGAGAGAGAGTCCAATACCCCCGTCCTTTTAAAAGGAAATATTATTCATAAATTCATATATTCCCTTAAAAAGGTATGTGACTGTATATTCCCATCTCTGAATAACTTCTCTTCTACTTCCTTAAAAAGTTGCAGTCCTGCCTCCTTTTTGAGACTTTAGATAAAAAACAAAAACTGCTTTAAGCATTTCAACTCCTTACTCTTATTCTTCTGGGAAGGTTTTAAAAAAAAAGTTTGAATCAGATTAACTGAAAGATTTGACCCAGACAAAAAGACCTAAATAATTTGAATCATAGTAATCAATATCTTTAGCATAGTAAATACCCATTACTAAATTCAATAAAACCCTCCATAGATACATCCTGAAAGATGTATAGACATAATTCTTTCCAACTTTCCATAACTCTGTCTGTTGGTTATCAAATCAGGCTATAAATTTTCACTTTTGGCCTCTTTTACTTAAACTTCCTAACCTTTCAAATTCAAACTCTTTACATTAAATAAATAATAAAAAATACCCCAATTAAATTCTGTCCTGTTTTTCTGCATCTTTTAACAATTAAATGTAGTTAAATGCCTAACAATTTAACTGCATTTTAAACAGACCACTGAAGTTCTAAAGTGATCCCATTATCAGACAGAAGGACCCCCTATTTTTGCAGTTTTAAACACTTTGCCTGATATCAGATGCATTGATTTAATACAAACATAAAATGCAGATTTTTAACCTTTAGGATCTAATTAAACCTTAATTCAAACCCTCAGCTTTCTTGGCCAACTTGGCCATTGTTGGGACCCAAAAGAAAAGAATCTTATACTCCCACCGAAAGCCTAAAGTGGGAGTTCTTTCCCAATGTTCTCTTTCTTTAATTACGGACCTTAGAAACCTCTCACCACAAAACATAAAACATTTTCAAACACACTGACAAGACATTTCACAAGACAGCATGCAGGAAAAAACAATTTAGAAACCCATTTAGAATTTGAAATCAGACCAGTCAAAAACTCAGTTATAATTTTACTCTGATTTTTAGCCAATTTCAAAAGGATCCTTCCTAAATACCCTTTAGATCTCTGCCCTGCCCCAGAACCTCTGATATACTGTGATATTTCCACATCCCCCTTCCTGGGTCCCACACCTTAATATTCACTTAAGGTTCCACGTGAGATCTAGTATAAGCCTCAAAATTCATCAGGGAAATAATCCTTTCTTTTCCTCTTCAACTAGGCACACTCTCTTTTAAAATGCCCCTTTTCCCCACAATGGAAACCTGCAGCCTCCTGGATGGGGCAAGAAGCCCTTCCATAGGCCCTTCCTTTTCAAAAAATCCTTTGTTTTTCAGCTCCCCAGTTTCCACCTTTAAACTTATAGTTTCCCTGTTCAGACTTTTTCTTCATCTCATTAATAGTGGTCATCATAATCCTTGCTTTCTTCCTCTCTTTTTATAAACTCTTTCTGTGCTTCCCTCACCAGTTCCTCCAATAAGTTATCACTCCAGTCTACTATTTTTTGCATTTTCTTCCTTATATCAGGCCATGCCTTAGTGAAAAAGTGAACTTTTAAGACAGCTTTTGTTTTGGGGGACTCAGAGTCCATCCCTGAGTACTTAGTCATCTGATCCCTTAGCCACTGTAAAAAGGTTGAAGGTCTCTCCTCTTTAGTTTGCTCTGTCTTGAAGGCCTTAGAGCTAACTTTCTGTGCTTTGGTCTCTGGTGTAGTCTTCCAATATTTTAACATTTTCCATAAGGGATTATATGGATTATGTTCACAAGAGAATCCCTTCCCTTTTCCTTAGGGAAATTTTCCCCTTTTTTCAACTGACTACCTTTGTTCCCCATCCTGCTAATTTGTCAAGATTCCTTGTGGTCTTGTGTGTCAGAAGGATTTACCAGTTACTAATCACAGCACCTTTGCCCCTGTTCCTACCTTAGTCTCTTACTTTTTCTTTCTCTTCCTTTCTGCCCCAGGTACTTATTTCCCTTTTCCCCTTACTTTTTCTTCCTTACTTCATAGCAGCCTCTTTAATTAATATGGTCCTGAGATTTTGAACAGTCTGAGAACGAAAAGAAACACAAGAACCACTTAAAATCTCTGGGATGTGTCTTTCTTGTCCTTCAGTGCTTTTCACTCCAGAGGTTTTCAGATCTCTGATCTGAGCCACCATTTCTGTGAGAAGTAATTGTCTTACCAAGAATTCTACCTGGTCATGAGTGAACATCCCCCACTATCCCCTACAAGCACATCTCTTACATTAGCCACCAGTATGGTTTCAAATCGTGTTTCATACAATTTCTGTGGAAACAAAACTCAGTTATCCCTTACATGGGCAAAGTGATGTCTCTGTTTTTTCAGTATGTTGCCCAGATTTGCATAACTTTCCTTCTGAGGAGGCTCTTTGATTGACTGTAGAGGTATTTGGAAGGTTTTGTCAGATTCATCTATAGTCTATTTACTTCAATCGATTCTGGAAGATCTCTGTTACTCCTTAACTGAGTGTCTAGTGAAAGAAGTGGAACATCTGACCTTGAGAACTTCAAAAGGTTGGTAGATTCAGCCATGGGAATATAGGAGTTCTCTACCCAAGAGAGCAAGGGATGATCTTTGGGAGTAATGCAGCACTTCTTAAACTATAAGTTGTGGCCTCATATGGGATCATGAAAAGTTTGGCAATAGTAAAAAGCTTCTGAACATGCAGTGATCAAAAATTCATTGAAAATCATATGCATAATGAATCTGAGGTGTTTCTGGCAGCACTTGCCTGTATTTCATCAAGCAACTTCAAGGCAACCTTGGTTCTGAAGACAAAGCTTAAGCACTTTGCACTGCTCATGCCCTAAGGCCACACAACACCAATTAATGCTGCCAAAACATGAAATGGAGTCTCATTGAAAAAGTATAAGAAGCCATGAATTCTACAGGAATCTGGCCAAGTAGAAGGATTTATCCAGCAGTTATACTACATCTGTACAAGAACTTGGTAGAAACAATGCTATGTAGGAATAGAACTAAGTTTAAGATCCAATTCCCTGGGAACCAAGGTGATAGAGAAGGAAATATGCTCCAGGGATGTTGGAGAAACATTAGCACTTTTTATTACATTTATGAACTAAAATTCCTATGTAAAAGCTTTTTTTTATGTTAAGTGGTTAAATGGAACTAAGGCATTAGTCACTGTCTCATAATAAAGAGGAGAGGGGTGACTACAGATAGTGGGGCTCAAGCTGATAGCAGTAGAGAAGAGATGAATCCAGCCCTTCTGAATAATGGAGTAGCCTGGGGATCAAGGTCCAGGCCATGAGGGAGGAGGTCAGGGTATACTTGTTATATTTTTATGCCCATTTTAGGAAGATTCTATTATTTTCCAAAAATCACATTAAGTAACTGTAGAGCTAGAGTTTCTTTGCTTTTCTTATTCAAAGACTAACGTTATTTCCATTTTTCCATGTTGCCTGGAAAATACATAAGACACACAAGGAATGCTAGGGGATTTGAAGATAAACATCAATTACTTCACAATCTTTCCTCCTCTAGAAAAACCAGTCAAGTACCATTGAATAGAATCATTTAATTCAATCATTTAACATAGTTCAACAAATTTATTAAGAACCTACTATGTACAGGGCATCACATATATAAGACTAGATAAAGCACATGTACCAAAAAGCTGAAATTGAATGGGAGTGATGACTTGAACACATGAACTTTATTATATAATTAATTATCATAAATGAATGAGGATCTTGTGAGAACAAAGAAAAGGTTTAGACAAGGGACCAAAAGAAATTGAAGGGATAATGGAGATCAGAGAACCCTTGAAGGAAAAGGTGGTAAATTAAATGATCCTTGTAGAAAGGGTAGCACTTCAACGGGAAGAAATGGCATGAGGTGACCACATGAGCCAAAGGATGAAAAGGCTAGCAAAAGGATAAGAAAAAGCATGGGGGGCCAGGTTACATAGACTATACCAGTTAAGGTTAGAATAGAAAGATAATATAGAACCAGACTGTGGAGGGCCTTGAAGGTGAAGATAGTAACAAGAGGCAGAATGAGGGATATAACCAGAGGGCATGGAGGGTTTTGCAGCTTATGCTGCAGTATTAATTGTCCATCCACATGTTTCCCATACATGGAGTCCTTTCTCTCTATGTTCTCACTCTCCTTATTAATAATGTTTATATTTATGGGAGAATGTACTCTTAAGTTTATGGAATGAGAGGAATGCCCCATTATAAGTATGCTTATTGTGATAATCCAGTAAATACCTTTGATTTGAGGGGTTTTTTTGTATCTTTAAGCTATTAAAGGTAAGCCACATTGGTAAGGCCTCACAAGTTATAATTTTGAAAATGTGAACCTACAGTTTATCTTGAACATGTGGTAGCCATAATCCAGGGTAGCTGCCTGTGACTTGGAGGTTCATCTACAGGGGAGCTACAGATATGTATGGGTATGCCCCTTTTAGAATTATAATATATAGTATGCAGAAAGTAAGTTATGTAGATAATGACATGTAAATTAGTTTTCCAGGGATAAAACTGCATTTGCACCCAGTAAAATGTAAATCTTCTTCAGATATATATGCAATGTTCTGTATCTTATAAAGTATGGGAATTTTTGTAGCTAATTTGCATTTGAAAAGGCTATGCTATGTAATGAATTTCCCTCTAGGTTGTGTTTTTCCTTTGCTACCAATTTACTTAGACCAATAGGACAGTCATTTTTAGAGTAAAAAAAAAATAAAACAACTGGAGAACTCTATATACTAGAACACTTTGTTCATTAACTAGCAAATAACCATTGTGTGGTTATGACATAGCATTCAGAGATGATTTCAGAAATATAGTGGATATCCACACACACATATATTCATTAGTTAGGATAAGGCCCTTCACCAAGGAGACTACAGCTCTGAACCAGGAATAGATAGAGAAATGAAAGACTAAACTGTTCTTACCTCCTTTCAGGCAAGCAACAAGCCTTAGAAATGAGGAAGTACAATTAGAAAAGCTTCCTCTTATCTTAGGTTTAATATTTGCTATACCTCAGTTGAAGATTATAGTTTAGCATAAAGCTGGAAGTGGTGGAAACTAAAGCTGCCCATCAAGTAACAACCCCAAGGAATTCAAAAGATTGACACATCCAATAGAAAAGCCATATCTTATAAGGAGAAACTCTGCTGCATATCATTTCCAGCTGTTCTTGTTTGTCCTTCTTTCTCAAAGAGGATTATTACTTCAGAGAGGTGATGCCATGACATGTAAGTGAATTGGATTTAAGTGGGGGAGGGTTGTTCAAAGCCACCAGCCTCTTTACTCATCACTCTGGCTCTCACTTATTAGCCAATAATAACTCCCAGTCCAAGTCTCTGTTTGCCATTCTTTGGGGTTTGATGGCTCAGAGTGAGTATAAATTGATATTGTTTCTGTTCTGGCCAGAAACCCTGAGGGTCTTCCTTTCCCAAATTATTATTTTTTTAAATAGGCAAATGAGGCCATGTTTTGTTTCATTTCTTACCCAACCTTAAATCACTGAAAGGGTGTTAACCTTAAATCACTGAATCAGTGCTGCCTTAGACAAACTGAGACCTGGGAAAGCACCTTACAAGGAACATAAATTTCTTGAAATAGATCTCTGGAAACCAAGCATTGATGAAATCATCAGGATTCAAATGGAGCTACTTGACTATACCTTAAACCCAAATCACTCTGACTCTCCCTCATTGGCCAGTAAATGGCTCCAAACCAAGCTTCAGTTATTCTTGGTTGGATTTTGTTGGTTCAGAATGAATGCAAATAGAATTTTTTTCTGTTCTGGACAGAAATCCTGAGGATCTTCCCTCCCTGACTGATTTTCTTCTTTGAATAGGCAATACAGGCCATCTTTTGCCTTATTTCTTACCTAGACCTAATCACTGAATGGGTGTTGCCTCAAAGAAATGGAAACCTGGGAAAGACCTTAGCTTAAAAAGGCCAAAGTCTCCCATTGAATTTGAAGCTATTTCCAGTCATCCTGACCTATGTCTTGCCACTGGCTATGGAGGAGAGAATAAGGCTGGTGACTTTGCACAGCCTTGCCTCACTTAAATCCAATTCACTTGCAAGTCAAGACATCACCTTCCTAAAGTCATTGGTCCTCTTTGAGAACAAAGACAAACAATGCCTTGCACAGAGATTAACTTCATGAAGACTCTACAAAGAGAGAATGGATGCTAAAGTCCTGTTATTTCTGTGTTTTGAATCCTTTGGCTACATATACTCCAGAACTATGTTTTTCACTACCACTATATGTTAAGTTTTTCCCTACCCTTTACACAACTGAAGTGTATTTTTACCTGAGAGTTTGCCTCAGATTTATGGGGGAGGGTGTTTTACAACTATTAGTAATGCTATGTTATGTGAGTAAATGGCTTTGCCAAGATTTAATTCAGTCTATTGAAGCATGGGAAACATACTGACAAGGTAGTACTCCTCAAAATTTGATATAGCATTTACCCTTTGGGGAGTAGCCCAGAGGAGTTATTGCACATATTTTATTTTACACTCACAGCAACCCAGTGAAATAGGTACTATTCTTCTTATTGTAGAGATAAGGAAATTGATGCTTGAAGAAGTTAAATGATTTGTTCACAGTCACACAATGTTAGAGGCAGAATTTGAAACCAGTTGTCCATGGCTCCAAGTACAGCACTCTATCCAATATGCCACAGAAAATGATTAAAGAGCATGGGGGAGAGGTTAGTGAAGTAAAAGGAATATGCAAAGATGACGGAGGTTTCAAGTATGTTTGGTTAGAATAATGATCATAGAATTCTTAATGGTAAATGCAGATTTTGGAGGGAAGATGATCAGTATGCATTTGGAAATAATGAACCTAAGGACATTTTTCAATATTTAGCAGATAGAACTGGAGAGCTGGAAGGTAGCGATGGGCAGAAAGGTGAAGCCATAGGAGTGGATAAGATTACTAAGACAGAGAAAAAAAGAGAAGGTGGTCAAAGGCAGAAACTTAGAGTATACCCACTTTTAAAGGATATTGAGAGACTGAGGATCCAGACAAAGAAAAAGATAAAAATGTGTAGGCAGTGTTATAGAATTCAAAGGTAATCAGAAAGAAAGGACAGTTCACAGTAGCATTTGTTGCAGAAAGGTCAAGGAGGTTGAGGACCAAAAAAGACTACTGGAGTAACGTAAGTTTGTGAAAAAGCTTTCTCAGTAAAGGAGTAGAGATAGAAGCTAAAGTACAGGGCATGTTGAGTGTGAAGAACCTGAGACTAACCTTTGAAGGGGAAGAGAGAAACAAGAAGGTCTAGCAAGAACAAGAGAAGGATTTTTGTTTTGTTTTGTTTTTGCTTTTGTGTATTTGTTCTTCGACACTTAGCAGGATGTCTGGCACGTGGTAAGCACTTAAATGCTTGATGTTTGTCTTTGCCTGTCCTGTTGTTGTTGTTGTTGTGTGATATTATTTGTTTCTTCTACTATACAGGCACCTTGACATATTTTATGGCTGAGGGATGGTTGTGGGCTATTGTTGGTTTTTTTTCTTTATTTTTGAAAAATGTCATTCCCTTCATGTCATTCGAGGGTGAATTTTTAAGCTTTTTCCTTCCTTCTCAAAGAAATATATGATAGAGTTACATTGATTCAATAAATGTCCATTGAGCACATATTTTCAAAGCACTATGCTAGATACTGCAAAGGATGAAAAGAATAATAAAGTCCCTACTCTCATAAAGTTTGCAATCTTGGAGTAAAGACAAATCAGATACAGAAACAATTATAGTACTAGGCATAATTTAGTGTCTTCTGTAGGTGAATTGAAAGAAAGCTTCATGGATAAGGTTCAGTCCTTAGGGATCAATCAATCAGAAAGCATTTATTAAGCCCCTACTATGTGCCAAGAATAGTACTGTTTTCTGAACATATAGGGACAAAAATGAAACAATCCTTGCCCAGAGGGGGCTTTTACTCCATCAAAGAGATATGTTCACATGTATATGACATATGAACAAAATAAATACATGATAATTTTAAAGACTAGCACCAGGCCAACTGTGGAAATACAGAGTTGACAAGGTAGCATTCCAGAAAATGGAATCAAATTGAACAAAGGCGCAAAGGTAAGAAATGTTCAGAGAAAGACAGATAGTCTAGTTTGGCTTAAGTGTAATGTTTGTTAATGGGGGTCATTCATGAACAGAAACAATAGAAAACAGTAGAAGCAGTTGGTCACAAGAAATAGAAAAAGTTGGACACATTTACTAGCCACAGGAAATTGTATGGCCATAGAAAAGACAATTAACTTTTCTGACCTCTAATTTCTTCATCTTTAAAATGAAGATAAGGCATTAAAGTCCCTTCAGCTTTGGAGCTGTGGGTTTCCTTAGTCATGTATTCCCTAAACAGATGCTTCATTACTAGTGTACCTGAAGTAGAGAGGGGAGCATAAAAGGTCAGTTACCTGTGGTACCTGACTCACTGTGTTATAAAGTTCAAATCAGTTAATTATTGGAAGGTGCATTGCCAAAATAGTGGCACTTTTAAATTTTGGATTATTATCATTGTCATCATAATCACCATCATTATTTTTAATATGTTTTGATGGGGTTTGAATGAAAATAGTCTAAGGACAAGTTATTAACCTCTTATTAATTTTGTATACTTAAAGTTCTGAAGCCTATTGCTCAAGTAGACAAAATGACTGCTTTACATACCTGAATAAGAATTTGCAGATGAACAGGATGACATGTACCTTGTCCTATTTGTACATGGTTTAACAATCTAATTCCATGTCTCTATATTTTGAAAGCTTTCTGTTTTATGGGAGAACAATGGACTAGCACAAGTAGCTTCAACTGGAGGAGACAGGGACCTTTCTGGCCAGCTGGAAGACAAGAGACCAGCACCAGCAGGCACTGTGGTAGTGAGCCAGGGACCTTCATCTTTTTTGAACCCCACTAACCAACAGGAATCCATAAGACCAGTAGAGCAGGCCTATCGGAGCTCTTCCCTTTCCATGCCTTAATTCTCATTTCTCAGTTCTCACCAGTTGTTGGATGTCCATTCTAGCCTGGATGGTGACTGCATCCTTCCTGGAGTTAATCCAAAGCCCCACTCAACCATGTTTAGAAGAACAATCTTTTCCCCAACAGTCATTGGTCATGTACTCTTCTGCTTGGCCATTGCTGCCCAAGGTTCATGATGTCTCACATTTCCCTATATATTTTACCTACTGGCCACTAAATACCACTTGGCATTTCCATCACTGTTATATGCATTGGTTCCTCTAACTAGAATGTTAGCTTTTTGATAAGAGGGACTGTTTTGCTTTTCCATTAGCATCCCTAGTGTTTTACTCACCTCATTACATGACTTTTGGATGTCTCTGATCTTTTCACCATTCCTCAGGAAGCTCATTATTGGGAAAACCTCTTCCTATAAGATCTTCTCAGTCTTGGTACCCTACCTCATCATCAACCTCTGCCATTTGATTGAAGGGTACAGTAATTAACCACAAAATCTCCATTTAAAGAGACATCCCAACTCAGAACTGTTCATTTCTTCCCTGGCTGCACTACTCTAGAATATCTCTGACTTCTCCATCATGCACCTGCCTATCTGGTACCTTACCTCTTTTTAGTTTCTTTTTATTTGTTGTCTTTGCCAATTAAATTTTGAGCTCCTTAAGGGCATACTGCTTTACAAAGATGTATCCCCAGCACTTTGCAAATTTCCTAGCACATAGTAGGTGCTTAATAAATGCTCATTAATTTTACCTATTGACTTGATTATTCCTCCACCAGGCTCGGCTTCTTCTCCTATTGTCATGTTCCTTTTATCTCCCGTTTTCGGGAGGGGCCCGGGATGGTCATATTTCATTCTTCTACTGGCTCTACTCTTGATTTTCAGACTTGAAAGCCATACTTTGTAAAAAGTACTTTCATCTATCAGTCCTACTATTTTCAAATCCTTTTAGAGTGTTTTATCCTCATTCAAATATAAGACCTTTGAAGGCAAGGACTATTTTTTTTGCCTATATTTGTATTTGTAGTATTTAGCATAGTGCCTGGTAAATAGTAAATAATTAATATATGTGTCCTTCCTTTCTTCCTTCCTTCCCCTCATATAACTTTCTTATATCTTTTGATGGGGTTCAGATAGATATAGTCTAAGGACAAGTCACCATCTTCCTTAAAGACAGAGATCATTTTTACCTTTCTTTGTATTCCTAGTGTTAAACACCATGACTGGCACAGTCGGTGTTTAATGAATGCTTCTTTTTATTTTCATCTGGGCTCTACTCTGAATTCTCTGTCTTTCTCTACCATCCCCCCAAAATATTTTCACCCAGGAATTCACTCCATCCATAAACTTCCAAAAGCTGGATTTCATTCACACATTGAAAGTATCCTCTGACACCCACTCCCTTTGATAGGCTAGTTCCTCCACAAAGTTCTAAAGATGGCAAGTACCAAGTCCTATTTTCACATAAGTTACGTTTCTTTTGCTTTGTCTATAATTTTGTTAGGTACGTAATTCATGTGGAAATTTCTTTTCTGTTTATAACTTAATGAAAAATAGTGAGTTTCTGATACATGATTCTTTTCACCAGGTCACATCTGACAAGCATTCAGAGGTGCTCAAATTTGCAGCATGCTATGATTATTTGTATAGTTCATTTGATATCATTGCATAATCTATATTGATCATAAGTCCAGGCTCCTTAAGAACAACTTCTTTATAATTTTTGTTGGAAATAACCTGATTCTAAATTGCCTTCAAACATTTTTTCTCCATTCTGCATTGCCACCAAACACTGGAATGATAGTTGTTAGTGGTGTACCCTATAGTTTGGAAATTATGAGTACTTGTTACAGTCACATCTATTAAAAACAGTGCTCTCAATTATTTAATGGATCAAAGTTATTTCCTGATGTTTACTGGAGACATCTTTCTGTATTATGTTCTTGTAGAGTTTATTTGCTGATCTTCAAAATATTTTTGTAGTTTACATTTGTAGTGTGAAGATTTGTCATTCATTAATTCCTTAAAGAGAGTAAACTTTTATTCTAAAATTCTAGCTAACTAATTGGTTTGTTGTTGTTTCTGTTATTGTTTTTATTAGTATCTGGTAGATGTTAAAATTTTGAAACCTGCACATTCTGCACCATTTAAGTGAGTAATCAGTATTAATCAATCAATCCAGTTAATTTTTATTTTTTGTGGGGTAAAATCAGGGACATGCTTGAGCTCTCCCCCAAACCCCTCCAAATATCTGTAAAAAATGACTCTAAACAAATTCTAGAGCAAAAGAACCCACAAAATGACTGACTGAAACAAATTTCCAGATCAACACCACCTGGAAAGTTGACAGGAAAGTCTGTTGTACCAGTCTGAGAGAAGACCACAGTCCAGCATGGACCACACCAGCGGAGAGGTACCATAGGAGGGCTCAGGGGACTGAATCACTGGAAATTGTGGCAATTTCCAGACTTCTCTACCCCCAAATGCCAAAGACAACTTAGAAGGTCAGTAGGAAAGGTCTCTTACATGTGAGTAAGAGAGGAGTGAGGTCCAGGCTCCCCAGGGCAGCAGCAGCAGTAGCAGCAGCAGCAGCAGTGCCAGTGGCTGTTTTTGAGGTTTTCAGCCCATAGAAGGTGGGGAAGGGTTTCAAGTAGTTGATCAGAGGGGCATTGCAGAGAACTCTTTGCTGGCACTGAGGGAGGATTCTCTTGCTTTACCTGTGCTTGGATCTGGGTCACACTCCTGGGTGGCGGTCCTGGGGTAAGGAGGAGCACTGGCATGATAGAACTTGTAGCAGCAGTGGAGAATCTTCCTCACAGTTCCAAGGCAGAAAAGAGTGCTTATGATCACAGACCAAAGCACAGGCCAGGAGTGGAGTAAACACCACTATTTTGATTGCATACCATGTTGGAAGAAATGAAAATTTACAGATCCCTAGAAGTATCTCTGAAAACAGCTGCACAAAACCTGTGAAGCTTGGGACAGTACACCCTCCACACCGGAAGCAGAGTGCTACCTTAACAAAGAGCTAAAAAGTCAGATAATTGGCTGGCAAGATGAGCAATCAGCAGGAAAAAATTAGACTATAGAATCTAACTTTAGTGACAAGGAAGATCAAAACATACAACCAGAAGAAGACAACAAAGTCAAAGCTCCTACATCAAAAGCCTCCAAGAAAAATACGAATTTATCTCAGGCCATGGAAGAGCTAAAAAAAGATTTTGAAAATTAAGTAAGATAAGTAGAGGGGAAAATGGGAAGAGAAATGAGACAGATGCAAGAAAAACACGAAAAATGAGTCAACAGCTTGCTAAATGAGCCTCCCCCCACCTCAAAAAAAATACTGCAGGAAATAACACCTTAAAAAGTAGTCTAATCCAAATGACAAAAGAAGCCAAAAAGCCAATGAGGAGAAGAATGACTTGAAAGGCAACATTGGCCAAATGGAAAAGGAGGTCCAAAAGCTCACTGAAGAAAATTATTGCTTAAAAATTAGAATGGAGCAAATGGAAGATAATGACTTTATGAGAAAGCAAGGAATTATAAAATGAAACCAAAAGAATGAAAAATATCTCATTGGAAAAACCACTCACCTAGAGAATAGATCCAGGAGAGATAATTACTGGACTACCTGAAAGTCATGATAAAAAATGAGCCTAGACATCATCTTTCAAGAAATTAACAAGGAAAACTGCCCTGATATTCTAGAACCAGAGGGAAAAATAGAAATTGAAAGAATCCACCAATCACCTCCTGAAAGAGATCCAAAAGGAAAACTCCTAGGAATATTGTAGCCAAATTCCAGAGTTCCTAGGTCAAGGAGAAAACATTGCAAGCAGCCAAAAAGAAACTCAAGTATTGTGGAAACACAATCAGGATAATACAAGATCTAGCACTTCTACATTAAAGGATCAGAGGGCTTGGAATTTGATATTCCATAAGTCAAAGGAGCTAGGATTACAACCAAGAATCCCCTATCCAGCAAAACCGAGTGTAATCCTTCAGGGGAAAAAAGTGGATATTCAATGGAATAGAGGACTTTTAAGCATTCCTGATGGAAAGACCAGAGCTGAATAGAAAATTTTACTTCAAAATACAAGAATCAAGAGAAACATGAAAAGGTAAAGAGGAAAAAGAAATCATAAGGGACTAATTAAAGTTGAACTGTTTACATTCCCACATGGAAAGATATTTGTAACTCATGAAACTATTCTCAGTATTAGAGTAGTTGGAGGGAATGCATACATACATACATACACACATACATATACATATAAACATATATACACACAAATACAGAGGGCATATGGTGAGTTGACTATAAATGGACGATATCTAAAAAAATAAAATTAGGAGTGAGTGAGGATTGTATTGGGAGAAGGAGAAATGGAGAAGTAGAATGAGGTAAATTATCTCACATAAAAGATACAAGAAAAAGCTTTCACAATGGAGGGAAAAAGGGGGAGGTGAGAGGGAAAAAATGAACTTTGCTCTCATCAGATTTGGCTTAAAGGGGGAATAACATACACACTCAACTGGGTATGAAAATCTATCTCAGCCCTATGGGAAAGTAGGGGGGAAGGGGCTAAGAGAGAGAGGGATAATAGAAGGGAGGGCAAAAGGGAGGAGGGCATAATCAGAAGCAAACACTTTTGAGAAGAGAAAGGGTCAAAGGAGAGAATAGAATAAATGAGGGATGGGATAGGATGGAGGGAAATGTAGTTAGTCTTTCACAATATGACTGTTATGGAAGTGTTTTGCATGACTACACATGTAATAACCTATACAACTTGCTTGCCTTCTCAGTGAGGGTGGGTGGGAAAGGAGGAAGGGAGAAAATGTGGAACTCAAAGTTTTAAAAACAAATGTTAAAGTTTTGTTAGATACAACTGGGAAATAAGATATACAGGCAATGGGGTATAGTAATCTACCTTGCCTTACAGGAAAATAGGAGGGAAAGGGACAAGAGAAGGGGGTGGGGAGTGATAGAAGGGAAGGCAGATTAGGGGAAGAGGTAATCAGAATTCATGCTGTCTTGGGATGAGAGGAGGAGAGAGATGGGGAGAAAATTTGGAATTCAAAATCTTGTGGAAGTGAATGTTGAAAATTAAAAATAAATTAATTTTAAAAAGAAGAGATACCAAATTTTAAAAATGAGTTAAAAATTCTGATGATAATATCTCCATTTGTATAAACAAGTTTGCAGATTTTAGCCATTTTGTTTATTTTTTTGCTGGTATATTTGGATAAATTTTTGTGAATGGTCTCTGTGGAGTACCTTTTTGATTCTATTCTTAAATATTAGTCATTTCCTTTAAACTACTATTTATTAGAATAATGTAAATTAAAACAACTCTGAGATAGCACCTCACACCTATCAGATTGGCTAAAATGACAGAAAAGGAAAATGATAAATGTTGAAGAAGTTGCAGGAAAATTAGGAGAGTGAAGCATTGTTGGTGGAGTTTCAAACTGATCCAACCATTCCAGAGAGCAATTTAGAACTAAGCCCAAAAGGTTTTAAAACTGTGCAAATCCTCTGACCTAGCAATACTACTTCCAGGCCTGTATCCCAAAGATATCATAGAAATGGGAAAAGGATCCACATGTACAAAAATATTTATATTAGTTGTTTTAATGGTGGCTAAGAACTGGGAATTGAGGGGATTCCCATCAACTGGGGAATGGTTGAACAAGTTGTGGTATATGAATGTAATAGAATACTATTGTGCTATAAGAAATGATGAACAAGAGGATTTCAGAAAAACCTGGAAATTTTACATGACTTGATGCTGAGTGAAGTGAGCAGAACCTGGAGAAGATTGTAGATAGTAACAGCAACACTGTGTGATAATCAACTGTAATTGATTTAGCTCTTCTCTACAATGCAACAATCCAAGACAATTCCAAAAGATTCATCATGGAAAATGCTCTCCACATCCAGATAAAGAACTATGGACTCTGAGTGCAGATCAAAGCATACTATTTTCACTTTTTTTTGTGACTTTTCCTTTTTGTTCTGTTTCTTTCACAATATAACTAATATGGAAACATGTTTACATTGTTGCATGTGTATAATCTATATGAGATGGCTTGTGTCTTGGAGAAGGGAGATGGGAGATAGGGAAGGAGAAAAAATTTGAAACTCAAAATCATATTAAAAATGATTCTTGAAGACTATCTCTACATGTAATTGGAAAAATAAAATGCTATTTACCCTCCTTCCCAAAAAAAAGATGTTGCTCATTGCATAGGACGTGTCTAGAGATGAAACAAGTTCAGTTACATTCTATGATTCAAGTGGCAATTACCTGTATTCATTGTTTATTATTACTTTGTGAAATTAAACAGTTCCAAACTTTTAAAATATACTTGTTTGTGTGTTTTAAGAATTTCTATTAATCCTTTCCTTCCTTTTTTAATGGAGAAGTACCAGCTGATTTTGGGAGCTGAGCCCTGTGTTACCTTAACTTCTGATCAATTTTTGTGCACAATGTAAATCCATTATCATCCATTTTACTATGCCAAAAGTGTTATGACTGCTATTGAGCAAGTATAAATCCTTCTTATTTTTGCTGTTATGGTTGTCCCATTTCCATTACTATCATATTGTTCAATGGGCCCCCCATCAAAATATTGTTAAGATAATTTGCTCTCTTTTTATTATTCTACATACTCTTGAAGAGGACACAATGAAGTTGTGTTTTGAAGATGAATAATGTTTGAAGTGGAATAAAAGCATAAGAGTTTATATCCATCCTCTGTATGTTCACAAAAATCACCCTTGGTGCAACTCCAGTATAGGGCAATAGATATTTTATCATCCTAATGCTGTTCCCACATGAAAACTTGGTTTTATATAGCTTAGATATGAGTATTTTATATGGCATCAAATTTCTCATAAGTATTTTTCTGGATCAGTGTTATATAAGGTTAATTGTGACCTATAATTCAGCATATAATGTTGGTCTAGTTTCAGTACCATTTGTTGGTTGAGAACTATGAATTATTTTGAGGTCTATATCTTTTGTATTTTGGAATGTCTGTCAGTACATGAAAGATAGTGAGCTTCTGATGCATGATTTTAGTCACCAGGTTAAGCCTTGCTGGTGTTTAGTAGGCATTAAATTTTTATCATCTGTTGGGTTACATTGCACAGTTAATACCATTTTCTTGCATAAAGTACATTGATTATAAGTTCAGGCTCTAAAATTTGTTGACAAAAGCCTAGTGGGAATAGTCACTGAGTTCCTACCTGTTTCCACTGACAAATCCAGATGACTTACTCATTTGTTCATTGTTTCTTGATCACAATTATTTGCTGAGTTCATTCATGTATTACTCCTGAAGGGATTTCTTATGCCATTCTTAAATCTTAGCTGTTTCCCAGGCTCCATCTGAAGACAATCCACTTTGTATGGCTGATTAGCTATTATTAGGCATTACTATTCATTGATGAAGTGATATCTGCTTGTCCTGAAAGCATTTCTATAGATTATTGTTATTGGTTTTTTTAACCCTTTTATCATGTGTTTTGCAAATGTCTTAGAGTAAAAATGCCGTTCTTTTGGTGAGGAAGTGTTAATCATTTCATAGATTACATAAGATGATTGAGGGAGGAAGGGGGGAGCATTTATTAAGCATGCCAGGCACTGTGTAAAATACATTTTATAAATATTATCTCATTTGACCTTCACAACAACCCTGCAAGGTAGATGCTATTATTATCCTAGTTTCACAGTTGAAGAAACTGGGATAAACAGTGGTTAAGTGACCTTCCAGTTTCATGCAATTAGTAAGCATTAGAGGCTGGATTTGAACTGGGGACTTTCTCATTCCAGGCCCAGTCTTCTGTCCAGAACTACTAGTTGCCTTTACTAACTGACCCTTTCCTTAATGTGGTAGTTTTTGTTAGAATATATTTTTGAATCTGTGGCCATTCATTTTACAATTCTAAAAGTATAAATATACATTAATAGCAGTATTAGATAGATATTAATTGTTTGAAACATATTCTTCCTAAAAAGCTTTGATTTCAAGATGCCAAGAAGTCTCTTCAGACATTTTAGACCCAACTCTCTATATTATTTTTATGCCTGATATATCATGCCTAGAGGATATCAAGTTATTTATGAATTATCTTCATCTTTTGATTTGATGCGACCTTCAGACTTATGCTGAAAGCCTTCATTCTATCTTCCATGTAGTACATTAAGAATTTTACTTATCAAGTTCAAATGACATTTAATATTATTGGAAAAAAGATTTCACATGATGAATGACCTATTTAATATGTATTCCAGTGGAGAAATAAAGCTTACTTTTATCCTTGAATATAAAGTGTGTAGAAATTTGGCCATAAAATATTTTCAGTTGACTCTTTTTAATTTGGAAGCCATATTTATCTCTATTTAGAAGAGTTCATTGGTTTAACCTGTGGTAGACAGTGTTCCTGAAAAAAAAGCATTGTTTTACATTTTGGAATGAACACTCACTGTTTTGCCTGTCAGAGACAAATTAATTTATTATCTAATTCTGAGCATCTCAGTTTAGAGAGGGAAACCAAAGGATAGAGCTGCATCCTGCTTTTGAAAATCTCTGTCTAAATTTTCCATTTACAATTGATAAGATTCAAGTACAAAAACAAAGTTACATAATCAAGATTGAACAAAAACATAAAGTTTAGGCTCATAAAATAGAAAAATAGAAACAATTTTCACTGCACCATTTAGAATCATTTCCCCAAACATTTCAGTCTCTTTTTAACTCTCTCCTTTGAGGGTTCCTATTTCAATCGAGTAAGAGGTGTACTCCAGAGATATTTTTATTAAGTGAATTAAAAAGAAATTTTTGCTCTTTGACCATTGTTCTAATCATTAGGACTTTTGCTTTAGAAACTGATTAGGCTTTCAATATAAAGAATATAAAAAATATTTCAGGGCAGGGCATTGTTTCTGAATTGAAAGTTAAGCAAAGAGTGATGTAGTATCTCAACCAGATTAGAAAAAGAACATCAGATTAAAGTATTTTCCTAGTGTAATTGTGTAATATGTAGGGGAATAAAGGAATGAGGGAGGAGGAGTTATGCTTAGTATGCATCCACAATATCACTTGATGCTGATGTTATTCTTTTAATTGGATGTTTTCAATAAGAATACAGTTTTACATATGAACATCAAATACTCTAGCATTCTGACTTTACATGGGGTGTGTGTTATAAATAAGCCATAATTACATAATTGAGGCAAAGGGTTAATGTTAATCAACAGGTAGTATTATGGTTCTTTTTGGTAGTTATTCAATTATTCTAAAATGGAATAAATTGTTCCTTACCACCCTTAGACTTGACAGCACAGCTTTTCTGATCCTCTGCCAATATACCATTTTCTTTCAACTTTTTTATAGTTTTGTGGTATTTTTTAGTTATAGAAACTTGGAAAATTTCAGTCATGTACATAACTACATGATTGGCTTATATTTGAAAGCATTGTTTTTCATTTTTCAGTGGTAGATACATGATGCCTTCTCTTAAGAAAGGCTTGTTCCTGATAAGAAACTGGTTAAATGCTTTGCTAATAATTCATATCCACTGTAAAGCATTTGGCACAATAATTATAGGATTTATATGGTCTCTTTCTAATTTTGCAGAGACGATAGTTTCAGTCACCTCTTTTGAATTAATTTCTTTGTTATTCATTATATCGTTAGAAGTTTTCCATTTCTCGTTTGATTCACCCTTTTTTCTTGATATATTTTTATTTATTTTGACCATATAGATGACAGAAATTTTTCATGTCCTCCTTTCTTTGGGATTATCTCCTGCCTTTGATTTTTTTTAAACTTCTAAATCCTTTGTAGTAAAGTTTTTCCCTGGTAGCTAGCTTAAAAAATACTCTTAATTGCTGTGTTGACTTTTTCTGTCATCCCCATCCATTCCATATATTCTTTCTTGTTACCTTTAAGTGGGCTACATTGGTTCATTTTTTTCTACCACATGTACCAGTTAGATATTGATATAACCTTTCAATATCTTTCCACAGATCTTCAATAGTTATTTCAAGTTGCTTCTACTGTGATGCAGTTTGATGTATGTCCTTGAGGTATTTGTTGATATCTCTACCTTTGCTTCTAGGGGTCTTACCATGGTAACTGCTGTATATTCTGCTATTTGAAGCACTAAAATTTTGTCATACTATACTTTCTCTTATAAATTGTGGAATAATACACTTATTCAATGTGATTATTGCAGATGGATACTTAGAAAAACCCCATTCTCTTTTAGTACAATTGGTCTAATAGTTGGAGTCATGACCTTAAATTTAAAAAAAAAAAGATTTTGGGGCATTTAAGTCTAAATATGTCTTTTTATTGAAATCATTTATGGTACTTGACTTTAAAAAAGAAACCAAGAAATTCATATTAGGTATAGGAAGTTTTGGCCAGGCCCTACTACAACTTTGAGCTAAGACCTGCTTGCTGTACATACATGAGGAATAAAGTCCAAGGACAGAGGACATAGTGAGAATTTAAGTAGGAGCAGACAGATAGTTGCTATTTTGACCTGGTGACTCCCACCTACATAAGGCTACTGTTATAGAACCAGGAAAAGCCTCATTGAGTGATAAATAATATAGCACAAGGATTATATTCTTTGAATATGATTGCATTTGAATAGAGTTTCACAAAATATCTCCAGGATTAGTGTGTCTTTTTATGACTCTCAATAGAAGAAAATTAGTTCCATTGTAGTCTCAAAACATTCATGCCAAGGTGAATCTGAACTCTGAGGTCCTCAGTGCTACTTAATTATGTGTAATTTAAAGTGTTTACATTAAATTAAGATTTTCAATAACCTTAGGGTCTTTATTTTTTTCTTTCTTTAGATTTTAGTAGCACCTTGATGTCATGTCTTATTTGATTTAATTTAAATTTGGGTGAGAAGAATTATTTTTTATGCTTGTCTTGCACTGGTTAGCAAGATATTATTAGGATCCTCAAAGCTAAAGCTATCTTGATAAAAAGTAGTACAAAATCCTTGCCTATAACTGATATATGTTAAGATATGGTGTTAACACATAATTATCCATGCCCACTTTAATGGTATTTTCATGACTTGTGCTCCAAAGCATTTCCAGCAGGTGGGATAACTGGGCAAGAAACAAGGATTTATGAAACAATTACCTTGTTAGCCACTATGCTAACAACTAGGAATGCAAAGAAAAGATTTAAAAAAAGTAAATCCCTGCTTTCAAGAAGCTTACATTCTAATGGAGGGAGACAGTGAACACAAGGGAACTGAAGCTGGGAAGATGCTCATTTCAGAGAATGGCAAAGTCCAATAAGTCAGAAGAACAGGTGGGTGGGCAATGAAACCTTGTCAGCCTAATCTTTTCCTAAAATGAAAGTGTACTGATATTTTTTCTAATGTATGTTGCCTTCTTGTGTTATCAGAAAATATAGGAGGATCACTGATTCTGTCAGGATGATTTCAGGATCAGAAACAGTCTGCAAGTCTATGCTGTCTATCAATTTATTAGATTGAAGGGAGTATTTTCATAACACTTTCCAGGGTGCTAAGCTAATCAATGATGTCAAGAGATCCCAGTTGGCCAGAATTTCAGCCTTCCTGTCAAGTGTTCCCAGGATCTATAGTGGTCACACAGTGTCCTTGCTGTGCAGCCCTCTGGCTAGTATTCCCTTATTTTTCTATTTCTGTGGTGCTAAGAACAGCCATATCCATGAGATGAGAGAATCTAGATGTCTGTGCTTTCACAGACCTTTTTAAAAGCATAAAAATATAGCCCTGTCACTGGACTTTGTTAGCAAAGAATGAGCCTGAGAGTGGAGAAGGAAAGACTGAGAATATACATTTTCTGTTTTTTATGAGACAGTATAAAAGTTTAATTGAAGAAAATTTGTAAATGAGAGAATGTAGTGAGTCCATGGATAATTTGCTTAAGAATCTTAGTAACATAGAAACAGTTATGAGGTGAGGAGGTGATGTTTGTTTTCTGGAAAGAATAATTGAATGTGGTTTTATGTTTAAAAATGTGTAGCTATTTCCAACTATTCCCATGGCAAATTCCCTAGGAAAAGTCAGAGAAGGGGTGGTGGAAGGAGAAAGATGGCATAGTACCCATAGCACAGAAGACAGTGCTTATCATGGTGCGATTGTGTAAGAGTACATTTGAGACTTAATCCTCATATGAATTAGGTGATATCTGGTAGAGGGGTGCCATGATGATTCAAACAGAGAAAGGGGCAGAAGGAAGAGCATGCCCTGGAAAGGCACAATTCCATTCACAACCTACCACATTGGCATACAAGATTTAATCTATGTTTTCTGTGGGCTAATTACCACACTGATTCAGTATCTATCCACAGAAATATGACTGAGTGCCAGAAAGAGTGAGGGGTGAGGAGTTGGGATGATGAGCCATTTTTAAGTACAGAGCTGCAACTCTAGCTGTGCATTGTGATATTTGAGATAAATACTACAAGCCTTGATGTTAATATCCTGCTCTTAGGCAGCTAAGTGGCTGCAATGATTAGAGCACTGGGTCTGGAGTCAGGAAGATCTAAGTTCAAATTAAGCCTCAGATACTAGTTATATAACCCAGGAAAAGTCACTTTATTTCTGCCTCCCTCATTTTTCTCATCTGTGAAAAGGAACCTATTCTCTATTCTAATAGAACCTAATTCTAAGGGCTGTTGTGCGGACCTGATGCATGACATACAGTAGCTGCTAAACAAATACTTATTTCTTTCCTTCCTCTATACTACCATGGAATAGAAATAACAATGAAAGGAGAGCTTTCATGACAAGCCATTAAGATCATATTCTGTCTCCTGAGGCAGAGGTTAATCTTGATTTTCTGAGCTACTTCTTTGAAAAAGAAATTTCAATGGGATAAGCAGGAAATTTTGTGACCATTCATAAGGTATGCATAAAGGTGAATATGTGAATGATCATTAAGAGACTCACAATCAAGAAGCAGAAGATGGGTAAAATGGAAGCTGGAGCAGAGGTTACCCTCTATCCTCTTTTATACTTCCTGTCAATACAAAATTGCAGAATCAGGACTTGCAGATGCACGGAAAATGGTTGCAGCTGGTTAGGAAATGAGTTCAAGGAGCAGTGGTCAAGTAGTAAGTACAGTGTCAAGAAAGAGCAAAAGACTAAGAGTCAGGACCCTCTGGGGAACTGAGGAATGCTTGTGATTTTCCTCTTATTCATGGTCACACAATAAAATCTTAGTTCAGATAAGTGTAATGAAATAATTCCTGTTGCCTTGACATCACTAAAAATACATTTCACAACATGTCATTAGAACAAGAAAGAGATATCATAAGGGACTTACTAAAGTTAAACTGTTTTGTTTACATTTCTACATGGAAAGATGATGTATGTAATTCATGAGACCTTTCTCAGTATTAGGGTAGTTGAAGGGAATATTGATATAGATATATAGATATAGATATAGATATAGATGTAGATATAGATGTATATGTAGATATAGATATAGATATAGATATAAATATAGATATAGATATAGATATAAATATAGATATAGATATAGATAGATATGGATATGGATATTGATATAGATATATAACAGAGGGGACAGGGTGAGTTGAATATGAAGGGATGATATGTAAAAAGTAAAATAACATTAAGGGATGAGAGAGGAATATATTGAGAGAAGGAGAAAGGAAAAAATAGAATGAGGTACATTATCTCATGTAAAAGTGGCAGGAAAAATCAGTTCTATTGGAATGGAAGAGGGGGCAGGTGAAAGGGAATGAGTGAATCTTGCTCTTGTTGGATTTGACTTAAGGAGGGAATAACATACACACTCAATTGGATATCTTACCCCACAGGAAAGTAGGGTGAAGGGGATAAGAGAGGGGGGATGATAGAAGGGAGGGCAGATAGGGAGAGGAGGTAATCAAAACCAAACACTTTTTAAAAGGGACAGGGTCAAGGGAGAAAATTGAATAAAGGGGAACAGGATAGGTTGGAGGTAAATAGAGTTAGTCTTTCACAACATGAATATTATGGAAGTATTTTGCATAATGATACATGTGTGGCCTATGTTGAATTGCTTGCCTTCTTAGAGAGGGTGGGTGGGGAGGCAAGAAGGGAGAGAATTTGGAACTCAAAGTTCTAAAAACAAATGCTCAAAAACAGTTTATTTTTACATGCAAGTGGGAAATAAGATATACAGGCAATGGGGTACAGAAATCTATCTTGCCCTGAAAGGAAGTGCAGGGACGGGGTATGGGGGGGAGTGGGATCACAGAAGGGAGGGCAGACTGGGGAACAAGACAATCAGAATATATGCCATCTTGTAGTGTGGAGGAGGGTAGAAATGGGGAGAAAATTTGTACGTCAAGATCTTGTGGAAATCAATGTTGAAAACTAGAATATTAAATAATACAAATATGAAAAATCAGCTTACAAGAATGAACTTTCACCTACTAAAAAAGAAATTTTGATGTGCGTATTTTATATGCCCGATTTGCTGGAATATGTGCCATCTCTTAAGAATGAACTAGATCATAATTGTTTCCTTTGCTCTTTCCTTTGCTTTTTTTACTTCCTTCACTACATCAATTCACACACTAACTATGTAGCAAGCAACTTACTACGTGAAAGAGATGTTCTGATTTAAATGTCAGTTAGTTCATTGCCCATAGTGACAATTGGTAAACGTTGCTGGTGTGGAATAAAAGCCACTGATTTTCTTCAAGCTGCTTATAAGCAATAACATAACATAAAGCTCAGCAGAGTTGATTTCAGCAAATCATTGGACGGGCTCCAATTAATAATGATACAGAAATTATTTTCCTCTCTTCCTTCATAACAATTAAAGAACACCTGAACCCTTTCCTTGATCAAGGTTACATGCAAGACAGAACAAGTAAAGTCCTTAAAAAAGGAGACTTTCTGTCATCATTGTGAAAGATTTCTAAGGGTTCTTTAAAGCTTATCTTTACCAAGTCTCAAATGAAATTTCATTTTTACACTAGAAACAACTTATCAAATTCAATAAAGATTTGTTATGAAACCCTTTTTTTTTTTTGGAAATTATACCTAGTGACTTACAGGGATGCAGCCAAGTTGGTGGAGTAGAGGAAGCACTGAACAAACCTCTCCCAACATTATTCTCCAAACAAATTTAAAATTACATGTCACCTCTACCTACTGCTTAAAGACCCTTAGGGTATTGGTTATGTTGACCAAAAACGCACTGAAATTCAAAGACTGATGCAAGGAGTTGTTTTTTGGCTTTTTCCACAATTACTCATCTCAAGCACTGCCCCCATAGTGGTTAATCAGTTATTGTTTCCCTCTTCTTTTGATTGAATGCAGACACTTGGAAGGAGTGGGATACCTCTGTTTCTGATTGCAGAGAATTGCATCTGTTTGCTTTCCTCCTCCGAACTTGGAAAATCCCTGATCTTTCTTCCAATTAGAAATCAGATTACTCAATCCTGTATCCTAGTTTATATATTATTAATTATTTGCTTTTATTGCATGAAAATGGGTTTCCCCTTTGTTCAGTGTCTAGTGCCAAGCTGAGGCCTGGTCCTGATTTCTTATTCAATTGGCATGCAGTGCTTAACAAATGAACATGCTCAGAAGCTTGAATATTTGTTTCTTTGGTTATTTCATAATTCACCTATCACAGGAGAGATCTGTGGTGAGACACAGGTGTGGAGGCTTGCCTGGAACTTATATGGATTGAACACCAGTGGTGGGATAGGTGGTGGCAATACAAAGAGCAGCAGATTTGGGAACCCTGAAGTCAGAGTAAGGGGACCTGGCAACTGATCAGAAAGTGAACACAAGGGACCCCTATGCTAGCACTGGACAAAAGACTAGAAGTTGTCTGTCGACTCCATTGCTTGTACATACTTCTTGGTCACAGTTCAAGGGTGGAGAGAATCACTTTCATGCAAGAGGTAAAAGTATCAATTTCAGTCACAAGGAATCAGACCCCAAGGAACAGTATTACTTAAACTTCAAAGAAAGGAGTGACCTGAGGAGCAGTATTGTTTCTGATTCCAAAGAAACCAGAGTCTGAAGGAGTATCACTGCCAGTCGCAAGGGATCAGGGACACTTAAAAAGTAGTACTGGCTGCAATCACAAAAGATCAGGGCCCCTTCCTGAGTCAGGACCAGAGTGCTGACCAGGAGAGCAGTGATCACAACTCTACCCAGACGGAAGCACCTTAAATTTCCAAATTCCCCAAACTAGTGCTGAAAACAGCAGTGGAATAAAAGCCCAAAGCTTGAGACAGTACCTCTCTCTGCCATGCTGAAAACAGAACCCAACTTTAATATAACTACAAAGTCAAGAAATAGGCCGTAAAAATGAGTAAATAACAAAAAAAAACTAACCATAAAAATGAACTATTGTGACAGGGAAGATAATGACACAAACTGAGAAGACAAGTCAAAACAGCTGTAAGCAAAGATTCAAGAGGATGGGGGGGCATGAATTGGACATAAGTCTTGCAGAAATTTTGGAAGACCAAAAAATTATTTTCAAAAGGAAATAAGAAGGAAGGTAAAGGAGAAATCAGGTAAAGAAATGACAAGTTAAGAAAATTATGAAAAGATTATTAATAGCTTGGTAAAAGAAGCACAAAAATACCAAAGAAAACAATACCTTAAAATTATGCCTGGCACAATAGGGAGCATCCAGAATGTTCACAAAAAATCTGCAGGGGTGGGGAACCTGCAGCATCAAGGTCACATGTGGCCCTCTACAACCTCAGGTGTAACCCTCTGACTGAATCCAGACTTCACAGAACAAATCCCTGGTTTAGACAGTCACTGCATTTGAGGAGAATGAAGTTTAGGAGGGGAAAGGAGATGTGTTTGACACAATTAGTGAACATAGAGGATAGCATAGTTTGCAAACAGTTACCAAAAAAGGGGACGTCTGAGATGACATTGACAACTACACTTTATGTGGCTAACTTCTCATCTGTGTAAGATCTTAACATTTTTTGGTTTATACATGGATCAGATATGTATTTGATGAATGAATGAGAAAATGACCAATAGGTTTTACCATAGCAGAACAAATCTTCTTAGTAATGCATTGGTCAGTGTAAAGAATATATGGTCTTGGTGTCTCTATGTGACTCCAGAGTGAAAAATACAACTCTCTTTGACAAGCTCTCTTTGAACACCTAAAATGGGTCAGATGTTTTTGTTTTCACTCTTTCATTTTTTATATGCCTACCTCAGGACCTACAGGAAATATAATTATTTAAGTTTATTTTTTTAAGAAGTTAAACTTTTTTTCAGCTTAATTATTTATTTAATATTTTTCCTTTTCAGTATTCATTTCCACAAGATTTTGAGTTACAAATTTTCTCCCCATTTCTACCCTCCTGCCCATTCTGAGATGGCATATATTCTGATTGCCTCATTTCTCAGTCAGCCCTCCCTTCTGTCACCCCACTGACCGCTATCCCCTTTTCCCTTACTTTCTTATAGGTCAAGCCAGATTTCTATGCCCTATCGCCTGTATTTCTTATTTCCCAGTTGCATGCAAAAACAACTGTTTTTGAACATCTGCTTTTAAAATTTTAATTTCCAAATTCTCTCCCCTCTTCCCTCCCCACCCACCTCCCTAAGAAGGCAAACAATTCAACATAGGCCACATGTGTATCATTATACAAAACCCTTCCACAATACTCATGTTGTGAAAGACTAACTATATTTTGCTCCCTCCTATCCTCTCCCCCTTCATTCAATTTTCTCCCTTGACCCTGTCGCTTTTCAAAAGTGTTTGCTTTTTATTACCTCCTCCCCCTATCTGCCCTCCCTTCTATCATCTCCCCTTTTTTATCTTCTTCCTCCTTCTTTCCTGTGGGGTAAGATACCCAATTGAGTGTGTATGGTATTCCCTCCTCAGGTCAAATCCAATGAGAGCAAGACTCACTCATTCTCCCTCACCTGCCCCTCTTCCCTTCCAACAGAACTGCTTTTTCTTGCCACTTTTATGTGAGATAATTTACCCCATTCTATCTCTCCCTTTCTCCCTCTCTCATTATATTCCCCTCTCATCCCTTAATTTGATTTTTTTTTTTAGATATCATCCCTTCATATTCAACTCACCCTGTGCCCTCTGTCTATAGATATGTATATTCCCTTCAGCTACCCTAATACTGAGAAAGGTCTCATGAATTACACACATTGTCTTTCCATGTAGGAATGCAAACAAAACAGTTCAACTTCAGTAAGTCCCTTATGATTTCTCTTTCTTCTTTGCCTTTCCATGCTTCTTTTGATTCCGTGTTTGAAAGTCCAATTTTCTATTCAGCTCTGGTCTTTTCACTGAGAAATCTTGAAAGTCCTCTATTTTATTGAAAATCCATATTTTGCCTTGTAGCATGATACTCAGTTTTGCTGGGAAGGTGATTCTTGGTTTTAATCTTAACTCCTTTGACCTCTGGAATATCGTATTCCAAGCCCATCGATTCCTTAAAGTAGAAGCCGCTAGATCCTGTATTATCCTGATTGTGTTTCCACAATACTCAAATTGTTTTTTTCTGGCTGCTTGCAGTATTTTCTCCTTGGCCTGGGAACTCTGGAATTTGTTGACAATATTCTTAGGAGTTTTCTTTTTGGGATCTTTTTCAGGAGGTGATTGGTGGATTCTTTCAATTTCTATTTTACCCTCTGGTTCTAGAATATACGGGCAGTTCTCCTTGATAATTTCTTGAAATTTTTTCTATCATGGCTTTCAGGTAGTCCAATAATTTTTAAATTGTCTCTCCTGGATCTATTTTCTAGGTCAGTGGTTTTTCCAATGAGATATTTCACATTTTCTTCCATTTTTTCATTCTTTTGGTTCTGTTTTATAATATCTTGATTTCTCATCAAGTCACTAGCTTCCACTTGCTCCAACCTAATTTTTAAGGTAGTATTTTCTTCAGTGGTCTTTTGGACCTCCTTTTCCATTTGGTTAATTCTGCCTTTCAAGGCATTCTTCTCCTCATTGGCTTTTTGGAGCTCTTTTGCCATTTGGGTTAGTTATTTTTAAGGTGTTATTTTCTTCATTGTTTTTTGGGGGTCTCCTTTAGCAAGTCATTGACTTGTTTTTCATGGTTTTTGCATTACTCTCATTTCTCTTCCCAAATTTCCCTCTACTTCTCTTACTTGCTTTTCCAAATCCTTTTTGAGCTCTTCCATGGAGTTCATGTTTTTCTTGGACACTTTTGATGTAGGCTGTTTGACTTCATTGACTTCTTCTGGCTGTATGTTTTGGTCTTCTTTGTCACCAAAAAAGATTTCAAAGTCTGAATCTGAATCTGAGACTGTTTTCGCTGCCTGTTCATTTTCCCAGCCAACTACTTGACCCTTGAGCTTTTTGTCAGGTTATGACTGCTTGTAGAGTATAGAGTACTTTGTCCCAAGCTTTAGGGGCTCTGCCATTGCTTTCAGAACTACTTCTACACAGCAATCTCTGCCACACTAGTGTTCCTTCTCCCCCAAGAGCCGCCAACCAAGATTGCAGTCCAGATCCAGGAAGAACAAGGCAAGCTTTGCACTCCTGCTCTAATCTGCTTCTTAATTCCTCCCACCAGGTGGGCCTGGGCCAAGAAGCAACTGCAGCTGGGGCTCTGGAAGCAGCCTCAGAGCTGCACCACCTCCACCGCCTCTGGGGCTGTGGCCAACTGTGAACTCCTTTCCCTAAGTCCCAGCAATTTTTCCCACTAACGTGCTCTGTTGTCTTTGGCGTTTGTGGGTTGAGAAGTCTGGTAACAGCCACAGCTCACTGATTCAGGGTGTTATGTCTGTTCTACTCTGCTCCCAGTCTGGTTGGCCCTGGCACAGCCCACACTGGGCTCTGCTCCGCTCCACTCCCAGCTCAGTGCAATAGACCCTTCTCAGCGACCATCCAGGCTTTCCTGGGCTGGAGCCCTGCTTCCTTCTGCTATTTCAAGGGTTCTGCAGCTCTAGAATTTATTCAGAGCCATTTTTATAAGTGTTTAGAGGGACCTGGGGGAGAGCTTAAGCCAGTCCCTGCTTTCCAGCCACCATCTTGGCTCCACCCCACTAGATATAGCTTTTTAAAGTCATTTTGTACACTTAGTAATACCTGTCACATCAGCTAGCTGGGGCAGCTAGGTGTCAAAGTCAGGATGAATTGAGTTCAAAACTGGCTTAAAAAATTAACTATATGTGTGAAACTGAAGAAGTCACATCTGCTATGTTTACCTCAGTTTTCTCATCTGAAAAGTGGGAATGATAATAGCATATATCACCCAGCATTGTGAGTATCAAATGAAATAATAATTGTGAAGTACTTAATACAGTGCCTGGAACATAGTAAGTACTATGTAATAATCATTATTATTAATAGAAGTCATAGCAGTAGAAGGAGTAGTAGCATGCGGCAGGTACTCAATATATATTTGTTTATTTGCTGCTCGGTTTTTGGAAAACCTATAAAATATAAAAACTATGGACATGCTGGTGTCTGTGGTTGCTATATTTTATTTGTGCTCTCAAAAATGCAATATCTTTTTGTTTTGTTTTGTTTTTTGGAGAGGGGAAGGCAGGGCAATTGGGTGACTTGCCCGAGGTCACACAGCTCTTGAGTGCGTCAAGTGTCTGAAGCCAGATTTGAACTCAAATCCTCCTGAGGGAGGTGCTCTACTTACTGTGTCACCTAGTTGCCCTGATTGCAATATCTTTGTAAGGGATAAAGATTGCATTAAGTTATTTTCTGGTGTATCTCAAAAATTGTTCCCTGAAAAGTAGGATACTATCATGAAATCTCTGGTGTCCTCTCTTCCAAATCTCAAAATTTTTCTATGTTGTCATCGACCCTCTTTTCTTTGCTGTGGTCTCAGTAGCTAAAATTATTCTTTTTTGAAGTCTAACATTGGGGAAGGCATGTGGCCTCCACGGGCCTTCATTTCTTCAAATGTTAAATGAGGAGGAAGGGAGCTAGACTACATGGCCTCTGAGATCCCTTGCATCTCTAGACCTAAAATCCTTACTATTTTTCATCCTCTTCCCATCTATTATCTCCTTCCCTGTCATCAGTGAATGGATTCAGGTCACTCTTCATCCTAAAAAACCAATTCCTGTTGTCCTCTGATACTATTGCTCTGTATCTCTCTTTCTCTTTACTGTTGAAATTCTAGAAAGAATAGTCTTCACTTGCCCTTCCCATTTCCTCACCAATCTTAAACCTAGGAAACCTGGTTTAAACCTCACCAGCTCTTAAACCTAGGAAATCTGGTTTCCAACTTCTCTCTCCTGAAACTATTCTCTCAAAACTCACAAATGGTCTCTGATTTTTTAAAAATCTGATGGAACTGTGCAAGTTCTCCTTTTCCTTGACCTTTTCATTGTACTGTTGACAACCACTTCCTCTTTGATGCTGTAGCCTCCCATTAGTGTTATCTTCCCCCTCCTGGTTTACTTTCTAACTGTCTGATCACTTTATGATCTTCTTCCCTGATTCATTCTTCTTTTTCCACTTTCCAAGTGTGGATACATCCTAAGTATTATATTTTCTCTTTTTCTTTTGCTTCTCTTTTCTTCTGATGGCACATTTTGTCCCTTTATTGTCTCATCTGCTCCTATGAAGATCACTTGTAAATCTATGTATCAATCCCCAGTCTCTCTCCTTGAGCACCAGTTCAACAACTCTATCTGTGATCTACATATTTCCAGCTGGATATATTACAGGACCCATAAAGTCAATATATCCAAAAGGGAACTCATCCTCTTCCCCAATAAACTTTCCCTTCTTTCTTATTCCCCTATTTCTGTCAAAGGTACCATCATCCTTCCGGCCATCCAAGCTTAAATTTTGGAATCATCTTAATCTCTGACCTTTTTCTCACACTCAACATCCAATCAGTTTCAAATGTCCATTAATTAAAACTCCGTGATATCTCTCATATTCTTCATTCTCTGTTTATTCTATCACTTTTTCAATAGCCTCAAAACTGGCATCCTTTCCTATATCTATCTTCTCTTTAGTTGATCATTGACAGTTGCCAAAACAGATCTTTTTGTTTAGTTGTTTTAATCATGCCCAGCTCTTCATGACCTCATTTGGGATTTTCTTGGCAAAGATACTGGAATGATTTGCCATTTCCTTTTACATTCATTTTGCAGAGGAAACTGAGGCAAACAGGTTAAAGTTATTTGCCCAGGGTTACAGATTAAGTGTCTGAGGCCAGATTTTCACTCAGGAAAATTAGTGTTCCAGACTCCAGGACCAGTATTCTATTCACGGCAACATCTTTTCTTCTAAAAAAAGCTGATGATCTCTATTAACTGGTAGAGAAGACAAAAACTTCTTAGCCTGGCATTAAAGGCCCAGCACAACCTAATTTCTAAAAACTAATCTTTCCAGCTTTCTTTCACATCAATCCCTTTACACCCTAAGTTGTAGGTAAACTGAGTAACTAGTTGCTCCTCGATCTTATCCCAACATATCTGCCTCTGTACCTTTGTTTAGGGTCTCTCCCATCTCTGAAATGCAAGCCTTTCATATTTCTGCCCATTGAAATTTTACTCTCTCTTCAAAGTTCAGCTCAGGTAGAGTGACACTGCTTGAATGAAATCTTGATCTCTACAGCTCAAAGCTTTTTTTCCTTGTCCAAATTTCCTAAGAGTATGCTCTCCAGATCTCACTTTGTCCCTATAGTACCCTACTTTGCAATATACAGAATTTTGTGTATGTCATATTCTTATTTGGCGAGTATAAGCATCATCATGTTAGAGCCCATTGCTGTTTTCAATTTTTACCATCTCAACTCCTAACACAGTGCCTTGCATTCTTAATAGATTTTGTTGAATTTAATTGGATTGAGGACCACAAGCATATGGGATTACTTTCTATGTTTTGCCTCTGTTTATATCAACCTATTCACCCTGTTCATTTTTCATAAAGAATAGCTTAAAAGACATGTTTTGGGGGCAGCTAGGGGTTACAATGGGTAGAGTGTATGTATTATTTTATATCTCTTAGAATTCTGAGGCTTACTCTACATGGAAGCAGATAGTTCACAACATTGTAGATAAAATTAAAAGAAAGAAAATAAGTGAAAATTCATACAATGTGTAAACTGTGTTCCAAAGATATGTTATTCTCCTAGAATCACTTCCAGAGCCAAGTATGAGGTCTTTTCTGTTTCAACCCCTTCTCTATTTGATTCAAATTTTGTCTTCTATCCCCCAATTCATTTAGTAATTATCACTATAATGGGGTGTATACATTCATGCAGTGTTTCTTTTTTCCAGTCGATTCTCTGACCTTTGTAACATGGCCATGAAGCAGTCAGTTTCTCAGGACAGCAAAATTCTCTATACAGTTTTTTTAACATCTCAGTGCCATGTCCTTGATGTCAGATGAAGGCAAAACATCCCCCCATTCCATCTCACCTATTCTGTTTTCCACTTTGTAGATACATGTTCTTCTTCAGTCTTTCACAGTTTACCGGCTCACCTATAACAATACAGTATACATTTGAGACAAATTACGTTCCCAGGCCCTCGAAGAGAAAAGAATGGGGAAAGGGACTAATATTTAAGCAACTGCTACATAGCATATTTTGTTAAATAAACTTCAAGGAATTTTGGTTTTCGTTGCCTGAGTATATCCTGTATCAAAAAGGATAGCAGCCCCTTCTCATTTTAGTAGAATCTTCATGATTTGCAGTAGCCAAAAAAAGAAAGAAAAACAAACCCAATAGATAGACAAAAGAAAGAAAAGAAAAACTAAACAAAATAAATGAGCAACAACAAAAATTCATTATCTGGTGGCCCACCTTGCAATTATACACCTGTTTGAAGTCACCAGTGTTTGGAGACAAGGAATATAGAGCTAGAAGGGTCATTTGATAGATTAGAAAACTTAGTTCCAGTTTAGGGCCTCAAATAGTAGATAACTTTGTAGTTGATCGATGGTCATAAACCTGAAGTCTTTCTAGCTAGCTATAACATGAAAGAGCAAACAGTCTTCAAGAGCTAAGGGTGGCCTTGTGCCATAATGAGATATAAAAGTAGTGGAAAATTTTATGATGAAGAAATTAGCAAAATCTACTAATAGCCAGGTTTTCTTGAAATGACTTTAACATCAATTTTCAACATACCTAATGCTTTAATTTTGAAGCTGAGTGGGGTATGGTATAAAGTACAAGGTTATATTCATCACTGTAACTCTGTAGGAGAGGGAGTTCCTTACTGAATTTTCCCTACATTAATGAAAACACGTCTAATTTTTTAAAATGCACGAATTCATTTCATTCCCAAACTATAAAGAACTGAAATACACCAAAGGAGCTTTTATAACTCAGAATTTTTTAGATCATTACTACTGACAGAAATGATTGTGCATTTTATGTTCTGCTACTAATGAAAAGAGCTAAATTTGTCAAATTCATTCATATTCAGATAGCCAGTCTAATGCATACATAATCCTGATTGGCATTTGATCATGCAATCAAGTTTCCCTGCTGCTTCTTGTATGTGATAACATGTAATCTATATTAACCTCATGCAAATTCAATTACATTGCTTCATTCCTCAACATTATTTGACTTTTTGATGCCTGTCAGTTATATTTTATAAGCAGACAAAACATTTGCTATTTGCTATGTAGCTACCATTTGTTCAAGTTTGAAATATCGGAATCTTCCCAGAAAACGGCATGCTAACTTTTGTTTAATTGCTGTCCTGAAATACCATGAATGAATAAAACTACAGTAAATGGTGTGGTGAAAGTCAGAATTTGGTCTTACAAATATGCAGTGTAGGTGGTTGCTACAACACTCTAATTTGTGGGATGCCAAGAAAATCTCCAAAGTATCTCTCCTAATCATCTGCCAAAATTCAAACACTGAAGATGCATTTCTCCCACGATCTTTTTTTCAAGAGGTATATGCTCCTGAAATGTCTAATGCAATAGTTTATCAAGTATTTACAAGTTACTATGAATGTAAATTTATTGGATCATTTTTCCACTCTACCAGAAAGCATTGGCTAGTGTACACAGGAGATTATAAGTTTTGAATTGAGGTGAGAGGGGGATAATTTTTGAGAGTAAGACAATATTTCAGGAATGTTGGGCAGAAAGATGCTCTATATGGGGAAGAATGAGGCCAGCCATAGGGAATGAAGTCAATATGATGCTACATTTTCCATGCAGCATCCTGTTTCTCTAATGTTACAAAACTGAAGGTAAATACTAGCTAATTATCCAGTGAATAGGGGCTTGTGGAAGTGGGAGCAAGTCAGAAATGGAAAATAATAATATATATATTGATAAAATACAAAACATGAAATATAAGATATGTTTTGGAGAGCTAAAGCGGTGGGTGCATACATGTGTAGGTCTTTGGTACCAGCAAAAGAGGTGGCCATAGGAAGTGACGGAGTGTCAGAGAGGGTTGTCCTACCTGTGAAGTACAAGAAGGGATGGTAGGACAATATTAACTGCATTGCTTCTTGTCAGGGTTATTTCCTGAGCACATCCACTCCATTCTCCAATCAGATAGCTGATTTTAGAAGCAGTCAGAATTTCCTTGCCAGTCTGCTGACAGGAAAAGCTATGACTTTCATAACTTCTAGTTTGTACTGGATGCCAATTCTACACCTTGAGCTGAGCCATGATACTGAGTCCGTAATTTCTGTATCTTCATCTAGACAAGACTGGTCCTATTGTAAATTCATCGAACATGTAGAAAACTATGTGGTATTACATTTCTTACTATTACAACTCACAGAAAAAGCAGCCAGGGAGGATTATAAAATTCAATCTATGCAATTCATAAAATTCCTGAGATTGGATCAGTCATATATCTGGGGACTTCTTGACACCCAGCTTCTTGGTAGATAATATATTATTAATTTTTTTCTTATAATTACTATTCATTTGCTTAGCAATTTATGTCAAATAAAAGAACTGTATCATTAACTATACAATTAACTGCATAATTAAGCATGTTCGTCTTTTTCTGTGAAGAGCAGACTCCATTATATCAATCCCTCATGACTAAGACTGCGTCGTATATGGAGATGAGATTTCTCAGTACCATGGATTGTCAGGAATTATTCACGTTGGGCAAATGTGCAATTTACAGATGCCTTAATAATGTATTTGAAGCAGATTTGAGGCCTATCAGACAAACAATCAACAAGAATTTATTAAGTCCCAACTATGCGCTAGGTACCAGGGATGTGAAGACCAAATCCCTAACTTTAAAAAATTTGTACTATATTTGAAGAGACAATATTTACATATCTATGGGGAGATGGACCTTATATAATGAATCATTTTTCTCAAAAACTTTAAAGAAAATGGATTTCTGTTTGGAACCTGGGTTGCAGGGACAGGAAGAGATGGGACAGGGGAAAGAGACTTAGAAGTAGCAAAAATCCCATATTTTTTCCTGAAGTTTTCTTCTCCTAACTCCAATATCTTTTTGCATGATAGTGTGGAAAGAATTTCCACCAAATTTAACATATCCTGAGTTCAAATGCTGGCTCTATCATTTAACCCACCTTAGCCATGGTTTCCTTATATGTAAAATTCAGGGCTTGGATTACATAATATCTAAGGTCCTATGAAATAAGATGGGAATGCAAATTTGTTCCAGAGCAATATAATTTAGAAAAATCGTCAAAGCCCTCCCCATTATCCTGGGGGTCTTTGCATGCCCCTAGTTTTCTCTTACCCTAACATACAACATCTCTTTTTCCTACTCTCCTCTTCTCTATTGTACCATACTGTGACTAAGAAGGAAGAAAAACAGTTATCTACATGTGATCATGACACAGCTAATCCTTTTAATATTCAGATCTTTTGTCCTGGAACACAATTTCTTGTGACTATCAGAAATGCAATACAACAAAATGCTTGAAATCACAATCTTTAGACTTTGGACTTTTCCCCTACCTTCCTGATGCCAGATTAATACATCTGTATTATATCTGGTTGCTGCTCTTTCTGTGCAAATTGAATGTTGAGCTGAAGTTCAAACAAAGACTATGAAGAAAACACTAGTCTCCACGTTGCCTTTCTATGTTGATTCACTGCCAATAATACGTCCATACATACACACTACACTCTAAATTGCACACTGATCTGTATTAGGACCTCCCTTTTTTTCAAAGCTCACCATGGTGTCAGTGTTTATTCTGAATTGTTAGCTTCATAATTTTGAATCAAATTATTTCTCTCTCTGATTATGGAAGTCATTTCAATGTCAGCTGAGGTTCTTGTGTCCTGCAGGAACTTTTCCTTGATTTTGTTCTTGCATTCCTCCAGCATAGTTCTTGCCCAATGTTTCACCCTGCTGAGGAGGCCACCCTGAGTTTTTCAAAACTGTAACAATTGTGTAAAAACTCTGGTATCCCCCCCAAACTGAGAAGGTTTCAGGTTTGGGCCTATTAGACAGATTATATCTCATTCAAGACCCAACTTAGCTAAATTTTGAGAACATAATCACCCGAAAGTTGATAACCAGAAGATAATGAATATTTTTTTCTGAACAGAATAAATTATGAATCAACACATTTGGTTACCAAATAAATGGAAGCATTTGAAATATGAATCAAAAAATTATTTCTGAATAAGTCAGAAAAATCATGAAATATTCCTTATTAATAAGGAATAAATGGGACTACAATTATAATCCAAAAGTATCCACTCTGAAATCCATACATGGGTTATTAAAGTGAACATTTTCATTGCAAATTAGTTTGGAAACTTCTATGTGTCTGAATCAAGCAGAATAATATAATATCACAATTGTGATCTAGCTATAAAACTTTAATTTCCAAAAGTCAGCATAACTTTTACTGCTGCCAAGGACTTGGGCTTCATTGGTTGCTGGCCATTGTAGGACACTCTTACTAAATAGATAGAATCCTTTACCCATGAAGAATACCAAGGATACTTGGCAGTCCTGAAAGCCAGACATGTTTGGATGATTTCCCAAGTTTGGACATTTTTGTGCAGTGAGCTGTCCACTTTGTACTTATAATATCTTGTGACAGCAGGAGCTGTCTTCAGCAAAATAGATCATCTTAACAATAATGCCAGTTACCTTCCAGAGATTAAGATATTGACTCAGAAATGCACCTATATCACTCCTCTCAGATACTACAAAGAACATTGGAGGTCTGGGAATTGGAAAGAGAGCACTACTGTTTTCATCTGTAGTATCTTGTGGTTTCACTAGTCCAGGGAGAATGACAAGTTCCAGTTCAACATTTTTGAGAGGAGGAACAGAAATTTGACCTTGAGTGGAAGGATAATGAAAACACTGAAGCCAGGCCAGCCTCATAGCCAATGTTCCTTTGCTGAATTTTGCAAGATGGATTGGACTAGAATATTTGCTTCTCCCTAGTGACAGGAGATATCAGAGAGGAGTCATGGGAGCCAGAGATGACCATCGCAAAACCTTCCAAAGCCCATCTGTGATGCAGGACTAGGATTAATTGCTAAGATCACTTGAAGATTCTTTCCTTTCCCCAGTGTGCTCTGGTTGGGAGTGAGGACTCACTCACTGTCAGCTTCATCCTCTAATTGCCTTCATAAATTCCTTCCCATACCACCTTAGGAGGACAAAGTCCCAAACAGAGTCTACAGAACCTTTCACCATCTAAATGTGTTTCAACTTTTCCTCTACAACCTTTCTGGTATAGCAGTACTAAGGAGAAAAATAAAGAAAAAGAAAAAAAACAGAAAACAACAATAACAAAGAAAATTAAGAGTTCCATGAAGGAGACAGCATATGCCATAGAAGTAAACTATATGAAAGAGAACAAAAGCCTAACCTTTTTTTCCCCTTCAGAAGGAAGAGTTTCGTATCTTGATAATTTGATCATTGGTGCAAATTCTTTAAATGGCATTGTGGGTCTCCTAACTTAAGGGAGTGATGATGAGTAGGGTTATGACCAGGAATATAATGGTTACAGCACAAATTATAATAGTTCTGACACAATCCATAAATCTTCATCCCTTATCTAAATCATCTAAGCTTCTTGAATGCAACCTATCCTGGGACCTCAGTTCATCCTGAGGCAAAGCAAATACAACAACCTACTCAGTATTTCCTTACCCACCCACCTGCCTGAGAGATCACAAGAATGATAGAAAATATTTTCCCCCTTAGAGGTATTTGTGGAGGAGCTGTATCCTTATTTCATATGAGTTAAATAAGAACTTTTCCTCTCCACCATAAGAATTAGGAATTAACACCAAGGCAACTAGGAGATCCACATTTTTTTCCAATTAAATATGCATGTATCATTGTCATAGAATTAAAGTTTTACTTCCCTCATGTAGTTAGACATCATAGAACCTCCAAACAAAGCCATGTCTTGATTCCCCAATCCTTTTCTAGGAAGGAATTTTCTGAATCATCCCAGAGGAAAACAGTTCTCCCCATTCACAGGGATCTGAACTATTTCTTCAGTGCATACAGAACTCCCTGATAAGGAAAGGATTTGGAGGCCTAGGTGACCCTGTGATGGGGAAGAAATAAGGAAAGGACAGGCAGTGTTAGCTGGGACTATGTACAAAAGCAGTCCATTCTTATTTGCTTTCTTCTTTGACCCAGGTTCTAAGAAACCAGTGGACTGGAGAAGCTTTCCTCTTCCTAGGGTGGAATTAGTTTGCCACAGACAAGTTTTCTGAGAGATTAGATATCTGAACTGGGTATGCAAGTGCATGATAATGACAGCAGAGGTAAACTTTATGCCATGATGGAGTAAGAGTAGTATGTTGCCAATTAAGGACAGGTTAAAAAAACAAACAAAAACAAAAAACTTAAGTTAGGTGGGTGTGGCACCTGAAACAAGGAGCCTACTGGCACAAGAACCAAGAACCAAAGTTCCACTCTCAGCACAATATGTAATACCACTCACCAGATTAGCAATGGCCCTATTCTCTAACCTCTGATTTTCTTGTGATGGCTTCAAACTAGTTATTTAATTGAACAGAGAGCTTATGATAACTCTCAAGTGTACTGCATGCCCCACAAATCAATGTATATACTGAGACACATTTCCCATCAGTCTTGATTACAAAGTAAAGAGCCTTTGGTTATTGAGTGCTATCTTCTGCAGACCACCTGGTCATCCCATGGTCTCTACCAGGGAGTCAATCTACTTGAAAGTCCTTTCCCTTCCATTCCTTAAGGTTCCCCCATATGTCAGACTTGCAGTCTAGAAGACAGACAACTTGGAGAAATTTTTAGGAACCTGGCTCCCCAGAGTATCTTCTGTGGCTGGATTATTGCCTGCTTAAATCTAGTTTTGTTAACCTCTCTCATCATTTGCTTACCATCAGTAAACTAGGTAAACCAGCATTATTCAGAAACCTCTGTTTCCCTATACGAAAATTTTTCAGTGTGATCCTCACTTGCCAGTGAAAGATCTCCATTTTCCCCCTTTGATTTCAATCCCTCCCTTCACTTTTTCACCTATTTTCCTATCAGTCTCCTTCTTCCTGAGAGACCACAAAACATATTTCCCTTCATTGTTAACCACTGAGTTGATTAGAGTTCTTCACATATTCACTCTGTCTACTTTATCTCCTTCCTCCCATCTTCTGTTTTTTCATCATCACATTCTCCTGTTGAGATCCTTGAAAAATAATGATTCACCTGAAGGTAGGATGTTGTAAGATGTGGAACATGACATTTCTGGCCTATTCATCCACCATCACTTTTTTTTTCTATTTAGTTTCCACTTTCACTATTGTCTTTTATTTTACTTTAAGAGAAAAAATCTCTTAACATTCGCTCTGTTATTTTGTGGTTGTTGCGTCATTATTAACCTCACAGTTGTTTTTATCCTTTTAGGGGTTTTTGACCTTTTCCCCTCCTTTGGATAATTTATTTAGTTACTTGGTTATTGCATTTATTTATTTTTGTTGCATTTTTGTTGTCCAGGATGCTTGAAAAGCAAGTAATTTGTTCAGGTCTACTTTTCCTTAAAAAATTATATATATATTTATAGAAATTATATATACATATATATTTATAGAAATTACATATATACATATATATTTATAGAAATTACATATATATTTATAGAAATTATATATACATATACATATATATACTGAAAAATTCATTCAGGTCCAACTTGAGCTTTTTTGCTCTTCTGAACATTTTACTGAATTCTTTCTAATTTTTTTCCAGGTCTTACAAAGGGAATTGTGATAAATATTTTTGTACATATGAGTCCTTTTCTTCTTCCTTTGATCTCTTCAGGAATCCAAAACTGCTTTCCAGAATGTCTGGTTAAATTCCCAACTCTACTTACAATCCATTAATATTCTTTTCCATTTACATTAAGTTTTAAAATCTGATGGGTAGGAGGTAGAAAAGATCATTGTTTGGTGTTAATTTTTCTGATTATTAGTAATATAAAGAATTTTTTGCATGCTTAAGAGCCTGGATATTTTTCCTCAAAAAAACCCCTTTCTATAGGTGGGGGCTAGTGCTCCATGCCTATAATCTCTGCTATTGATGAGGGATGAAATTCTGAGCTGTAGGAAGATATAACCTCTTTAGTGCATATCCATAGCAAATCCATAATGAACACAGTGAGCCCCCGGGTTTGTAGGACTACCAGATTGTCTGTGGATGAGAATTTGGATCAGACCATGAATCTCTGCCGCACTTCCAGCTCTGGCAATATAGTGAAACCCAGTCTCAAAACCAAAGCAAAGCAGCAACAACCACAACAAACAAACAAACAAAAACTACCTGTTTATAAGCTTTGATGATTTATCAGTTGAGGTAGATTCATGACTTAGTGTTTATTATCTAAATTTTCTTCAATAATTATGCTAAAATTGCATACCCTTTGATCCAGCAATTCCACTAATAGGTTTGTATCCCAAAGAAATCATGAAAAGGGGGGAAAATTGCATGTACAAAAATATTTATAGCAGCTCTTGTTGTGGAGGCAAAGAATTAAAAATTGAGGGAATGTCCGTCATCTGAAAAATGGCTGAACAAGTTGTGATATATTAATGTAATGGAATACTATTTTGCTATAAGAAGTGATGAGGTGGTGGATTTCAGAAAAAAACTGGAAAGACTTGCATGAACTGATGCTGAGTGAAGTGAGCAGAACCAGGAGAACATTGTACACAGTAACAACAAAATTCTGCAATGATCAGCTTTGATAGACTTAGCTCTTCTCAGGAATACAAAGATCCGAGACAATTCCAAAAGACTCATGATGGAAAATGCTATCCACATCCAGAGAAAGAACTATGGAGTGTGAATACAGATTGAGGCATACTCCTTTCTCTTTTTTATGTTTTGTCTTTCTATTTTTTCCCTATTATCCTCATTCTTTTTTCACAATATGGCTAATGTTTACCATGATAAATACAGCCTAAGTCAGATAGCTTGCCATCTTGGGGTAGGGAGAGGGAGGGAGAGAGGGAGAAAAATATTTTGGAACTCAAAATCTTATAAAAGTGAATGTTGAAAACTATCTTTAAAGGTAATTGAAGAAAATAGTACTATTAAGTGGTAAAAAAAATATGCTACAATTATGCTAGACCTCTGAATGACCTCAGTCATGTAGAAATGATTGAAGAGAACCAGAAAGAAAAAAGGCAGAATATAGCCCTTTCATGATTAATCAACAGATGAATTTGAAAAAAAAAATTTAGTCATTTGTGTCATACATGTATCAATGTTGCCATATGTAAAAGATATCCCATAGATAAATTAATGTTATTGTTTTTGAAGTGGTATGTCAATAAGAAAGTCAAGTACTGTGTATGAAATGAAGTTGCAAGTTTGTAGTGACAGGAATCCTATGAATATTTGGCCAGTCCTAAGTTAGCTGCTGCTTACCAAGGCTGCATATTAGTACTAGTCAACTATCAATTCAATATTGATAATAAGAAAAGAAAGACTAACTTGGTTGTAGATGATCCTTTCAAAATGTCAAGTGAGATAGAGGAGCTTGGATTACAACCAAGAATCAACTACTCAGAAATATTAAGCATAATCTTGAAGGTGAGGAGATGGACATTTGTTGAAATAGGGGACTTCCAGACCTTCCTGACGAAAAGACCAGAGCTCAACAGAAAATTTCATCTTCAAATACAAGACTCAAGAGAGACATAAAAAGGTTAATAGAAAAAAAAACTCTTGTCCAATAATGGCAAACCGTTTACATCCCTACAGGGAAAGATGATACTTGTAACTCTTGAGAACTGTATTTTTATTGTGATATGTAGAAGAGATATAAATAGACCAAGGGTGTGGATATAAATTGACTTCAATGTGATGATTAAAAACCTCATTAAAGGGTAAAAAGGGATTGTAATGGGAGAAGAGGAAAGGAAGAGGCAAAAATGATAAATTATGTCACATTAAGAGGCACAAAAACATATTTCAGCAGAGGGAAAGATGAGAGGGAGACGAGCATTGTTTGAACCTTATTCTCACTGGATTTGGCTCAAGGGGAGAATAACATACTCAATTAAGTAAAGATATTTAACTTGCCATACAAGCAGTTGGATGGCAAAGGGGAAATAAAAGGGAAGGGATGGTTAGAAGGGAGGGAAGAGTTGTAGAAAGGGAAAATGAAAAGAACAAGTTGGGGGCTGATAGAAGGGAGGGCAGATTGAAGGAGGCAGTGTTCAAAAGCAAAACTTTAGTGAGGAGGGAAAGGGAGAAAGGTGAAATAAAAGCATAAATGGGGTGATATAATTTAAAGAAAGATACAGATAGTAATCATAACTGTGAATGTGAATGGGATTAACTCTCCCATAAAATCCAAGCAGATAGCAGAATGGATTAAAAACAATACTCCTACAATATGTTGTTTACAAGAAACAGATCTGAAACAGAGCAAGACACACAGGTTAAAGGTAAAAGGCTGGAGTAGACTATATTATGCTTCAGATGAAGTAAAAAAATAGAAATAGGAATCCTGATCTCTGACAAAGTGAAAGCAAAAATACATCTAATTAAAAGAGACAAGGAAGGAAACTATATTCTGATAAAAGGCATCATAAACAATAAAGTAACATAATCACCAAACATATAAGCACCAAGTGGTATAGCATGCAAATACTTAAGAAGAGAAGTTAAGGGAGTTACAAGAGAAATAGACAGCAAAATTATAGTAGTGGGTGTAAGGTTAAGCAGGGTGGGATTTTTTTTTACTGTTTTCTCTTTTGGAATGTTAAAGCAATCAAGTGGCTTTAATGAGTCTTTCCTTTGTTTGAATTGGGCAGGTAAAGTGGGAGTTTTTGTTCTCTTTTGTTTTGGAATGATTCTCAGCACTGAGGCAATCCCTGTCTTTGAGTCTTGCCTTTCTTTGAATTGAGAGTCATTGATTGGAAATGATGTATATGATGTGGTGCTAGTGATTAAAGACCTTTCCCACACCATTTTGTTAAGCAGACACTGAGCTCTCAGGGCCCTGAATAGGGTGTATGTGCTCTGCAGTTGGTGTTTTGCTTTTGGGGGCAGATTCATTGAAAAAGTGTTGGTGATTTGGCCAGATGAGACTCTGGGTAGCTGTTGGTGCTTCTCTCTCTCTAGTAACTATGTATGCTATGGTCAGATAGAAATCTGTCTGTTGGTCTGTTCATATTGTCTCTGCTTGTAATTTCTGTTTTTATTTGCTCTGAAGTTCAGGGTGCTGACTTTTTCCCCTGAACTAAGTGAATGATACATGCATATTTAATTAAAGTGAGATTGTAAATCCCTTAAAATTGCATTCCTTAGAAAAGCAGATCAAAGAACCCATGCTAGCAGCCCTCTTGTGTGCTCTCATTGTTGGTCTTGTTGTTGGACTTTCACCTGCACAGTACCTACTAGCAACATTGTTGTTACAGTGGAGGACTTCAACCTCCCCCTATCTGAACGAGATAACTCAAACTGCAATTAAACAAGAAAGAAATTAAGGAGGTGAATAGAATTTTAGAAAAGTTATATTTGGTTGTCCTCTGGAGAAAATTGAATCTGGATAGAAAGGAATAGACCTTTTTCTCAGTGGTATATGGCACCTATACAAAAACTGACCATGTATTAGGGCATAAAAATCTCACAATATAATGCAGAAAGTCAGATATATTAAATGCATCCTTTTCAGATCATGATGCACTAAAAATTACATGTAATAAACCCCATGGAAAGATAGAATAAAAATCACTTGATATAATTCATCTGGAAGAACAAAAGTTCCAGAATATCAAGGGAATTAATAAAAAGAAATGCAAGGGAATGTGGTCTAACCCTACAAGATATCAAATTGTATTATAAAGCAGCAATCATCAAAACTACTTGGCACTTGCTAAGAAATAGAGTGATTGATGAGTGCAATAGGTTAGGTACACAAAACACAGTAGTTAATGACTATAGTAATATACTATTTGATAAATGTGAAGACTCCAGCTTCTGGGATAAGAATTCACTATTTGATAAAAACTGCTGGGAAAACTGGAAAATAGTGTGGCAGAAACTAGACACAGGCCAACATCCCTTGCCATATACCAAAACAGTCAGAATGAGTACATGATTTAGAAACAAAGACTGATAATTTAAGCAAACGGAGAACAAGCAATAGTTTACCTGTCAGATTTATGGAAATGGAAGAATTCATGACTAAACAAGAGAAAGAGAACATTATGAAATGCAAAATGGATGATTTTGATTACATTAAATTGAAAAGTTTTTGCACAAACAAAGCCAATGCAAGTAAGATTAAGAGGGAAGCAGAAAATTGGGAAAAAATTTCTACAACAAGTGTCTCTGATAAAGACCTCATTTCTAAAATATATAGAGAACTGATTCAAATTCATAAGAATACAATTTATTCCCCAATGGAGAAATGGTTAAAGGATATGAATAGATAGTTTTCAGAGGAAGAAATTAAAGCTATGTTTAGTCATATTCAAATAATGTTCTAAATCACTATTGATTAGAGAAATGCAAATCAAAACAACACTTAGGTACCACATCACACCTATCAGATTGGCTAACTTCACACAACAGGAAAATGATAAATGCTGGAGAAGATGTGGGAATATTGAAACACTAATGCATTGTTAGTAAAGTTGTGATGTAATCCAACCATTCTGGAGAGCAATTTGGAATTACACCCAAAGGTCTATAAAACTGTATGTACCCTTTGATCCAGCAATACTACTTCTAGGTCTGTTACCCAGAGAGACTGTAAAATGAGAAAAGGCCTTAAATATACAAAATTATTTATAGCAGCTCTTTTTTGAGGGGGGAATGCAGGGGAATTGGGGTTAAGTGACTTGCCCAAGGTCACGTGGCAAGTAAGTGTATCAAGTGTCTGAGGCCAGATTTGAAGTCAGGTCCTCCTGACTGCAGGGCTGGTTCTCTATTCACTGCACCACCTAGCTGCCCCTATAGCAGTTCTTTTTGTGGTGGCAAAGAATTGGAAATTGATGGGATGACCAACAATTAGAGAATGGCTGAACAAGTTGTGGTACATGAGTGTAATGCAATACTATTGTGCTATAAGAACAGATGAGCACATGGACTTCAGAAAAACCTGGAAAGCCTTCTGTGAACTGATGCTGAGTGAAATGAGCAGAACCAGTAAAACATCATACATAGTAACACACACGTTGCGCGATGACTGACTTTTGTTAATTTATTGTTAATGCAATGAGAAGATCTTTCCCATCCATTAATTGGCCCATGTGACCTGTCTGAGTCGCACGAGTTTGAGTCACATGGAGCCTGTGGTTGGAGGAGCTTGCCTACAGGTGCAGCAGGAAGGAGTGGAGTAGGAAGTGAGACAGAGCAGTAAGATCTGGGAAAGAGAGAGAAGACTGAGGAACTACTGTGAGTGAGAGAGAGAGTGATGTTACTTAAGGGAGGAAGTGGAGTAGGAAGGCCCTAAAGGAGAGAAGGTTTGGGAATGTTGATGCTCTCTGCATTGGTAATGTGTACAGACTTCTTTGTTACTGCATTGGATTTCTTTGTTGCTATGATGGATTTAGTTTTCTGGTGTTTCAATAAATGTTTTGTTTTTTTCTTCTGTGGAGAGAATCTGTTATATTTTGCGATTCAAAACTACACTAACTTATTGATAGCAGCTGTAGCCACTGTGGGTATCACATTGACACAATGACTAATGTGAAAATATGTTTAATATGAATGTATAAGTAGAGCCTTCTTGGGAAGGGTGGAGGAAAGGGAAGGGGAGAAAATCTGAAACTCAAAATCTTATGGAAGGGAATTTAAATACTAAAAATAAATTAATTAATTTAAAAAATAAACATCAAGTGGCACTAAAACAATGAAAATTCTCAGGAAAAGAATGAAGCTTAAACATCATCCTCAAGGATATGGTCTTCAAGAAAACAGCAGTTTGAGATTTCTCCCAGATCACATGCCAGCAGTATACATGCTACATTGAACTAACCCTCTTTGCCTCAGTTGTCTGTGGATGATTTCCAATGAAAGCAGATGGCAGATCAATGACTCATAGAAGTTAAATAAACCAAGAAGCAAGGTAGTGGTGGGGAAGGATAAGTTCTAAATCATTAGAGATGATTTATTAGTGAGACTGGCTCTAACTTCACTTCATTCTTTCCTCAAGTATGTCCATTGTACTAATTTGTTACTACCTCTAGCATACAGGAGACATTACTAGGAGTATAAATCTGAGGATCTGCCTCTCCCTTGTCTTGAACCTGGACATGTGGACCTGGAATGTGCTCTGAGCTAGAGGTAACATTATCAACTAGAATTAGGCTCCCCTTTCTCATATTCTTTTGTTCATTTAATTCTCACTCTAATGTCATGGGCACAACTTTACTCATTGTTTAGGATGTTCATGTGTGGGTGTCCACAAAAGGTGCAGTAAAGGACGCAAGCAATGAACATTATGAATCATGTATCATGTATATTCTGAGCTGAGCCTGACTGAGGTTAGTCTTATGACAGTTTATGTTCAACATTGCAAGAAAATGAAACATACATAAGTCATTTAAAAATTAACAAAAGGAGATTTATTTACCCACAATATGATAAAATTGTTAACAAGTTTAGATATTAAGAACATTTTCAGGCGATTTAGCTGAGCAAAGCTTCCTTACTTAAATTGTCCATAGATTTCTACTAGCCATATGCCTAGAAAGAGAGCTTCTAGAGTACTTTTTCTGTGCTCAAGTGATCAGAAAATGATATCGGAAGACTGAGCCATTAGTCCTCTAAGCCAATTTCAATTCAATGTCTTTAATAAAATTTATTCTATATTTCATGGGAGCGGGGTTAGGGTATTGGTCAAAACATGCATCAGGGAGTTTATTCCTACACAAAAATAAATGCTAAACATTAAAAAAAGAATTAGAGTATGCCTCACAAGACTGACTTAAATAATATTGAGCAACTTATGACTAATCTTTTCTTTAATATTTTATTTTTACCCAATTACACGTAGAAACAATTTTAACATTTTTTTTTATTTTGAATTACAAATTCTTTCTTCCTCTCATCCTTCTCCTACTCCCTCATTGAGAAGGCAAGCAATTTGATATAGGTTATACATGTGCAGTCATACAAAACATATTTCACAGTCATATTGTGATAGAAAACACAGACCTACCCTCACACAAACACACAAATAGAAAAAAAAGTTTTTAAAAAGTATGCTTCAATCTACATTCAAATTCTACCACTTGTTTCTTTGAAGATAAATAGCATTTTTCCATTATAAGTCCTTTGGAATTGTCTTAGATTATCATTTTGTTAAATAAAAATAGCTAAGCCATTCTTAGTTGATAACAAAAAAATATTGCCCTTACTATGCATCCTGTTTTCCTGGTTCTGCTTACTTCACTTTGCATCAGTTCATGTAAGTTTTTCCAAGTTTTTCTGAGAGCATCCTGCTCATCATTTCTTATAATAGTACAATAGTATTCCATCACAATCATATACCAGAATGGCCAGCCATTCTCCAACTGATGTGCATCCCCTAATTTCTAATTATTTGCCACCACTAAAGGACTATAAATATTTTGTACATATAAGTAATTTTTTTATCTTTTGAGGATACAGTTATAGTAGCAGTATTGCTGGATCAAAAGTATGCACAGTTCCAAATTGCTCTACAGAATGGCTGAATCACTTCACAACTCCATCAACACTGTATTAGTGTCTCAACTTTCCCACATCCCCTCTTCTGTCTTTTTCCTTTTCTGTAATGTTAGCCAATCTGCTATATGATGGGTGCAACCTCAGGGTTATTTCAATTTACATTTCTCTAATCAATAGTGATTTAGAGCAATTTTTCATATGAGCAGACATAGTTTTGATTACTTATGACTACTCTTAGAATCTCCTGAGAAGTCTATAATTAATCCTCAACAATGAATAAAGTATTTTGAAAGTCTATTAGTGAACTATTTTACATTTCATTTCATATCAGATCAGTCTCACTAATACAATTCAATTCTGGTCATCAAATGGGTCATTCCTGGTCCTTCTCCTACAGATGACCATTTTCTTCAAGTTCACTGGAGCAGTTGCCAGGAATTTCTCTTCTGCTACATTTTGCTCTTACCACTACCAAATACACTAAAGCAACTCCACTAATAGCCCTTACAAGACCTTCAGAATTTTTGGAACACACAATATCTCCATTTGTTCTGGACTCATTCACAATGGAATATTCATTCACCTAAAATCAAGAAAGAATATACATGAAAGAAGCAGAAGTAGACATTTGTTCATGTGGATTCTGGATGTAGCAACTGCCCCTTCCCTCATCCAACTTTTGGGATTCAGCTGAAATCACCTAAGACACTTCAGAATCATAAAAATAGAGCACTTCAAAGACTTGAGTAGTGTTCTTTTGTACAAATCTTGAGTCATCAGCCTTCCCATATCAGCAGCCTACTGGATGACTCTTGGTCATTACATGATGCAAGCCAATCATTGAAAAGTTATATGTGGTCAAAAGCATATCCCCTCTCCCCAGTATACCACAAGATGCTATGCAGATGATTGGAACCAGGCAGGAAATATGTGAACATGCTCCAAGGAATGGACCTTATATAAAAATTCATATGCATCATATGACACAGATTACCAGGAGGCAGTTGGTGCTAAAAAATGAGCATCAATCTATGGCCATAGAAGTTTTATATAATGACTTTGGACATATACGTAAAGAGAAAACCTTAGTGCCAATAAGAAACAGAATTAATTGGGCCAAAATGCCAGCAGTAAGAAACATGAGGGTTCTGCCTGTTGTGTGCAAATTGCTACCAAACATCCTGTATATTTAGAGTATAGCAATGACTCTTCCTCTTGTATACCGTACAATGTTATGTGACTTGAAAGGAAGTTAGAATAGATATCTCTAGACTCTTCTTTCTCTGCCCATCTCCAACAGAGATTTAATTCCTGCAAGAATAGTAAGTTGGAACCAGGGGCCATTACGATACTGTCCTCAGAGAAAATGGATACTAGGCTAGCATTATATTCCCCTTGTTCCCTTAAGTATTTTTTATTCAATGGGATGTGATTTTTTCACGTTCAAGTTAATGTCTGACTGTTGTTTCATTACTGGGAGAAATGAAGGCCTCAAGTTTTATATACAAATCTTGGCCCTTTTCCCATGTAATACTAGTGCTCCAATGAACATACATCGTACAAATGGCTTATGAATCTGTTTATCCAAATTGTTTCAAAACAGAAATCAGAGAAAGTACATGTATGAAAATATATACCAGACAATACATCTGATGGGGAATGAGATAACAAACAAACAAGAGAGAAAGAGAGCTCTATGCCCCACCAAAGTGAAGTATAAAAAGTGGGTGGTAGGTCATGATGGAGACTGTAAGCTCCTCTCTTTCTGGCTTCTTCCTAGAGTCTTTTACCTCATTAACCTGAAGTGAAGATTGCTCCATTCATCTTCCCTCTTGAAACTAGAAGCTACAAGTGCCTGAAGTCAAAAAAGACTCAGTGACTCAAAAAACAAAAGTCTCAAAGACTAAAGAGACTGGAGCATTCCCATTCTTGACAATTCTCCCCTGCACAAAGGGCAGGGCTTTCAGTTCCACAAATTAGGAGAGTCCCATAATGATGTGTTTTGGAACTGGGCTTACAAGAGAATATAAAGACTGACAAATGTTTGGAATTTGTCCACACTGAATTTGTGTATATGTATGTGCGTTTAATATAGTGAGGACATGAATCATATATTAGTGGTTACTAAGCGTTTCACTAGGTGTGCACAAGTTTATTAGCAAGGAGCCATAAAGCATCCATACTTGCTAAAGTTTAGTAGAAGTGTTTCTGTGTATGGATTCCCTGTAAGAATCCATGTAAACCAAGGCAGACATTTTCACATGTTACTCAAAGAGATACTAACTTTGACATATATCAAGAACTCCAGAATTAAACTTTCCAGTTTGAGTGTTTTGATGACATGTTGATAAATATCTTAGGGCAGCTGGATGGCACAAAGGATAGAGTTCTGGGCCTAAAGTCAGAAAGACTCATCTTCCTGAGTTCAAATCTGGTCTTAGATACTTACTAGCTTTGTGACCCTGGGCAATTACCTTACTCTATTTGCCTCAGTTTCCTCATCTGTACTATAACCTGGAGAAGAAAATGGTAAACCCTTCCAGTATCTTTACTGAGAAAACTACAAAAGGGGTCACAGAAAGTTGGTCACAACTGAAACAATTAAACAATAATAAATTTGTAAGAATACTGGGACCGGAACATAATTCTCAGTGGATTTGATGTGCTATTTCTTATAAAATAAATGTGTACAATTACACAGGAATGATTCCATAGATTTTATAACATACTTATTGATATTTTTTGAGAACCCCATCTGCCTATTGATCTGTGCTTTGGAGACTCCAGGGATGTGGGCAAACACAAAAGTGCATTTCTTGGCTGATTTAGAGTATAGCAATGACTCTTACCAATTAGCTCTGACTTCATCTTGAAAAGTTCTGATAAGACAAACAATATGACACCCAATATCACAGTCAAGAGATTCAACAAGGTGATGGAGTTATATCAAGAAACTCTGGTATTCAAGGAACACACACAGATCAGACTGAATGAAAAACTGTATCATACCTATTCGTGCCAAGATTGAACAAGTTCTCTATTTACAGAATATCCTCTGAGGTAGGTGGAAGACCTATAAAGATAATTCACCACAACTACTCCCTAATCTTAGTGGTTTTTTCTAAAACTACCCCCTCCCAATTAATCTTATGTATATCTACTTTGTTTAGAGTTGTTTTCATGGTTTTTTTTTATTTTTTTCTTCTTTTCTTTGAATCCTGAGGGTTTCATGTAATACCTGGCATACAGTAAATGTTTAATAAATACTAATCAGCTGACTGAATAACTGCTAGTGCTTTCCTTCTGAAATGACCTATTTACACTGTATATATCTTGTATGTACATTATTACATGTTCTCTCCCTTATTAGAATGTGAGTTCCTTGGGGAGAGACATTTTGTTTTCACCTTTCTTTATATCTCTGACACTTAGCACAATTTTTGGCACACCATAAGTTCTTAATAAAGGCTTTGTGATTGACTGATTGATTGACAATTAGCTGAAAAGATTTGTAATGAAAAACATGTACTGGAAGATGTCAAGGCTATCTGATTCAAGTAATGATTCAACAAGTGATATTTCAAATACAGATGACTCTTATGTATCAAAACCTAAAGGCATTGCACCAAAATGAGGAGAAATCCATTTAAGATGGGGAAAAGAAGCAAATCCAGGGACAACACATGTACTGACTAAAACCAGCTATAATGATTCTTACTGAACATATGCATCTCACAGAATTAGTTTAGGTCTAGGAATACAGTTCAATTTTTCTGATAATGATAATGAGCAGGTCAAACAGGTCATTTATACAGGTATATAAATGTGACAAGACTGCCATGATATGGCAGGCAAAACTGTATAACAGGCTGTACATGTAGCCAGAAGACAATTCAAAAGTTTACTTATGTCATGTGTACTTTACAGGTAATTTATATATTTGTTTTTACACATTAATTGTTGCACGCTTTAAGTATACTTCTGTTTTATTAGTTTGTTGTTTATATCTACTTGGTTCTCTACTACTGTATCAATATGTTACAACTTCATGTTCTGGTTAGTTATGAATCATTTTGCTGTTTATTTGCAGAAATGTTAATACTTATGTATTCTTTATTATTATGTAGGGTTATTGTTATCATTTCATTTGTTTTGGTGCTGCATTTATTTGCTTGTTCACAATCCATATGCATATTCTTTTTTGTAAGCTGAATATGTTGAATTATACACACGTAAACTTGTAGTCCCTGCAGTAGTTTATTAGGTTATGTTTTACACTGTCTTGTGTCTCTTTCATGTACTGTTAATATATATACACTGTGAAGGGTACCCTGAAGTGATTATGGGAGACAAGGGGCTAATCATACTTTTTATGTTCAATAGAATTGCATTTTTGTTGTTTCAATGTGTATTTACAGATGTCAAGCATAAACTTGGGATTTGTTTCAAGGGACTGAAAAATTTCTGGCCTTGGGGATGAAGGAATGATTGTTCATCTCAAGTACCAGTGATATTATCCAAGATCTAGAAACTCTGGAAACTGGACAGAGATTCTGGTATTTATATCTAGAGTGTTCCTGGGTCTCACTGATTTTGGAAGAAGGACAAGTTCCAGTCCCACACCTCTGAGAAGAAGATATTTGACTTTGAAAGTGGTAGATTATGGTAGACATTGGATCCAGGATATATAGCCTGCATGCCTATGCTGAATTTTTTTTTTTTTTTTTGCCATGGGTGGAGCTGCAACCATCAGTCTTGTTTCTCTTCAACAAAAGTAAGGACTGGAAAAGAGCCATGAGAAGCAGAAATGACTCTTTCTCTCTGTGCATCCAAGTGAGATGCAAGAATGAAATATGTTGGTGAGACTGCCTTGAGGGTTCCTCCACCATCTCTGCTTTACCTCTTAAGATATTTTTGTTGGAAGTGGGGGTTCATTTCACTTTTATCAGTCTTATCTACTCTCTGCCTTCATTTATTCCTTCCCCAGAGAGGATGGCAAAAGTAATCATGCTGTTTCTACTTCCCCAGTGTTATTGAGGGGAGCAGTCAGCCATTTTCAGACTACTATCACTTTAAATTCCATATGTTTACAATTGGTTTTTGTTTTTTCAGTATTCACATGACATTGTATTAAAAGTTGGAAAACTATTAGCATCTGAATCAATTCTACTTATTTAATGTTAGTAATGGACAAACCCAGAAGGTAAGCAAATTTAAATTACTGAGATTTTATAGCCTCAATTTGAATTTGCCAACAGAAGCTGCCTGTTGTTCATGCCACATATTTAACTGAGATTGGTGTATTAAAGAGTGAAAAACAAATTATATCCAGGGTTAATCTCCTGAAATATAAACTGATAATAAGCCCTGGTTAGCAAACGGACAAAGCACTGGCAATTTTTGATTTCCCTTTCAAATCCTTAGCAGCAGGCATTTTTTTCATTGTCATTGGAGTTTGGAGGGGAGTAGTTAAAAAGAAAGCCATGCTGCCACAAAGGGAGAGTGGGTGTGTTACTCTACACCCCTCCACCCCACAGTTCAGCCTGTCTAGTTCACCAGCACCACCTGGTGGGAAATTGAGTTAACTGAATCCTGATTAGTACATCTATGTCTGTCATCATGATTTATGGCAGACCTGCATAACTTGGCAGTTAAGGTAAGGGTCAAAATTAAAATAGGGTAAACTTCTTCTGGCCACAGATAGGTTAGACTAGAGACAAAGAGATGATGGTTGGTTGCCACAGGTCATGTGACAAACAGGAGCATGCACAGTAGCAACCCTACATTTTTTCACTGGCTGCCCAAAATCCTTTGGCAGATGCAAGCCACCTCTGGGCAGTATGTTGTGCAGATCTGATTTATAGCTCTTGCCTATGTAGTGACCGTAACATGTTGTGAAGAAATATTCTGTGGCTCTTTGTTTTGAGACACCTTTTAAGGTTCTAGCTTCCACCCTTCCCACCCCTCCAATCTGATTTCAGTCTATACACAGTAAAGAGAAAAAAAGGATGAAACATTTTGAGGCCTCAAGTTGCCTGATGGAGATGTTATCATGCATTCCTCCATTTCTCATGTCACATTCTCCTGTCCTGATTGCTTACCTGAATAATGAGAATAGTGCTGTGATTTAATATTTGCTAAAATGACCTTGATAGAATATATTCTTACAACTCAGAGGAGAAAAGAACAGGAACTAATTCCATGAGATTTCTCAAATAGTTACCTGACATAAAATGTCAGATCAAATTAAGGGTAGGCCTTGTTTTTTCCTTTAGCTCTCTAAGTTGCTCACACACAGCCCTATTAACTTCACTGACAACTGGATGTGTATCAGCCTACAGGCCTTTAACCCTCCCCCTAATCCAGGGTGAACGAAATTATCAGAAGAAAGGGAAGAAAAAATAGTATTAGAAAAATGGGAACAATATGAAGAGAAATAGCAAAAGCTTACTTGGTTCCATGGAGTGGCATACTTCTTATCCTGTCAATTTTTACTTCATTCTTTTAGTTTCTTCTACCCTTTAATACTAATCATAACTGTGCCTGTTATGTTAACACAATCTTATTTTCACTAGCAGTGCAAAACTAAATCATGCAAATTTACTTTTAGATAAATTGGACTCATAAAAGTTTCTTAAAAATGCAAGCACATATACAGATGTGCAATATACAATTAATTTCACATAATAATCATGTAAGAACTGTTCTTATTTTTACAGAATGAGCCTATTTTAATTAAAAAGAAATAAATAAATGGTCAAGTATGAATGTGAATCTTCAGAGAAATAGGACAGAAGCAGATAGAAAAAGGAGCTTGCTTGAAAAATGAGAAAAGATAGCAGACAGAGAGATGGTAGACAACCAGAAAAGGTTACATCTGGCTGATTTGTTTATACTCTACCCTGTTTCCCACTGTGGCTCCAAACTCTTTTTTTCCTCCTTTCTTTGCTTTGGACACTGGGTGTTCAATGTCTCATAGCTTCAAACAGTTTTCAGCAAGACAAGAGAAAGTTAGCTCTATCTTGTGGTTTTCCATTAGTTTAACTTGCATCCTGCCCCAGGATCCCCATATCTCCAGAAGCAATAAGAACAGTAAGAGGAAAAGAGTACTCGTTGAATGCCCTGAATTCTCAGAAGCTAATCTATTGGCTTTCCTAGAATACATATCCTCAATTGTGAAGATATTGTATGTTGATTTTTAGGTTTCAGGGACATCTGAAGGACACTAATTCAAATGAATCATAATACTTTCCCAGGTTATTTGTATATGAATTACTAAAGTTCATCAAGCAATTTTTAAATGTTAAAATCCAGATTTTCTTAACAGGAAAATTTGTTAAGAGGTAATAAAATTAACATAAGACATAATCATAATCATAATACTCATTTTAAAAAAATGATCTGTCTCGGGAAATCCAGAAAAATATTATGACAGTTATACCAAAGGTCAAGAGAATATCAATGCCCTGTCCTTATCCACAGCAAAATAACAACTAAACAATAAATTTGAAGTGGTATTACAGTAGTCTTGAAGCGATAATTACTATAGTATAATATAGTACTAGTATAGTAGTAAATGTTTAACAACTAGTTAATTTAATCTGCATTATTAACAGTTACTCCATCACTTTCTTAAGTATAAACAATCTGTAGCTTCATGAGGTGTAAATGCTCACATTGAAAATTTAACAATCAGGTTCTCAAGACCTGCATGAGCTAGCTCTATCACTTCTGAGTATGCAAGCTCCGCTTATCTGACATAAAGACAGATTATCACCAATTTGTCCCTCAGTAGAACAAATATTGCTATAGAAGTTACTATCAAATATTCATTTACTCCTCTCCTGTCTTGTGAGCTGGTAACTTGTAATCAGTACAGGCTTTGGGGTTAGTGGCCAGACTCAGATGAGTATCACACTCTTACCCCAGATATCCCAAAGGGAAAAAATTTGGTACTTTGGTCTTCCCTTTTTTAAAAGTTTCTGATCCCTAACCTCTAATATGATAAGTGCTCTTCCAGTTCCTTGACTACTTACCTAGGAGTTATATGATTCTCCCACATTTTCCCAGCCAGATTTTGTTTGGACAGATCTACTAACACAAAGATTTTGCTCAATGGAAGATAAGTTACCCCTGCTCTCCCCACTTCCCCTCTCCAGCCAGGCTAATTATGGTTTATTTTCTCAAAAGACAGAATATACAGGACTTTCCCAGATTCTTATTTCTTAAGAAAATCAACTAGAATAGACCCAACAAACATACAATAAAGTATACATCATCAGAAATAATATAGCAAAATTAACTCATTTATCCAGCAAAACTGGAAGGAGAAAAATATGTTACATATGTTATATATTGGTAAGAAGAACAAATACATTCTCATATTTCTCCATCAAAGAACAAATGTTAAAGGAAATTAAACAAGATTGATTCAAAATGTCTTTGAATTAAATCATGAAGAATAAAGACGAAACAAATACTCAGGGAATCAACTGAGATAAATAGATTCTAAGCACTTTCTCATCATAGTACCCCTGTGGGAACATGTTTGATGGAGGTCTCTTTTATTCCCTCCCACTTCAGAGCAAGAGTAGATATTTTGTTTCCTGTTGGCAATGATGACTCTTTTAATTGGCTTCTAAAGCAGAATTCCATGAATATAATAAAGTGGCATTTTCTGGCCCCTCAGGACTCTTCAAAATTAAGAGCTCAATTGGTATTGATCAGGTTGTACCCAGTGGAGATGAAATATAAAAATACCTAATGAGCAACATTATAGCAAGTGTCCTGATGAAGCTTGAATTATTAACTTCTAAACCAATTAAAATTATTTTCTTTTGGTCCCTCAATTTATTAATTTATTTGTTTTCAGTTTTCAGCATTCACTCCCATAAGTTTTAAATTTTCTCCCTCTCTCCCCATCCCTCCTGAAGATGGCATGCAATATGATATAGGCTCTACACGCACATTCCTATTAAACACATTTTCACATTAGTCATGTTGCATAGAAGAATTAAAACAAAAGGGAGAGACCATGAGAAAGAAAACCAAACGAAAGAAAAAAGGAAAATAGTCTGCTTCACTCTGCATTCCAAGTGAATAGTTCTTTCTCTGGAGGTGGATGGCATTTTCTATCATATTGGGTCCTTGCATTGCTGAGAAAGGCTAAGTCTATCAAAATCAGTCTTCACACACTGTGGCTGTTACTGTACATAATGTTCTCTTGGTTCTGCTTACTTCAGTCAGCATCAGTTCATAGAAGTCTTCCCAGGTTTTTCTGAAGTCCACCTGTCCATTATTATTTTTTTATAGAACAATAGTATTTCATTACATTCATATAACATAGCTTCTTCAGTCATCCCCCAATTGATGGGTATCCCCTCGATTTCCAGTTCCTGGCCACTACAAAAAGAGCTGTTATAAATATTTTTGTACATCTGGGTCCTTTTCCCCTTTTTACGATCTCTTTGGGATATAGACCTAGAAGCAGTATTGCTTGGTCAAAGGATATGCACATTTTTATAGCCCTTTGGGCATAGTTCCAAATTGCTTTCCAGAACAGTTAGATTAGCTCACAGCTCCACCAACAATGCATTAGTGTTTCAATTTTCCCACATCTTATCCAACATTTATCACTTTCCTGTTTTGACATGTTAGCCAATCTGATAGGTGTGATGTGGTACCTCAGAGTTGTTTTGATTTGCATCTCTCTAATCAATAGTGATTTAGAGCATTTTTTCATATGACTATAGGTATCTTTAATTTCTTCCTCTGAAAACTGTCTGTTCACATCATTTGACCATTTATCAATTGGGGAATGACTTGTATTCTTGTAAATTTGACACACTTGTCTTATTATTTTAGAAATAAGGTCTTTATCAAAGACACTAGTTGCAAAAAATTCTTTATATTTTTGGAGGGAGGAAGGCAGGGCAATTGGGGTAAAGTGACCAGACCAAGGTCACACAGCTAGTAGGTCAAGTTTCTAAGGCTGGATTTGTAGTCAGCTCCTCCTGACTCCAGGGCTGGTGCTCTACTCACTAAACCACCTAGCTGTCCCATAAAAATTCTTTCCCAGTTTCCTGCTTCCCTCCTAAACTCCATTGCTTTGGCTTTGTTTGCCCCAAAACTTTTCAATTTAGTGTAATCAAAATTATCCATTTTGCATTTCATAATGTTCTCTGTCTCTTGCTTGGTCATAAATGTCTCCATTCTCTGTAAATCTAGCACATAAACTTTTCCTTGCTCCCCTAATTTGTTTAGAGTATCAGCCTTTATACCTAGATGGTGTTCACATTTGGACTTTATTCCAGTATACAGTGTCAGATGTTTATCTATGCCCAGTTTCTGCCATGGTATTTTCCAGTTTTTCCAGCGTTTTTTGTCAAGCAGTGAATTCTTCTCCCAGAAGCTGGAGTTTGGGGGTTTATCAAATAGTAGATTGTTATAACCATTGACTATTGTGTCTGATGTACCTAACCTATTCCACTGATCTACCTCTCTATTTCTTAACCAATATGAACTGGCTTTGAGGATTGTTGCTTCATACTACCATTTAAGATCTGGGATGGCTAGGCCACCTTCCCTAGCATTTCTTTTCTTTTTTTCAAATATATTTATTTAATTTATACAATATATTTAGTTTTCAGCATTGATTTTCACAACACTTTGAATTATGAATTATCTCCCCATTTCTACCCTCCCTCCCACTCCAAGATGGCATATATTCTGGTTGCCCCATTCCCCAGTCAGCCCTCCCTTCTGTCACCCCACTCCTCTCCCATCCCCTTTTCCTTCCCTTTTTTGTAGGGCAAGATAAATTTCTATGCCTTATTGCCCATTTATCTTATTTCCTAGGTCCATGTAAAAACTTTTTTTTTTTGTTTTTGAACATCTGTTTTTAAAACTTTGAGTTCCAAATTCTCTCCCCTCTTCCCTTCACACCCACCCTCCCTAAGAAGGCAAGCAATTCAACATAGACCACTTGCATATCATTATGTAAAACCCTCCCAAAATATTCATATTGTGAAAGACTAAATATATTTTGCTCCTTCCTAACCTATCCCCCTTTATCCAATTTTCTCCCTTGACCCTGTCCCTTTTTGAAAGTGTTTGTTTTTGATTACCTCCTCCCCCTATCTGCCCCGCCTTCTATCATCCTCCCTTTTTTATCTTCTTCCTCCTTCTTTCCTGTGGGGTAAGATACCCAATTGAGTGTGTATGGTATTCCCTCCTCAGGTCAAATCCAATGATAGCAAGATTCACTCATTCCCCCTCACCTGCCCCCTCTTCCCTTCCCACAGAACTGCTTTTTCTTGCCACTTTTATGTGAGATAATATACCCCATTCTATCTCTCCCTTTCTCCCTCTCTCAATATATTCCTCTCTCATCCCTTAATTTGATGTTATTTCTTTAGATATCATCCCTTCATATTCAACTCACCCTGTGCCCTCTGTCTATAAAATATATATATATATATATATATATATATGTATATGTATATATATATATATGTATATACACATACATATATACATACACACATTTATATATACATACATATATATATGCATATTCCCTTAAGCTACACTAATACTGAGATGTCAATAAACATACACATCATCTTTCCATGTAGGAATGTAAACAAAACAGCTCAACTTTAGTAAGTCCCTTGCAATTTCTGTTTTTTGTTTACCTTTTCATGCTTCTCTGGATTCTTGTGTTTGAAAGTCAAATTTTCTATTCGGCTCTGGTCTTTTCACTGAGAAAGCTTGAAAGTCTTCTATTTTATTGAAAATCCATAATTTTGCCTTGGAGCATGATACTCAGTTTTGCTGGGTAGGTGATTCTTGGTTTTAATCCTAGCTCCATTGACCTCCAGAATATCATATTCCAAACCCTTTGATCCCTTAATGTAGAAGCTGCTAGATCTTGTATTACTCTGATTGTGTTTCCACAATACTCAAATTGTTTCTTTCTGGCTGCTTGCAATATTTTCCCCTTGATCTGGGAGCTCTGGAATTCAGAAAAAACGTTCCTACTTTTCTTTTTGGGATCTTTTAGAGGAGGCGATCGGTGGATTCTTTCAATTTCTATTTCACCCTCTGGTTCTAGAATGTCAGGGCAGTTCTCCTTGATAATTTCTTGAAAGATGATATCTAGGCTCTTTTTTTGATCATGGCATTCAGGTAGTCCAGTGATTTTTAAATTATCTTTTCCTGGATCTATTTTCCAGGTCAGTGGTTTTTCCAATGAGATATTTCAAATTGTCTTCCACTTTTTCATTCCTTTGGTTCTGTTTTACAATATCTTGATTTCTCATCAAGTCACTAGCTTCCACTTGCTCCAATCTAATTTTTAAGGTAGTGTTTTCTTCAGTGATCTTTTGGACCTGCTTTTCCATTTGGCTAATTCTGCCTTTCAAGGCATTATTCTCCTCATTGGCTTTTTGGAGATCTTTTGCCATTTGAGTTAGTCTATTTCTAAGGTGTTGCTTTCTTCAGTATTTTTTTAGTATTTTTTTGCTTCTCCTTTAGCAAGTCATTGACTTGTTTTTCATGGTTTTCTCACATCATTCTCATTTCTCTTCCCAATTTTTCCTCAACTTCTCTAACTTGCTTTTCCAAATCCTTTTTGAGCTCTTCCATTGCCTGAGACTAGTTCATGTTTTTCTTGGAGGCTTTTGATGTAGGCTCTTTGACTTTGTTGACTTCTTGCTGTACATTTTGGTCTTCTTCATCACCAGAGAAAGATTCCAAAGTCTGAGACAGAATCTGGGTGTGTTTTCGCTGCCTGGCCATGCTCCCAGCCAACTTACTTGACCCTTGAGTTTTTTGTCAGAGTATGACCGCTTATAGAGTAAAGAGTACTTTGTTCCAAGCTTGAGGGGATGTGCTGTTGTTTTCAGAGCTATTTCTATACAGCCAGCTCTGCCACACCAGCACTCCTCCTTCCCCAAGAACCACCAGCCAGGGCCTAACTGGGATCTTAAGTAGGCTCTGCACTCTTGGTGTGATCTGCCACTTAATTCCTCCCACCAGGTGGGCCTGGGGCCAGAAGCAACTGCAGCTGTAGTTCTATAGCTGCACTGCCTCCGCTGCCCCCGGAGTGGTGGCCACATTGCAAACTCTTCTGAAAGCAGTTGCTTTCAGAACTCCAGGCTCACAGAGGGTGGGGGTTGAGCAGCTGATCAGAGGGGGAATGCAGTGATCTTTGACTGATTCTTGATGCCTCATAGACTCAGTAGCTTCTACTTGATGAATTCTAATTTTTAACCAATTGTTTTGTTCAGTTAGCTTTTTTACCTTCTTTTCCATTTGGCCAATTTCTCCTTTCAAGGAATTATTTTCTCCAGTTAGCTTTTGTACCTCCTTATCCATTTGGCCAGTTTTACTTTTTTAAGGAGTTGCTCTATTCAGTGATTTTTTTCCATTTTGTCAATTGTATTTTTAAAACAACTGGTCAGTTTTTCTTCTCCCTCTCTAATTTGGCTTTTAAAATCCTTCTAGACCTCTTCCAAGATTGCTTTTTGGGCTTGCGACCAGTTCATATTTCCTTTTGAGGTTTCACATGTAGGTATAGCATCAATGCTGTCTTCTGAATTCCTATTTTGATCTTCCCTGTCCCCATATTAAGATTCTATGGCCTTGCTTTTCTAATTTGCTTCTTGCTCATTGTGATTGCCCTTTTCCTGGCTTTTAAAGTGGATCTCTGCTTCTGGGGGCACAGGGAGCTATGTCCTAAGTTTCTTTTGCTGGGAGGTAGAGGTCTGGTAATTGGCTTTGTGTGCTGTGGCCTCTGGTTCTGGTAGCTGGGAGCTATATAATGCTGCAGCTTACTGGTGCTGCACAGGATCTAGCTGGTATGTGCTGAGGCCAGGTGAAGTCTTTCTGAGTTTCCCCAGGGTGACACTGAAATTCTCAGTGTGAGGTGTGGAGGAGGGGTCTCCTCTTCCCCTAGGGCTGTGTTAGAATACAGGTATTCTCAGCCACTGGTGGACATCAGTCCATGCTGATGCCTGAAGATTCCCTTGCCTGTGCTAAGGAACTCCTGGTGTCCTGGTGTCAGCGTTTGCCAGCTCCACCCCGCTGGGGCTCAGGATCTCCTGCTGCTCCCCTGAGGTGGTGTTTGCTGGAACACCCCCCACCCTGCACTGATCCTCTTCAGCCACAGCAAGAAGGACCCTTCCCATTGATCTCCCTAGCCTCTCAAGCTAAAAGATTGTTGTAGCCTTTCTGTTGGCTCCTCTACTCCAGGAATTTTCCTGGGGCAATATTGTCTGGGTTTTTCAGGTCAACATGGGGAGGGAGGAGTGAGAGCACTTATGATTTACTCTGCCATCTTGCCTCCTGGAGGTTGAAGTAGGTGACTTTCAAACATTTAGTCTGTGGGCTGATACTCCCAGCAGTAGTTGCTACCAGTGCCATAGGCCCTATGCATCCCTCTCACTTCGCTCCAACAGACCCCCATCCAGCACTGATAGTTTTGGGGATCACCACTGCTGCTGGTGATTCAGTCCACCGGGACTCTCTCTGGCTCTGCTACGGTTGAGTCTGCGCTGGTACAGCTTGAGTGCTCTGGGCTCCTCCAGCTTGATGCAACAAATCTTTCCCATCAACCTCCCCGGTTCTCCTGGGCTGGGAATCTGCCACACTCTATCTCCTAGTGCATTCTGCCACTCTAAAATGTGTTCAGATTCAACTTTTAGAGGTATCTGAAGGAATTTGTGGGAGAGCTGAAGCAAGTCCTTGCTTTCACTCTGCCATCTTAGCTTCACCCCCCTAAAATTATTTTTTAAAGGCATCTTCATCTCTTTCTAGGACAAAGTACTATCACTGCTTTCCTTAGTTTCCCCATCTGTAAAATAGTTAATAATGCCACCTAACTCCTGGGATTGTTGTGTTATCAAATAAGATAATATGTGTAACTTAGCATGGTACCTAGCATGAAGTAAACAATAATCAATCAGTAAACACTTATTAAATGCCTATTATGTGTAGGCAAAGGACATTCCACGATGAAATGCTTATTTCCTTCCTTCCTTAACTCCATTTTACAGGTAAGGAAACTGAGGCAGACAGTGTCTAAGTGACTTTCCTAAGGTTATACATCAAATGTCTGAGGGTAAAATTGAACTCTGGTCTTTCTGAATCCAGCTCTATCTACTACATCATGTATCTGCCTTTAAGAAAATAATTTAAATTGATTGAGAAGGCATCACCACCTTTTGCTCTTCAGAGCAAAGATTGTTTTTGTTTGTTTTGTCTGTGTACCACCAGTGATGGCACAGAGCCTTGTATATTATAGAACTTTAATACATGCTTCTTTTATTGACTTGCATATGCTTTATTATTATAATCTACACAAATAAAATTGTGCATACATTTTTACTTTGAAAGCAAGATTTACCTTAGAAAAGCAATAGTCAGATATTTGTATAGATTTATAAAAATTATTAGTATGGCCAAAGAGCAAGAGGCACTAAAAGATATCTCCCTCTGACTTTTTAATAAGTCTTCAAATTGTGACTGCCTTTCAAATGTAATTTCAAGATTACTTAAGAGGCTTTTTGCATAGAAAAGCTAAGTTCTCCTCCTCTTCCCATCAATGATGTCTAAGATATATTTCTTTGGTTTAGGCCCTATAAAAATACCAAGCCATGGAAAAAATAACATGTATACTGTATACTTTTGAGAACAGATTTTGATGAGGGCAAGAAAAATGAAGCGACTGGATCTTAGGATTCTGAGAAAACAAAAAAATGTAAGAGGAGAGAAGAATAGTAAAAAAGAAAGGGAAACTGGGAGAGTCAGGTACAAACCTGGAATATTTCACAGGACCAGAATATCCATATTTGGGCATATTTTGAAAGGTAATAGAAAAAAGAAACTTTTGCTTTCTAGGAATGTAGAAGAATTTTGTCACAACTGGAAGCTGTTTTTTTTGGCATAAAAAATATAATGGGCCTCACTAAAGAAGGTTCCTAGGTCACTTAGGTTGAAAATTGAAATGATGTGAAATACTTAAGTCCTCCAAACATTAATAAAAGAGGAAAAGTTGACTTAGTGAATGGGAAGGAATGATGTTCAAACGAACAAAGGGATATCTTGAACAGAGAATCTATGTTCAAAGAGGATAATGCATTATTTCAATTGACCACAGCTTCATTGTCTTGTTCATGATATTAGTCTATGGTCTGAAGATTCAAGAGAGGGCCCCAGCACCTCATGTACTGTCTAACCTGGAAGTCATGTCCATAGTTTTAGCCTAAGACCCCTAATATAACCAAATCCCACAGACGGTTTCAACATTATCTTAAAGAAAAATTAATTTCCCTGGGGAAGGTGGAAAGAGATGGTAAGATATTACTCCCCTCTCCCCCATAAGAAGTATTTACTTAGAAGTATTTTTTAAAGATCCAGACCAGTGATTTCATCATCATGGGGAACCCTCATAAACTGATTCCTCCTCTGACCAATCACCAATGCATACAATCTACTTACCTGTAACTTACAGAGAGTTGTCTGAGACACTGGGAAGTTGAATGACATGACCAAAGTCACATAATTAGCTTAAGTCAGAAGCAGGACTTAAGCACCAATATTTCTAACTTTAAGGTTTAATTTCTATGTAATACACCTTTTGGCACTAGCCATACACACATGAATTCATTATAATTAATTTAATATTTTTAGCTTTAAGTGCCAAAACTCACCATATTTCTGGAGATAGATTGGTCTGAAAGCTCTGTGTCCTGAATAAAAGGTCTAAAAATGTTGGCAATTTGGCCTTAGGATCACTTTCAAAACAACAACCAGCTGTATTTTAGAGATTTCCCCCCCTGCTGCAGCAAATAGTTTATGTGTGATTGAATTTCTGGGAAACAAGCTCCTCCAGGCCGATGCAATAGCAATATTCCAAGCTTTATTCTTCAATTACTTACAAGTATCCATAGTATTTGCTTAGAATGAAAATGTGTGTTCAGTTTACACAAGTGTAGTTTACACATCTGTATGGCAAGACTTGAAATGTTTTTTCTTAAGCAGAGAATTAAAATTCTATGTTTACTAACAATGTAACCTAGAACATTACTGAAAACTTGATTTCATTTTTAAAATTTATATGGCATCAACTTAATATGAATTTTGCTTTTGTTTATTTGCCCATTCTAAGCCAATGTGCATGGGCTTATTTAGGGAGTGACAATCAATGCAAAAAGAGTAAGTGTCTGGGTAGATCCCCTATAGTCTAAGCCACGGACAGTTTCTAGAATGGCAGGTCCCTATTGCATTAGACTTCTCACCTTGCAAGTATGCAATATATATGGAGAGAGAGAGAGAGAGAGCGAGAGCCAGACAGAGACAGACAGAGAGAGCGAGAGAGAGAGAGAGAGAGAGAGGATACCATTAGACAAATTGGTGAATTCCTAATGATATTGAGGGGTACTCTTGTCTTGGACTTGTCTCCATCTCTAATAATTTATAAACAGTTATGTGACATTAACCAAGATGACCCCCAGCAGAATCTCCAAAGGCTATGGAGAAAATATGATTCCTGGCACATGATCATGTACATGACAACAGAACTGAAAAGTATCCAGGAACTTTACAAATGCCAGAACAGTTGGTATTCCCCTAAGGAGTGAATCTATGACACATATTCTGAGGGTTTAATGTCCTTTGACAAGTTTAGAAATAGTTCAAAATATGTTTTGATTCACTTTGATTAAATTGTAAACTTCCCTCAACACAGGAGTTGCAGTTTATGACTCTATTCCTCCCTCTGCCTAGTTCACAATCTTTTACACATAACAAGCATGGAATAAATATTTGCGGATAGTATTGAACTTTCCAAGTACTTCAAAAGGAGCATGAAGATTTTTTGAGTTGAAAGGCAATTTAGTCCAACCTGTGCTTAGCAAAGAATCTTCACTACAGTAGTTTCACTAAGAAGAAATAAAAATGTACCCCTTCAGTTTTCTCTTTCTCATGCTCATGTTAGGGTAATTAAGGTGAGACTTTTTTTTTTTTTTACTGTTTTCACCTTTAGAATGCTGAGGTATTCAAGTACCTTTGATGAGTTGTGATTTTCAAATATAATGGCAAGCAAAGTGGACTTTTTGCTATCTTTTGTTTTGGAGTGATTCTCAGCACTAAGGCAATCAAGTTCCTTTGATTGAGTCTTGCCTTTGTTTGTAGAAAGGCCCACACTCTTTTGCTAGTTAGGTCAGAAGAGGTATGAAACCCTCGAGAGGTGTGAATCATTCTGACCTGGAAGAAGTTTATATATACTCTAAGGTTTGCATTTTGTTTAGGGCTCACTCATTCGAAGAGTGTTGGTGTGGAGACTCTGGGCAGAAATTAAGGAACTCCCTCCCAGGTTTGAAAACCCAATGTTGGTGCTTCTCTCTCTGGTAACTATGAATATAATGTCTTGGTCAGATGGCTAGAAGTCTGTCTGTTGATTTTTGTTATTTTGCTTTGTTTATATAATTTCTGTTTGTGTTTTCTCTGAAGTTCAGGATGCTTTTTCCCTTGAACTAAGTGAATGATATATGTATGTTTAATTAAAATAAGATTGTTAACCCTTTAAAGTTGCTTTCCTTAGAAAAGCAGATCAAAGAACGTTTGCTAGTAGCCCTCCTGTGTGCTGGTGTTATTGGCCTTATACAGCTACAGTAGTGGCAAGTAGCGTTGTTACAGCTGAATATTCACACTTACCTTCTCTGTTTGATGCATGACTTGTTTTATTCAGACCCTTCAGAACCAAGTTTGTCAGTGACCTTATTTTGACTTTCCAGATAGGAACATGATATTCTAGGTGTGGTCAGCATGGTCTTTTTTTAGCTGGACAGACAACAATGTTCTAGAAAATATTCCCTGAGTAACACAACTTGAGCACATTAGCATGTAACTGAAATCCTCACCTTCATGAAAATAGTTGAGTTCCAAAATCCATTTTTACATTCATTGTCTAGAATTTTGAATTTGGCTTTTTTTTCTTATTAGCTTGACAAAAATCAATAAACAAAAGCATGTTTACATGGAAAGAAGAGAAGATTCATATGTGGAATTTTTAATCTCTGTCATCTACAACTAATTTTTAAGCTATATTTCAAATTTAATATGGAAGTGCTAAATCTTTCCTACTTATCTAAGTCTCCTATTGAATATTCTTTTGCTCTATTCTGAGTATTTTATAGCCAATTATTAAAATAATCTATTGATTTTTTTATGATTTGCATTTCCTTTATTTGTACAAAACAGTGAACAATCATACCCTGGCTAGGAAAAAACAGTGGTTTAGGGTTTAAACAAGTCCTTCTGTTCTGAAGCATCTATTTTGAAGGCTTGGGACTAGCAGCTTTAGCCCCACCATCTTTGGGTTTGGACTCAGCCGCCTTGGGGTCAGTAGGCTTAGCAGCCTTGGAATCACTGGGCTTCGTGGCCTTAGAATTAGTCTTGGCTAGCTTGGGACCAGACTTGGAGGCCTTAGTGTCAGATTTGGTGGCCTTGGGGCCAGATTTGGGAGCCTTGGGATCAGACTTACTGACCATGGTGGCAAACTTGGTGGCCTTGGGGTCAGTGGGTTTGGCAGCATTGGGGTCAGTGGACTTGGTAGCCTTGGGGTCAGTGGGCTTGGCAGACTTGGGGTGAGTGGTTCTGGCAACCTTAGAGTCAGGCTTTGTGATCCCGGAGCCTGGACATTTGCTGGCCATCCTGTGGCCAGCACACCGGGCACTGGCCTTGGGGATCTTGGGCCTGAGGACCTTGGCCTTGGAGGCCTTGGTGCTCAGGGCCTTGATGGCCTCTATTCTGGCCTTGATGGCTTTGGTGTTGTTGGCCTGCATCTTCTTCAGCCCCTTTGTGTTGTGTTTTTTGGCAAAGCTCATGTTTCTCAGAAACTTGGGGTCAACCCCTTTCAGAGACTCATATCTCTGTGATCTAGGTTTCTTGATGCCATTTCTATGCCATTTTCTTGATTGGTTGTGGGTGGTATGGTTCTTAGACTTACCATTTTTACACCACAGCCTGTGCTAACAGGCGCTCCACAGAACAGAAGAGGCCAAAGCGAGAGAGAGAGAAAAGCTGATATTTTTATATAAATCAAAATTCTCTCTATCATCCTTTCCTTTGCCCTTCACAGAAAGATATCCCATATAACACATAATATTGTGAAGAGAAAACAATTGATGACTACATAAAATGTCTGAAAATACCTTTGTACCTCTCCCAATTTTGTAAAGGAGTAGGATAGGATATCTTCTTATCTTCATTGAAATAGTGCTTGTTCTTTGTAATTTTACAACACTTGCTTTTTAATTATTTTGTGGTCATTCTTTCCATCATCATGGTTTTGATTATTGTATATATAGTTGTGCTGACTACACAGCACTCTGAATCAGTTCATGCAACCCCATACTTCTTTATATTCATCTTATTTATCACTTATTACAGAAAAATATTTTGTTGTTTTCACATACCACCATGTTTTTCACTATTCCCCAATTGATAGATACTTTTTCTCCCCAATTCTTTGCTACCACACACACACACACACACACACACACACACAATGTTGCTATGAATGTTTTAAAGTAGAGGGGGATCCTCTTCTTATCAGCAGCCTTCTTGAGTTATAAACCTAGAATAGAAATCTCTGGGTCAAAAATCATGGATATTCTATTCCAATCTGCACAATTTTAAATTGTTTCGAAAGTGGGTATACTGGTTCATGACTACATCAACAATATATTAATGTACATGTTTTCCAAAAACCTCACCAATATCGTCTATTAACATCATTTATAAACATTACCAAGCTGTATCTTCTGAGGCAAAACTCAGTGATTCTTTGGTTTGCATTTATTAATATCAGTGATTTAGAACATTCTTTCATGTGGTTGTTAATAGTTTGTGATTCTTTTTTGAAAATTGTTCATATATTTCAGATATGAAAAAGAATTCTTAAACTTATGACTGATAAGAGAAAATGCAAAGAATGTGATGATATTCAAATACCATGTTATGTGTATGCTCATAATACACATATGTATATATGTTGATTGTTTTTCTTGACAACCAAATATATCTGTGTTAATTGTTTATGTATCTTGGATAGCCATAATCAGAGAAATTTGATACACATTTTCCCCAATTTGATTATTTCTTATCCTCTGTGCATTAATTTTGTTTATGTCTACATACTTTCATTCTTTTTTTGTAATTAAAGTTATGAATTGTATTTTCTATAATTTCCTCTATTAATTTTTTGGGTTAGGATACATCTTGAACCCATAGATATGACAGGTATATGATCTGCTTCTCTTCTAATTTTTTTGATGAAATGATCATTAATATTAAGGACATATATTGATCATAATATATACTGGAAAATGGTATAAGATGTTGATATAAGCCTTCATTTCTGCCATACTGATTTTCCTTCATCCCAGAGGCTTTTTTCTCAAATAGGGAATTCTTTCCTAAGTAATTCATGTTTTCTTTCTTTCTTTTTTTTAAAATTAATTTAATATATTTAGTTTTCAGCATTGATATTCACAAAAGTTGCCCCATTCCCCAGTCAGCCCTCACATCTATCACCCCACTCCCCTCCCATCCCCCTTTCCCTTCTTCTCTTGTAGGGCAAGATAAATTCCTATGCCCCATTGCCTGTGTATCTTATTTCCTAGTTGCATGCAAACACTTTTTTGTTGTTGTTGTTTTTGAACGTCTGTATTTAAAACTTTGAGTTCCAAATTCTCTCCCCTCTTCCCTCCCCACCCACCCTCCCTAAGAAGGCAAGCAATTCAACATAGGCCACATGTGTATCATTATGTAAAACACTTCCACAATACTCATGTTGTGAAAGATCGACTATGTTTTGCTCCTTCCTAACCTCTCCCCCTTTATTGAATTTTCTCCCTTGACCCTGTCCCCTTTCAAAAGTGTTTGTTTTTGATTAGCTCCTTCCCCCGTCTGCCCTCCCTTCTATCATCCTCCCTTTTTTATCTTCTTCCTCCTTCTTTCTTGTGGGGTGAGATACCCAAGTGAGTGTGTATGGTATTCCCTCCTCAGGTCAAATCCAATGAGAGCAAGATTTACTCATTCCCCTCACCTGCCCCCTCTTCCCTTCCTACAGAACCACTTTTTTTGTGAGATAATTTACCCCATTCTATCTCTCCCTTTCTCCCTCTCTCAATATATTCTTCTCTTATCCCTTAAATTGATTTCATATTTTTAGATATCATCCCTTCATATTCAACTCACCCTGTGCCCCTTGTGTGTATATATGTATCTATATATAGATATATAGATATATATACATGCATAGACACACACACATATATACATATGCATATTCCTTTCAGCTACTATGATATTAAGGTCTCATGAATCATACACATCATCTTTCTATGTAGGAATGTAAAAAAAAGTGTTCAAATTTAGTAAGTCCCTTATGATTTCTCTTTCTTGTTTACCTTTTCATGCTTCTCTTGATTCTTGTGTTTGAAAGTCAAATTTTCTATTCATCTCTGGTCTTTTCACTGAGAAAGCTTGAAAGTCCTCTATTTTATTGAAAATCCATATTTTGCCTTGGAGCATGATACTCAGTTTTGCTGGGTAGGTGATTCTTGGTTTTAATCCTAGCTCCATTGACCTCCAGAATATTGTACTCCAAGCCCTTCGGTCCCTTAATGTAGAAGCTGCTAGATGTTGTGTTATTCTGATTGTGTTTCCACAATACTCAAATTGTTTCTTTCTGGCTGCTTGCAGTATTTTCTCCTTGACATAGGAGCTCTGGAATTTGGTGACAATGTTCCTAGGAGTTTTCTTTTTGGGATCTGTTTGAGGAGGCAATCTGTGGATTCTTTCAATTTCTATTTTACCCTCTGGCTCTAGAATATCAAGGTAATTCTCCTTGATATTTTTTTTTATCATGGCTTTCAGGCAGTCCAATAATTTTTAAATTATCTCTCCTGGATCTATTTTCCAGGTCAGTGGTTTTTCCAATGAGATATTTGACATTGTCTTCCATTTTTTCATTCCTTTGGTTCTGTTTTATAATATCTTGATTTCTCATCAAGTCACTAGCTTCCACTTGCTCCAATCTAATTTTTAAAGTAGTATTTTCTTCAGTGGTCTTTGGACCTCCTTTTCCATTTGGCTACTTCTGCCTTTCAAGGCATTCTTCTCCTCATTGGCTTTTTGGAGCTCTTTTGCCATTTGAATTAGTCTATTTTTTAAAGTGTTGTTTTCTTCAATATGTTTTTCAATATTTTTTCGGGTCTCCTTTAGCAAGTCATTGACTAGTTTTTCATGGTTTTCTCGCGTCCTTGTCATTTCTTGTCCCAATTTTTCCTCTACTTCTCTAACTTGCTTTTCCAACTCCTTTTCGAGCTCTTCCACAGCTCGAGACCAGTTCATGTTTTTCTTGGAGGCTTTTGGTGTAGGCTCTTGCACTTTGTTGACTTCTTCAGGCCATATGTTTTGGTCTTCTTTGTCACCAAAGAAAGATTCCAAAGTCTGAGACAGAATCTGGGTGCATTTTCGCTGCCTGGCCATGTTCCCAGCCAACTTACTTGACTCTTGAGTTTTTTGTCGGGGTATGACTGCTTGTAGAGCAAAGAGTACTTTGTTCCAAGCTTGAGGGGATGCACCGCTGATTTCAGAATTATTTATATATAGCCAGCTCTGCCACTGCAGCACTACTCCTTCGTCAAGAACCAACAACCCTGACCTGATGCAAATCTTCAGCAGGCTCTTCACTCCTGCTCTGATCCACCACTTAATTTCTCCCACCACGTGAACCTGGGGCCAGAAGAAACTGCACCTGTAGTTCTGTAGCTGCACCTCCCCCGCTTCCCCTGGGGTGGTGGCTGAACCTTGAACTCTGTCCCCTGCACCTTTTCCCACTAACCTTCTCTGTTGTCTTTGGGTTTTGTGCATTGAGAAGTCTGGTAACTGTCACAGTTCACTGATTCAGGGTGCTAGGGCCTGTTCTGCCTGGCTCCTGGTCTGGCTGGTCCTGCTGCCTCCCACACTGAGCTCCACTCCCCTCCACTCCATGCATAATAGACCTCATCCAGCGACCATCCAGGCTGTCCTGGGCTGGATCCCTGCTTCCTTCTGCTATTTTGTGCGTTCTGCAGTTCTAAAATTTGTTCAGAGCCATTTTTATAGGTTTTTGGAGGGACCTGATGGGGAGCTCACGCAAGTCCCTGCTTTCCAGCCGCCATCTAGGCTCCACCACCACATAATTCATGTTTTTAATAAATTGGAGATAGTCAACAGAAGGAATGCACATGCATTAAGAGAAGTAAAAAAAAAAAAGGTTTCTGGTAAAAGGTGGGATTTTAGATAGCACTTGAAGGAAGCCAGGGAAATCAACAAGTACAGAGGTAAATGGGGAGCATTCCAGCAATGAAAGACAGCCAATAAAAATGCTGAGAGTTGTGAGATTGAGTTTCTTGTATATAGCTATTCTTGTATACAGAAAGGAGGCCATTTCAAATTGGTTAAAGAGTACATGGAGGGAGAGAAGATTCTGGGAAAATGGCAGAGTAGGTCACAACATTTTAAGTTCTCAAGGTTTTCCCAGATAAAAGAGATAAAATAGCACCTCAGAGCAAATATTGAGCAGTAAAAATAAATAAGAGTAGGGGCAGAACAGGGGTCTTCCTGGGACAGAGAAGAACTGAAGAAAAATCTCAGGATGAGATTTGATCCCTATGAAGAGTAAATGCCTCCAGGCTAGGTCCTAGGTCCACCTTAACAACAGCCAAGCCCAGGGATTAACTGGGTTGGGAGGCTGCCTTAGCCCTAGCCACAGGAACTTTTACCCCTGACACAGTGAGAGCCCTTGGGCATCTGAGCCTAGGAAGATTGAGGGAAATTCTACTGACAAGGAAGTCCATACTCAGCTGTGCTGCAGAGACAGGTGGGGGTGAGAAGGACCCAACACATGCCCTTTGAGTGCAGAAGCAGGGGAATGGGGACACTACTGGCTGTGGGCACTAAGAGGAGGCTGGGAATCTTGATTTTGGTTCCAAATTATAGAGGAGAACTGAAGGAGGATCTGAGGCCAGAGGCACCATCCACCATACCAGCAGATTGGAGATGATTATAAAAACTAAGCTACTACAAATGAAAAGAAAATGCACAGGCAAAGAAGAAAGAATCCAACCATAGAGAGTTACTATGAGAATATAGAAGATTGGATTTCATCTTCAGAGAAGGATACTGAAACAAAGAAACCCTCTTCTACCCTAAAGAGAAATGTCAAATGATCACCTGATCAAAAAAAGTTTGGAAGAACTTTAAAAATCAAAGGAGAGAAATTGAGGGAAAATTAAAAAAAAAAACAATCCTAGAAAAACAAGAAAATTATGAAGAGAAAGTCAACTAATTAAAAAAGAAGACTGAGAATCTTAAGTGAGAAAATGACTCCTTGAAAATCAGAATTGGGCAAGGCAAAGCCAGCAAAGGTATAACAGATCAAGAAATAATAAAACAAAATATAAAGAATGAAAAAATAGGAGAATGTTAAACATCTCATAAGAAAAATAACTGGTCTATAGAACAGATCAAGGAGAGAAAACATGAGAATAATCAGACTACCTGAGAGCTATAATCCAAAAAAATAATCTTAATACAATAATACAAGAAAAAATTAAAGAAATTGTCCTGAAGCATTAGAAAAAGATGGGAAAGTAGAAATAGAAAAAATCCATGAATTACTACCTGAAAGAGATCCTATGAGAAAAACTGATAGAAATATTATAGTGAAATTCCAGAACCCCCAGCTCAAGGATAAACTATCATGAACAACAAGAAAAAAACAACAAATATTGTTGTGCCACAATTAGAATTACACAAGACCTAGCAGTGATGACACTAAAAGAATACAGGTCTTGGAACACCATATATTGAAGAGCAAAAGAACTAGTACTCTAGCCAAAAATATCATACTAAGCAAAGTAAAGAATACTCCTGAATGAAAAAAAAATGAAAGTTTAATGAACTTTCAAGACTTTGTTAAAAAAATTCTCAATAGGAGATTTGATATACAAAGACCAAGAGAAATATAAGGTACATGCAAAAGACTAATGACAAGGGACTCAATAATAAAAGACTTTACCTTTTACTTATGTAAAATGTATGTCTAAGATTGTTATTAGTAATTGTGTATTTTGTAAGAAACATTGGGGTAGACCTGAGTAAGATATGACTTTAAAAAGTAAAACCATTTAGCAACAAATAAAAAGAGTACTTGTTTTGTAGAAATGTGGTGCAAGAGGAAGAATTGACATGGAGGAATTAGATAGGGGAGGAAAGCTGTTAGTTTTGGAAAATTACTTTCATGGAGAACGGGTTTAAGAGGTAATAATACATATATGTCTAGAAGAGGAAAAAATTTTCTAAATTCAGAAAGAAAGAAATTGCTAGGGGGATAGAGAGGGAGGAGAGAATAAGGCAAAGGTCTCTACAGGGGAAGGTGAAGGAATAGACTAAAAGGGGTGTAGAAGGGTGTTTTGATTTGTGGGAATGGAAAGTTAAGGGAGGGATCCTGAAAGCAGGGGGGTGGGGTATCTTATGTAACAGGGGGACACAGTAGCAGATAGAAGTAAAGTAGAGGAGTTAGGAGAGATAGGAAATAAGAGATGTGTACAAACATCAAAACAAAGGTTAAAAAGTAGAATTTGTTAGGGAAAGTACATGCCAATGTATGTATATATTTATGTATGTGTACATATATTATGTACATTATATATATATAGGTGTATGTATACATACATATATACATATATGTGTATACATATATACATATGTGTGTGTATGTGTGTGTATATATATATATATATCCAAGTTTATTCATAACCTTCTGGAAAGGGAGGGGGAAGGAGAAAAAGAAGAACAAAGTAAAAAGTGCACAGCAGAGAACAAAAGAAAACTAATAAGGAAGCAAAGATGGACAACTCTCAGCACAAATAAAGTATTTGTTACATAGGCTTTCTTGAGGTGGAAATTCATTGCTACTTATTTTGAATTCTCTCTAATGTTCTGTTTCCACATGACATGCTTTTTTTTCTTTTTTTATTCTGTATTTAAGGTTCAATATTTGTCTCTAATGTTTCTTTTTCTTTTCTTATTCTGTATTTAAGTTTCAGTGGAAAAAAATAAAGAAGAGTACATGGGGGTCTTCGCACAGAGATATAAGAAAAGCTAGGAGTATTCCTGTTTATGAAGGGCTTTGAATGATAAACAGGTTTTTATATTTGATTCTGGAAATGATAGAGGACAACTTGAACGTTCTTGTTATTGTTGTTTGTCCTTCATTTGCAAAGATCACCAATGACATCACATGGTAATGTACTGACTTGCCTGTGAATTGGATCTAAGGAAAAGTTTCACAAAGCCATCAACTTCACTCTGTTTTCTAGTTATTGAAGTCCAGTGGCAAGACAAAAGTCAAAACAACTGGCAATGGCCCAGGATTGAATGGATGACCTTGGGGTCTTTTGTCTATGAGCAAGTTCTAAGCACTCCAAGCATCTGCTCTAGCCACTTTCATTGCCACTGGGAAAAGTTGTTCTCATCTGCCTATTCTACCAGAGAAAGTCTTCACACGCTTCAGGTAGACAATCCCCTAACTCACCAAAGCGTTTGAGACCTTTCAGTTACTTTCTATCTGGTTTATCCTGTTTGCTGTAAGACAGTTTTACTGAGGTGTGGCTACTAACATGCCATGCTCTTTGGAGCCACAAGTGAGAGCTGGGTGTCAGGTAGACACCAAAGGTGCATGAGCAGTTCTGAAAAGTGTTCAGCAAGCCCTCACACCAGAGATGCTAGTCCTTCCTGAACAGACCATACACCCCCACCAGAGTGTATTGAATAAGGGAATGATGTGGTTAGACCTGCACCTTAGGAAGATCAATTTGAGGACTAATTGGAGAATGGATTGGAGGGGGCTTCCTAGATTGACTCCAATATTTATTGGAAAGGCTTTAAGTGTGTCCCCATTATATATGATGCTTACTTTGGGTTTGAGATAGATTCTTTTCATGATATTTTTGACATGAGTAATCATACTGATTATTTATCCAATGAAGAATCATCCTTTCATTCATAGTATAAATCTAACTTGATATCTTGAATGTTTTCTTGAATTAATTTAGGAGAGAGGATTCTGGGAAGATGGTGGAGTAGATCAGAAAATTCCAAACTCTCAAGATTTTTCCCTATAAAAGATATAAAAATAGCATCTTAAGGAAAACAAAGTGGGGGTGGGGTACAAATAAATAAGAATAGGGACACAATAGGGGTCTTTCTGGCACAGTTAGAGAAGATCAGAAGAAAAATCCCAGGATTAGGTTTGGTCCCTGTAAGAGTAAAGACCTCCATGATAGGGTCTGGATTAACAAGTGACAATCCCCTTAAAACAAGCAACCAGCCCTGTAGATGTCTGGGATTGGAAGCCAAATAGACCCCAGACACAGGAACTTTTACCCCTGTGATAGTGAGGGGATCTGGGTGTCCAAGCCTAGGAAGATCGAGGGAACCTCTACTGACAAGGAACACCAGATATAGCTGTTGTGTGGAGAGCAGCAGGGGTGAGAAGGAATCAGCACACACCATCTGAGGGCAGAACAAGTGGAGCAGAATGTCCCTGGCTGTGGGCACTTACAGGAGACTGGAGATTTGGCTTTGGTTCCAGGTTAGAAGGGGAACTGAAGACCTTAGACAAGAGGCAACATCCCCTGTACTGCAGGATTAGAGATGCCTACAAATAATAAGCTACTATAAATTAAAAAAATGCACAGGGAAGGAGAAAGGAATCCAACCGTAGAGAGTTACTATGAGAATAAAAACAATGGGGGTTCATCTTTAGAGGAGCAAAGAAGTAAAGAAACTCTCTTCAACCCCAAAGTGTAATATCAAATGGACACCTTTCCAAAAAGAATTCAAAGAAGGACTTTAAAAAGACTTTAAAAATAAAATGAGAGACATGGAGAAAAACAACAAAAAAAGAATAATCAAAGAAAAACAAGAAGATTATGAAAAGAAAGTCTACCAATTAGAAGAGGAGATTGAGAATCTTAAGGAAGAAAATGGCACTTAGAAAATTAGAATTGGGCAAGGCAAAGTCAGGGAAGTTATAAGAGATCAAGAAATAAACAAAATATGAAGAATGAAAAAAATAGAGAAAGTGAAACACAAGAAAAACAACTGATCTATAGGACAGATCAAGAAGGGAAAACATAAGAATGATCAGACTACCTGAGAGTCATGATCAAGAAAAGAATTTTAATATAACAATACAAGAAATAATTAAAGAAAATTGCCCTGAACCATTAGACCAAGAGGGGAAAGTAGAAACAGAAAAAAATCTACCAGTCACCACCTGAAAGAGATCATCATATAAGGTAAACCCATAGGAATATTAGAGTCAAATTCAAGAACCCCCAGCTCAAGGATAAACTATCATGAGCAATAAGAAGAAAACAATTTAAATATGGCAGTGCCACAATAAGAATCACACAAGACCTAGCAAAGGTGACACCAAAAGTCTACCAGTCTTGGAACAATATATTATTGAAGAGCAATTATTGAAGAGCTCTAACAAAAAATACCCTACCCAGGAAAGTTCAGCATAATCCTGAATGAAAAAAGAACATGTGATCAACTGTCAGATTTTCAAGACTTAGTTAAAAACAGCAACAACAACAACAACCCTGAACTTACTAGAAGATTTGGCATACAAGAGCCAAGAGAAACATAAGGTATGACATACCAAAGACTGATCACAAGGGATTCAATAAAGACAAACTGTTTACTTTTTGTATATGTCTAAGATTGTCATTAATAATTGAGTGGTTCATAAAATGACTCAGGTAGACCTGAGTATGATGTGACTTTAAAAGGTAAAATCATTTAGAAACAGCTAAAACAAGTAATTATTTTATACAAATGAGGTGCAAGAGTTGCAAGATACAAAGAAATTAGGTGGGGAAGCAGGGCTGGTAATTCTGGTAACTACTTTCATCAGGAATGGGTTTAAGAGAAAATCATACACACACACACACATATCCAGTAGAGTATAAAATTATTCTAAATTCAGAAGAAATAAAATGGAAGGGGATAGGAAGGGTGAGTAGAAAAGGAAGAGATCTCTAAAGGGGAGGATGAGGGAATAGGTTAAATGTTGATATAGTAGGGTGCTTAGATCCATGGGAATGGGAGGATAAGGGAGGGGACCTTGGAGGGAGGTAAGTAGCAGGAGGGTAAGGCAGCTGGTAGAAGTAAAGTACAGCAGTCAGGAGGGATAGGAAACAAGAGATATGTGAAAACATAAAAACAAAGATCAGGAGGAGAAATTGTTAGGAAAAGTATACATCTATATATGTGTGTATATGTGTCTATATGTATATGTGTATGTATGTATCTGGATTTATATAAATACATACAAGCTTAATCGTAGCCTTCTGGGGAGGGGGGAGGAAGGGAGAAAAAAGAACAAAGTAAAAAGTGTACAGCGGGGGGGGGGGGGCAGAGCCAAGATGGCAGCTGGTAAGCAGGGACTAGCGTGAGCTCCATACAGAGTCCCTCCAAAAACCTATTAAAATGACTCTGAACCAATCCTAGAATGGCAGAACCCACAAAACAGCAGAGGGAAGCAGGGCTCCAGCCCAGGACAGCCTGGATGGTCTCTAGGTGAGGTCTATCCCACACAGAGTTGGGAGCTGGGAGCTGGGAACAGAATGGAGCAGAACCCAGCCTGAGCGGCGTGGACTAACCAGACCAGAAGCCGGGCAGAGGGGGCCCTAGCGCCCTGAATCAGTGAGCTGCGGAAGTTACCACACTCCTCAACTCACAAACACCAAAGACTGCAAGGAGAAGGTTAGTGGGAAAAGCTGCAGAAGTAGAAGGAGTTCGCGGTTCGGCTTCCAGCCCCGAGGGCAGCGGAGGTGGGGCAGCCAAGCCTGTTGTTGCTTCCGGTCCCAGGCCCACCTGGTGGGAGGAATTAAGTGGCGGATCAGAGCAGGAGTGCACAGCCTACTGAAGATCTAAGCCCAGTCCGGGTTGGGGGTTGAGGAAGGGGCAGTGCTGGTGTGGCAGAGCCGGCACCTCCCCCCCAAACGTGGAACATAGAACTCGTTAGTCTACAAGCAGTCATACCCCACTGAAAAACTCAAAGGTCAAGTTAGTTGGCTGGGAATATGGCCAGGCAGTGAAAACGCACCGAGATGCAGTCTCAGACTTTGGATTCTTTCTTTGCTGACAAAGAAGACCAAAACATACAGCCTAAAGAAGTCAATAAAGTGCAAGAGCCTACAACAAAAGCCTCCAAGAAAAACATGAACTGGTCCCAGGCCATGGAAGAACTCAAAAAGGATTTGGAAAAGCAAGTTAGAGAAGTAGAGGAAAAATTGGGAAGAGAAATGAGAAGGATGTGAGAAAACCATGAAAAACAAGTCAATGACTTGGTAAAGGAGTCCCAAAAAAATACTGAAAAATACACTGAAGAAAACAACACCTTAAAAAACAGACTAACTCAAATGGCAAAAGAGCTCCAAAAAGCCAATGAGGAGAAGAATGCCTTGAAAGGCAGAATTAGCCAAACGGAAAAGGAGGTCCAAAAGACCACTGAAGAAAATACTACCTTAAAAATTAGATTGGAGCAAGTGGAAGCTAGTGACTTGATGAGAAATCAAGATATTATAAAACAGAACCAAAGGAATGAAAAAATGGAAGACAATGTGAAATATCTCGTTGGAATAACCACTGACCTGGAAAATAGATCCAGGAGAGATAATTTAAAAATTATTGGACTACCTGAAAGCCATGATCAAAAAAAGAGCCTAGATACCATCTTTCAAGAAATAATCAAGGAGAACTGCCCTGATATTCTAGAGCCACAGGGCAAAATAGAAATTGAAAGAATCCATCGATCACCTCCTCAAATAGATCCCAAAAAGAAATCTCCCAGGAATATTGTTGCCAAATTCCAGAGCTCCCAGATCAAGCAGAAAATACTGCAAGCAGCCAGAAAGAAACAATTTGAGTATTGTGGAAACACAATCAGAATAACCCAAGATCTGGCAGCCTCTACATTAAGAGATCGAAGGGCTTGGAATACGATATTCTGGAGGTCAATGGAGCTAGGATTAAAACCTAGAATCACCTACCCAGCAAAACTGAGTATCATGCTCCAAGGCAAAATATGGATTTTCAATAAAATAGAGGACTTTAAAGCTTTCTCAATGAAAAGACCAAAACTGAATAGAAAATTTGACTTTCAAACACAAGAATCAAGAGAAGCATGAAAAGATAATCAAGAAAAAGAACAAGAAAAAGAAATTGCAAGGGACTTACTAAAGGTGAACTGTTTTGTTGACACTCCTACATGGAAAGATGATGTGTATGATTCATGAGACCTCAGTATTAGGGTAGCTGAAGGGAATATGCATACATATATGTTTATGTATATATATGGGTGAATGTGTATGTATGTATATATCTGTGTGTGTGTATGTGTGTGTGTGTGTGTGTGTATATATGTATATATGTATATATATATATATATATATATATATATATATATATATATATATATAGAGAGAGAGAGAGAGAGAGAGAGAGAGATCGGACACAGGGTGAGTTGAAGATGAAGGGAAGATATCTAAAAGAAGTAAAATCAAATTAAGGGATGAGAGAGGAACATACTTAGAGAGGGAGATAAGGAGAGATAGAATGGGGTGGATTATCTCGCATAGAGGTAGTAAGAGGAAGCAGTTCTGTGGGAGGAGGGGAGAGGGCAGGTGAGGGGGGAATGAGTGAACATTGCTCTCATCAGATTTGGCCTAAGGAGGGAATACCATACATACCCAATTGGGAATCTTACCCCACAGGAAAGAAGAGGGAAGAAGATAAAAAAAATGGGGGGATGATGGAGGGGAGGGCTGATGGGGGTAGAGGTAATCACAAACAAACACTTTTGAAAGGGAACAGGGTCAAGGGAGAAAATTTAATAAAGGGGGATGGGTTGGGAGGGAGCAAAATATAGTAAGTCTTTCACAACATGAGTATTGTAGAAGGGTTATACATAATGATACACATGTGGCCTATGTTGAATTGCTTGACTTCTTAGGGAGGGTGGGTGGGAAGGGAAGAGGGGAGAAAATTTGGAACTCAAAGTTTTAAAAACAGATGTCCAAAAACAAAAAAAAAATGTTTTTACATGCAACTAGAAAATAAGATACACAGGCAATGGGGCGTAGAAATTTATCTTGCCCTACAAGAAAGGAAGGGAAAAGGGGATGGGAGGGGAGTGGGGTGACAAAGGGGAGGGCTGACTGGGGAACAGGGCAACCAGAATATATGCCATCTTGGAGTGGGGGGAGGGTAGAAATGGGGAGAAAATTTGTAATTCAAAGTCTTGTGAAAATCAATGCTGAAAATTAAATATGTTAAATAAATAAAAAAAAGAAAAAATGCTTCATTTCATATTAAAATCTGAGAATTGTTGAAAAAAATAAAAAATAAAAAAAAGTGTACAGGAGAGAACAGAAAAAAGCTAACAAGGAAGCAAAGAAAAGAAGGAGAGCTCTTAACACAATGCTTAGTATTTATCATACAGGCTTTCCTGAAATGAAAATTTATCATTACATATTTTGAATCCTCTTATTTTCTGCTAACATGAAATGCTTTACCCCCTTTTCTTACTTTGTATTTAAGTTCCAATATTTAAATTTATGATGTTTTTTTTTTCTTTTCACTATTCTGTATTTGTGTTCTGGTGTTTGACTCTACAATAATTTTTTTAAAAAATAATTAATTTAAAAGACACCACGCATCTTTTAGGTGTAGTTTTTCTTCAGTGCTTCTTTAAGTAAAGTAATTTTCCCTCCTGTTCCTCCCCTTCATATTGTTCTGTTAGTTTTTATTTTTCTGCTTTTTTTTCTAAGAGAATTCTTGACCTTGTTCTCTTCACCATTTATTTTCTCTTTCTATCTGTTCTAGAAATTTATTCTTGGATTCATGGACCTTTTTCATTCCCTATATTCCTCATAAAATTAAAGATTCCAAGTACATATTTCGTTTCCTCTTTCAAACAGTTTCTGTGCTGTTGTTTTATTGATCTTGCCTTCTGCCCCTTGTTTTATTTTTTTGTTGCATTTCATTCTTAGACATATCAATTCCTGCAGGAGATGAAGAGGATAGAATTATTGTCCTTTTGTAGGAATTTTCACATATTCATTAGTTCCTTTTGCCATTTCCATGGTCACTTTTTCCCATTTGCCATGAAAATCCCTTCTGGATTCATGCTTTTTCACTTTTGAGGATTTCAGTTACCCTCACTAAATGTGGTTCCCCTTTTACTGAGGCAAAATGCAATCTATGGAGGTGAAACATTCTTTCAGAGATGGACAATTTTAGACTTTAAGAAATACTGACAAAGGCCTAATGAAAACACCCTCTGCACAGTAGGCACTTAATGAATACCTATTGCTTCATTGATACCAACTTCCTCAGGGTTTCTATGAGGATGTTTACATCTAGGTCCATGTTACTTTAATTATAACTGCTCAATCCAAATGAAGCTATTCTGTGAAACTCCAGTTTACCTAACAGTGGTGGATGTTGTCAGGTAAGTCCTTCAATCATGAAGTACATTATTCTCAAACTATTCTTTGTGTCCTTGTTCCCATACATTCTCTTTCACCCATAGAGTTCTTTTCCCTTTTTAAAACCACAAGACATAAGTCAGATAGCAAGGTCAAATTATAATAAATTGGAAAATGTCTAAGCCTAAAAAAATTGCCATATTTTACAATGACTTCCTAATATTTTTTCTCCTGCTTTCATTAGTCATACTTAGTTGAAAACCCTGAAAAAGTGTTAGAAAAGTGTAAAAGTAGAAAGATCAAGTTTCTACCATGCCATTTTTTAGTTAGATGACTCTGAGGACCATAAAATAAAAGTTATTTGGGGGGACTATAAGAAGATCTCTTTAATGTTCCACTGGGCAGATATTCGTGCCATAAATATTATATTTCTAAGTGACTCCCCAGTTATAATGTTAATAGGAAAAAAACATACAGGCTATGACTACCATTAGGAAACCATGTGTTCTAGGGAAGCTAGCAAGGGGTTGGCTAATGCTGTATGTTAAAATGTAAATTTTCAGTATTATCAGGCAGTGCTTTAAATATTATAAGGAACAAAATTTGCTGAATTACACTGGTGCATTTTAAGTTAGAATACTTTGTAAAACAAAACAAGCAAACAAACAACCAAAAATTAGGTTACCTTGACTCCTAAAGGCACAGATTTAGGATTTCAAGCCTAATCTAGTATCCTGGAGAAGTTCACAATAAAACCCAATCCTTCCTGTAGTGTGTCAAGTGATAAATCGCTCAATACAGCACAGCAGAATCAGATTCAAAAAGGTGTTTTTGTTGTAGTCTACAGACTATGGCCTGCAAGATAACAAGGCTTAAAATGCTGCTCCTGTTGGGGAACAGAGCCAAGATGGTGGCATGAAAACAGGGACTTGCTTGAGTTTTCCCCCAAATGCCTCCAAACACCTGTAAAAATGACTCTAAACAAATTCTAGAGCTACATAACCCATGAAATGACAGAATAAAATAAGTCTCCAGCCCAAAATGCCTGCATGATCACTGAGAAGGGTCTATCACACCATGCTGGGAGTGGAGTAGACCTGATGGAGCAGGCCTCAGGGCACTGAATCACTGGAAGCTGTGGTAGTTAACAGACTTTTCAACCCACAAACACCAAAGACAACTGAGCAGGTCAGTGGGAAAACTGTTGGACCTGGGCGAGAGAAGTGCATAGTCTGTCCCCAGCCCTGGGGTGACAGAGAGCTGCTTCTGCAGCTCCTGGCCCACAGACAGTGGGGGGGAATCAAGCATCTGATGAGAGCAGGAGTGCAGGGATCTCTTTGCTGTTGCTGAGGCAGCATTCTCTTGTTCTACCCTGCCTGGATCTGGGTCATGGTGCTGGTTGATGGTCCTTGGGGGAGGAGGAGCACTGGTGTGGCAGAGCATGTAGTGGCTGTAGAGAGCGAGTCTTCCTGGTAGTTACATGGCATAAAGGAGTGTTTGAAATGTCTCACAGACCAGAGCACAGGCCAGGAGAGGAATATCATATCACCTCAGAATACAAGTAGCTTTAAAAACAGCAGCACAAACCCCCTGAAACTTAGAACACATCACTCTCCATTCTCAAAGCAGTCATACTCTGACAAAGAGCTCAAAAGTTAAATAATTATCTGGGAAAATGATCAGGCAGCATAAAAGGACTCAGACTTTAAAATTTTTCTTTGGTGACAAAGAAGATGAAAACATATAGCCAGAAGAAGTCAATGAAGTCAAAGCTCCTTCATCAAAACCTCCAAGAAAAATATAAATTGGTCCAGGCCATGGAAGAGCTCAAAAAGGATTTGTAAAAGCAAGTAAGAGAAGTAGAGGAAAAATTGGGAAGAGAAATGAGAGTGATGCAAGAAAATCATGAGAAGTGAGTCAACAACTTGCTAAAGGAGACCCAAAAAATACTGAAGAAAATAACACTTTAAAACATAGACTAACTCAAATGGCAAAAGAGCTCCAAAAAGCCATTGAGGAGAAGAATGCCTTAAAAGCCAGAATTAGCCAAATAGAAAAGGAGGTCCAAAAGACCACTGAAAAAAATGTTGCCTTAAAAATTAGAATGGAGCAAGTGGAAGCTAGTGACTTTATGAGAAATCAAGAAATTATAAAATAGAACCAAAAGGATGAAAAAATGGAAGACAATGTGAAATATCTCATTGGAAAATCCACTAACCTGGAGAATAGATCCAGGAGAGATAATTTAAAAATTATTGGACTACCTGAAAGTCATGATCAAAAAAGAGTCTAGATATCATCTTCCAAGAAATTATCAAGGAAATCTTCCCTGATATTCTGGAACCAGAGGGTAAAATGGATATTGAAAGAATCCACTGATCACCTCTTGAAAAAGATCCCAAAAAGAAAACTCCTAGGAATATTGTCACCAAATTTCAGAGTTCCCAGGGCAAGGAGACAATATTGCAAGCAGCCTGAAAGAAACAATTTGAGTATCATGGAAATAAAATCAGGATAACACAAGATCTAGCAGCTTACATCAAGGGATCAATGGGCTTGGAATATGATCTTCCAGAGGTCAAAGGAGCTAAGATTAAAACCAAGAATCACCTACCCAGCAAAACTGAATATAATACTTCAGAGAAAAATATGGACTTTCAATGAAATATGGGACTTCCAAGGATTCTTGTTGAAAAAACCAGAGCTGAAGAAAATTTTACTTTTAAATACAAGAATCAACAGAAGTAAGAAAAGGTAGACAAGAAAGATAAATCATCAGGGAATTACTAAAGTTAAGACATCTTGTTTATATTCCTACATGGAAAGATGATATTTGTTACTCAGAAGACCTTTCTAAGTAATAGGGTAGTTGAAGGGAACATACATATATATATATAGAGGGCACAGGGTGAGATGAATATGAAAGGATGATATCTAAAAAAATAAAATTAAGGGGAGAGAGAGTAATATATTGGGAGAAGGAAAAAGAGAGAGATAGAATGAGGTAAATTATTTCACATAAAAGTGACAAGAAAAAGCTGTTGTAATGGAATGGAAGAGGGGGTAGGTGAAAGGGAATGAGTGAATCTTGCTCTCATCAGATTTTACTTAAGGAGGGAATAACATACATACCCAATTGGGTCTTTTACCCTACAGGAAAGTAGGAGGGAAGGGGATAAGAGGAGGGGATGATAGAAGGGAAAGCAGATTAGAGGAGATGATAGTCTATAGCAAATACTTTTGAAAGAGGAAAGGATCAAAGGACAAAATTGAATAAAGGGGGAAAGGACAGGGTGGAGGGAAATATAGTTAGTCTTTCACAACATGACTATTATGGAAGTGTTTTGCATAACAAGACATGTATAACCCCTATTGAATTGCTTGCCTTCTGAAGGAGGGTGGGTGGGGAGGGAAGAAGGGAGAGAATTTGGAACTCAAAGTTCTAAAAACAAATGTTTAGAAAAATCGTTTTTACATGTAACTGGGAAATAAGATATATAGGCAATGGAAATGTATCTTGCCCTACAAAAATGTAAAGGGTAAGGGGATGGGGGGTGCAGTGAAAGAAGAGAAGACAGACTGGAGAAAGAGGCAATCAGAATATATGCCACCTTGGAGTGGAGGTAGGGTAGAGATGAGGAGAAAATTTGTGACTCAAAATCTTGTGGAAATTAATATTGGAAACTAAAAACAAATTTTTAAAAATGAAAAAAAAAACAAAAAAAATTAAAGTGAATTCCGTTTGTCATCATTTTTATAACTGATTACCATGACATACTGCCTATTAGTCATACTGGGAGCTCTTCACCCTAATGAAGGGTCTCTGGGTAAGCAATGGTAGAAGTGAGAATTCCTTACAGCTCCATAGTGGTATGTAGAGTTATATAACAATCCCTGCTCATAGGAAGCTCAAGTTCTGATGGGGGAAAAGAATGCAAACAACTATGTACATATTAAATAGATAAATAGATAGATAGATAGATAGATAGATAGATAGATAGATAGATAGATAGATGATAGACAGATAGATAGACAGATAGATATATTTAGGTATAGATCTCTATTTATAAATGCATAAATTTCTATATGTGTGTGAGTATATATATATATATATATATATATATATATATATGCATAGTATAAATTATATATTATTTCCTGTAATAAATGAAAATTGACTACTAAAGCCAAAACAAATGCTGCTCTTTTTGGCAATAGGACTGCCATATGAAATCATCATGAATCAAAAAGACCTAATCACCTACTCATAGTCATTTCTATTCTCTTGGCCAGTATCTTCATCTTCTTAACCTACTAGAGTGTCTTATAAGAACTGGTAAATGATTTCTTTCTAGTGCTTTATTTTAATGCTCAAAGGCAAATTAACACCAAGATGACTTCTTTGTAGCCAGTAATCTTTTCTTGTCCATCTGTAACTTAATGCATCTTCAGGCTATGTCAATACAAGTTTTCAAATTTCTCGGACAACTTGTTTTTTTCTATTTTGATCTATCACATTCTTCCTCATAGAATATTTGTGTACAGGTTTTACTGCCTCTATTAGACTATAAGCTCCTTGAGGATAGGGAAGAAGGCATTGTTTTATCTTATGTCTCTAAAATTTCCTTGCAAATTACAAATATGTAATAAATTAAATTAACTTATATATGATATATGGGGATCAGGAAGCCACACCTTATTCTGAACCTTTTAAGGTATTTAATATCTGAAAGGTATGTCATAGCTCTTTGTAATATAATTTTTCCTATGTTTAGTTTTTAGTTTCCAACTATTTTCCTTAGGCTTCCAAATAAAATTGTTCAAGAACTTCCCTAGATTCATTGAACCAGATGAAAATCTATTCTGGTGATTTACTTAGATACAAGCAAGAAATCTAGAAAATATTTCTAAAAATAAAGAAGTCACGGGCACGAAAGAAATCTAAGGGACATAGGAGGTGTTTTCTTTACTATTTTTGATCTAAGGCAGAAGATAAAAGCAGATTTTGAAAGTGAATAGCTGGTTAAGATGGTATAAAAGGCTGGAATTTGGATTCAGAGACAACTTCTTAAAATATAGGAACTATCCCATGGGACCTAACAAAGGCTGTCAGTATGTTTTCCTTAAATCTTGCAAAATTAATAAAAAGGGTTTTAACCTGAAAAGGGAAGGGGGAATTGGAAGAAATATCCTGTGTATATCCATCAAGTCAAAATGACAAAGAATAGCAACTACATTGGAAGATATGACTGTTGATACACAAAAATTCACAGGAACCAAAATTCAAGACTTGAGATTACAATAAAACTTATGGCCTTAGATAGTTATGTGTAAATGCACAAAGTATTAGCAACATGCATAATGAATTAAAGATTCTAATCCAAAGTGATGTTACTTACATTTGGTGCAATGAGATTCATATTTGGAATAAGATACAAGAAGGCTGTACCTAAACAAAAAGAAGTAAGAAAGGTCAAAGAAGTATTACATATTAAGAAGATCTACTCACATGAAGTAAATTTTGTAAACTGTGAAGGGAATCATGATGGAGTGAGTTTGACTGAAGCGTAACAGCCAGAAATAAATGCAATATTTTCATTAGAGTATACTAAAGATTATCTAAAAAATTTGGGAAACAAATTATGAGACTGACATAATGGTTGGAGATTTCAGTCATTGAACTATCTTCTTGAAATTTCTTTCTCCTTCTGTCCAAAACAGAACCACTAATAATTTCTTGATTTTACCTTAATTTTAATTTTTTCTTTAGAAGATGGAGGAAATGTTCTGGATGGTGCTTCCAAAAAAAGGAGTAGGTTCCTGGGGTGAAAATCTGAAAAATGTGAAAGGAAGTTCACAATGCATCACAGAATTTGTGAAAAAGGACCCGAAAAACTTGCATAATTTGACAAGCAACCTCTATTTTAATAAAATATATGGTAAATCAAATGTTTCAGAGACAGGATAGGTAAAATATCATTGATTATTTACTATGTGAGTCTAACAATTGAAATGATTTCTGGAGCTAGGGAGAGGGTTTAGATACTTCACCACTAAGGGGCCCATTTGCTCGGGACCCACAAAACACATTGACTATGTTCAATCCTGGGGTAGCCTCATTAGAGTGATTTCTTTTGAGTCATTACATTCTCCGTCTTGAAATCTAGTGGAAAAATATATTTTAACCTTAGGTTTCATTTTGGTATAGTGCATTTGCACATACACATGCACACTCACATATGTGTGTCATATATTGTATATGTATAATATAATATAGTGTATATATATTTTCCCCATAAAAGGAAAGTATAAAGGTCCTAGATAGAATATGAATTAGAAGCGGGAAAGGTATATTTTTGATCCAAACAAAGTATCTGTTAAACAAAAAAAGTTCTCATGATTCTAAATTTGCAGAAACTGTAAAAGTAATAAGTATGGCTATATTGGGAGGCTGAAATTTTGATATCATAACAGGAAGAAGTTTACAAAACTTGTTGTACTCACTTCATTTTTTTTGTTATCTGAATAACTCATTCCAAGCCAATGTCTTTTGAAAACCTAGGCCATAACTTAATCTCTTTCCCCTGTCAAGATCCTCTCTCATGCAGAAACTCCCACTGTCACCATTTAGCTCTGATCAACAGACCCAGAGTCACCAGACCTCTTGAACTCACAAAGTTGTGTACAAATCTGAACATGTTCATCTTGAGTTCTATGTTTGATCACAAGCAGTCAGTCAAAAAATGCAGAATTTGAGAACTAGAGGGGACCTCAATGATCATTTAGTCAAACCTTTACATAAAGAGAATCCCCATTAAAATATAGTTGGCAAGTGGTCATATAACTTCATGAAAATCTCCAGGGAACTCCATCACCTCTAAAAGCAGCCTTTTCTACTTTTGGACAAATCTAATTGGAATTTTTTATTGATGTCAAGCTAAAATTTGCCTATTTGAAATTTCCACCCATTTTTTTCTGTTCCTGCTTTTTGATTCCAAAAGAAAAAATCCAATTTTCCTCCACATGATCTAGGTCATTTGGCACAAGACTTATGCTCTAGCTGCCACATGCAAGCAATTGTCACGTCTAGTAACATTGGACAGAGTGCCGGTGGCTTATAATATTGCCTATTCTAAAAGGATTTTTCTCATCCATTTTTCAAAGGAGAGAGAGAGAGAGAGAGAGAGAGAGAGAGAGAGAGAGAGAGAGAGAGAGAGAGATGCAAGGAGGGAGAGAGTTCACAGTTCAGAGCAAGAGGGGAAGTTAGTTCTTTTAAACTGATAGTGAATCAGTGCAGAGTGGGTGAGTGGGGGAATGGTTTGGCACATTTCTGCATATCTCCAATTTTGAAAAGTTTTCTAAACTACTGGGAAGGTACAAGTATTGTCCTTTCATGTGTTCTTCTCAGTGCTTTGCACTACAGAATTTCAACAAAATCCATGTGGCACAGTTCTTGATGGTCTCCTAAATGCCATATAAAAACCTGCACAGTCAATATAACACAGATCTTAATGGAACAGTGCTAGGAACAGGTCAGCATGTTCTCTCCATTTTATTGATTTAGTTAGTGAATGGTCTAGAGAACTGAGAGATGAAGTAATTTTCCAGGGTCACACAACTGCTATGTGTCATATTAAGAATTGAACCTATGCCTCCCTGCTTTCCAGCCAGCTTTATCACTCTAAATAATGCTATCCTGTTTCATTTTTTATGCATTCCTAATGTGCAGGGATGGTATGATTTCTCACAACTGGTGGCCCTGGAGATCACAATAACCCTCAAATATAAAATAATATATATACAATAAATAGCAGTTTACAACACTTACCATCTTCTGGCCATTTTTTTTCTAAAAAGATCCAGAACATTTTATATCTCTAATAATAAAAATAATAATTGATATTTATATAGCACTTATTGTGTGTTAGACATTGTGTTTAGCACTTTACAATTATTATCTCTTTGATCCTCACAACAACCCTGAAAGATGATATTATTATTACCCCAATTTTACAGATGAGGAAACTGAGACAAGTAGAGAATATGTGTTTGCCAAGAGTCACATATCTGAGATCAGATTTGAACTCAGGTCTTTCTAATTCCATGCCCTGCATGCACTACTTACCTCAAAGATCAAAAAAAGTTTATATCTTATTGCGCATGGATCATGGTATCATAGTCCCTTCACGGTATGTGCCCAGGAACTTTGCCAGAAGCATAGTTTTCATAGATGTAATGTCAGGGAATTTGTTTACCCAGGGATTCTTTTCCTTGGTATCACTCCTTCCCCACTACAACCATAGTGTCACAATGTCAACCACTAAGTCATTCCTATCTAATCTGCTGACTAATGCCAAATGTTCTGGACCAGAAATGATTCATTCCAATCCAATAGCTCACACTGACATTTCAATGAAACAAAATCTTCATAAGCTATTTAGCATTTAACTATTAAATTATTAAGTAGTTTGCAATTGATCAAATATTTTCAGGAAGAAATTTATTTGACATTAGAATGAAAGAGTGTTTTTAGCATGATTAAAACATTGATTTAGTTGAATACAGCTTGCCTGACTGTATTTGTTAGGATGCCATGCTTGGTCAGACATGTGAATCAAGTCTGATGACTAGATCTTGAAGTTGTGCCTTTTGTGCTTCAACGAGCAGAAAGCTGTCTCCATAGTTCAAACCTTAGTTCTCTAAATCAATTCAATCTCAGGAATGTATTTGCCTTTCAGTGAAAACTTATAGACCTTATATGGAACGGGCCTTAAAAGATGTCCCTTCTACCACATTTAGGTTGGTTCCTGGGTAGAAGACATACAATCCATACTTGTGACTATATTTGACCTCTTTTCAATTTTGTAGGTTGTGTAGGAGCTTACATTCTATTTACAAAGTCTTCAAGAGCCAACAATCACTTCCACTTATGGAATGGAATCAAACTAGATCTATAGCTGGAAAGCACCAACTCCTTTATCTTCTTTTTTTTTCAGGTGGCAAATATTAATTTCAAAACACTGACAGAAATTTGTGATACTGATACAAATTAGATCAATTTAACCAAAGTTAATAAATTGCCCACATGCATACACAGCTCTCACTTCTGATTTTTAAAAAGTCTTACCCTACTTTGAAGATCATAGCTTTGCCATTTTTCTTTACCCCTACCCGGCTAGATTCTGTCGATCTAACCCACAAAACTAATCAACCTTTTATTTGGTCCTGAAACTGAATATTTTATCCTCTAATGTAATTTAATTTGCATAAATTTCTTTGAAAGGTTTTATTATTAAAAACAATGCTATTTCTCTTAAATTATATGTGTGTATGTATGTATGTGTGTATCTATATATGTATGTATGTATGTATGTATGTATGGGCACACCTGACTGAAGAAGGTTAAATTAAAAAATGACAACTTGAAGCCTTAAGGTTCAAAAAAGGGAAACACTGAATAACACAGGGGAAAAACCCTTATTTACAATAAATTTTTGTAAGTAGAGAAATGCTCAAATAGCTCAACTCCAAAACCTAAAGCAAAGCACTGATTCCTGAAGGCTGAAATTCTCTTCATTCCTAGTAAAATGTCATATCTGGATAATATACTTTCTCCTATAAAATGTAATTATTCTTCAAGCTTATATTTATTGAAAAACTATTTTATATACAGAAGAAAATCTGATTTTAAGGAACCAAGATGCTACAATGGAAAAGGACATTTATTTTGAGTCTGAGGATATAGAATCAAATCCTGCCTCAGAGGCTTACTTCCTGTGTGATCTTGGCAATCACTTAACCTTGCATTCAGTTTCTTCATTTGTAAATTGAAAGGGTTAGTTTCTGAAGTCACTTTCAGCTCTAAATATCTACTATGATGCGTCATACTATAACCAAGCATACAACCATTTTAAGATGAAGTACAAACCATCCTAATTTCTGCTCAACCTGGAAAATCCATTTATTATTAAATATTCCCATAGCTTTACTTAGCCAGTCAACCACGTCATTTAATAAATGAAGAAATCAAATACCATAGCAGTTATGAGACTTCCCCAGTGCCACGCAGGTAGAGATAGCAAGACCAATTGAACTGAGGTCTCCTTTGACTTTATCTTTTCCACTGTTTCCACTGCAGGGTTTACAGAGATTTGTTTTTTGCTCATATCTTTCCAATAATATAACTTCATACTGTCACTTAGCCAAACTATTTTTTCTAATCTTGACTCATTAATCAGAATATTCTCTTCCTAGCTAACATTTTCAATTGTGTCTAATCTCCCTTCAGGTTGATTATATTTCTAATACTTTGAGAATTTGTAATTTTACTGGCATGGGTACTGTACTCTCACAGAGATGTTAAAACACTCTTCATTTCAGGATGCATTCTTAATGAGCTAACATGGCTGAAATAATTCAAAACTTTCAACTTCTAGTAACAAACTTTTATCAACTTAGATAAGCTTGTCCCTGACAAACAGATACAAAACTAGCACTGCTTCCATACTCAGAACCTTGTTAGAACCATTCCCAGTTTAATTTTGCTGCTATAGCGCTCAGGAAAAGAAGGCTGTCTTAATAGAGCCAAGAAACATTGGAGTAATATTATACAGAAGGTTCATTAAAGTAAGATTCAATTAAAAAATCCAACTCCTATGTGAAAGTCAGGGAACATTTCTCTTTCTCTACCTCTTCCTCAAAGCAAAGCTAATTCTTTTTTTTCATCGACCCCTTTAATATATTTTTGTTGCTTTAATAATTGAATAATTTCCTTATTGATTGCTTTTGTCTTATTAAACACTATGCTATATACTATTTTAGTTCCTGTCCTCAAGAAGCTCACGCTACACTTGATATGAATAACATCATTTCAAAAACTCAGAGATATGCCTAACCTGAGAAAAAGTATTATGATGCTTAATTAAATCAATCAGTCAATGAACCCTGAGCACTTAGTCTGTGTCAGGCACTATACTAAGCTCCTAGGATACAAAAGGATGCAAAAGCCAATTTCTGCCCTCAAAAAGTTCATAACCTAGTAAGTATTCACAATCTAATTCTCCCCCAAAATGTTAATTTTGTTACTCAATGAATCAGTCATCAAATATTTATTTGGTGTTTATTGTATGCCAGGCAATGTACTAGGTGTTGGGGATAGACAAAATTAAACACTCCTTTACCTGAAGAGGCTTATGTTATACCTATTCTCTGATTCCGTATTAGTATAATGTCCATCCAGACATTTTTATAGAGGTATTATTTTCCTGTTTTCCTTTCTAAGTATTTTCGATTACTTGTCCTCATCTGTATTAGGCATTCAAAACTTTGGAAATTATGCATTATAAAAATGTTCCATCTTCAGTTCTTGAAACTCTTGAATTCAGTGAATATATGACTGCTTAGATCTCTTCCCAGATAAGAAATGAAGTTGTCAAATAAAATCCAATCTAGCTTAATGTAGACATCTATAACATCCCAGTGGACAGCTCAGCTCACTGAACATTCACATTGTTTCTCTGCATGTGACAAAACCCATTCCTGAATGGTGCAGACTCTGACTTTCAGTGAAATGGATCTGCTGTGGTTTTCCTACATGGAAGCACATCAGAAGAGATAAAATTTCAGTAGCTCTGATCACAGTGCCCCAAAGTGATAGATTGAATCAAATAAAAATAATGGTCTAAAAGCTTCTACTGCGATCCAGGAAGAAACATCTTGACAGTGTGATTACATAGCACTGCCAAATCATGCTTTTTAATCAAAGCCACTTTATGGCTCATACATAGCAGTCCAAACTGTGACGATCATTGATTCTATGGTTCTACCCCCCTGGGATCTTAGTATTTAAGTTTCTGTTTTTAGTGTTCAGTAATTAATACAGAAACTGTACTAACAGAGCCATGTAAGCTGTGTTCATTTACTCATTCAACAAATTTTGATGAGTGCCAGGGAGGATACACAGATAATTTAGACAAGATGAGGCCTCTGTCACCTCCTCAAATAAAACATGTACCTATTTGTCTAAGTAGCCAATCAAGAGCATACTCTTCTTCAAATGGAAAGAGGACTACAAACAGCTAGAACACCAGTGCACATGCTTGAGCTTAAAGTTTAGTAGAGGGGTAAAACAAATGTGGATAACTATAACACACAATCTTACACTGGAATTGTATCAAAGAGTTGCAAATAAGTGTTATAAGAGGTCTGAGGAAGAAAGTCTTTAATCACTTAGGTGTTTCAAAACAAATTTCATAGAAGTAGAATATTTGAATGTAGCAAAGGATCAGTAGGAATTTAATAGGTGAAGAGAAGAAGGAACTCATTTTGAAGGAAAAATATGAGCCAAAGCATGGAGGGAAGAAATGTTGGAGCAAGGTGAAAAGACGTGGAGTAGAATAGTTGACTGGAGCATAGCGTACATGAAAAGGAACTACATGAGATGTCCAAGAAGGGAGGATGATGAAAAAAATTAGAGGATGTAGAAAAAGAGTTCAAACTTTAGTCTACAGACAATGAAGACTCAATGAAAATCTTTGAGCTTACAAATGACATGAAAACATCTATGTCAATGTATTAATCAATAACCATTTATTAAGCACCTTCTACATGCCAGGAAATGTGTTAAGGACTGAAAATTTTTTGAAGGGCAAAGGACAGTCTTTCCCTTGAAAAAGCTTACAATCTAATAGAGAATACAACATGCAAACAAATATATATGAGCAAGTTAAATAAAAGATGAACAGAAAATAATAGATGGAAAGTGATGAATTAAGAGGAGTTGGGAAAGGCTTCCTGTAGAAGGTAGGATTTTAGTTGGGACTTTAAGGAAGCCAGGGACATTAGAAGTTGAAGTGGAGAAGGAAGAGTGTTCCAAGAAAAGGGAATAGCCAGAGAAACAGCCTGGAACTAAGAAATAGAGAGTCTAGTTTGTGGAGCAGTCAGAAGGTTAGTGTCACTGGAATTAAGAGTATGTGTAAGAGAGTAAAGTCTGAAAATGGAAAGTTAGGAGGGAGCTTGGTTATGAAGGGCTTTGAATTCCAAACAAAGAAGTTTGTACTGGGTCCTTGAAGCTACTAGAGTTTATTGATCAGGAAAGTGATATGGTCACACACACTTTAAGGAAATCACTTCAATGGATTAATAGAGAGTGGATTGTAGTTGGGAGACATCTGAGGCAGGCTAACCTACCCACCAACATACTCTTATAATAATCCAGGCATGAGGTGATAAGAGCCTGACTAGAGTGGTAGTAGTGTCAGAGAAGAAAAGGTAACATATTTGAGAGGTGTTACAAAGGTGGAAATTGACAATTCTTGGGAAAAGATGAGAGAATGACAGTACAGAGTCCAAGATAATTCCTAGGCTATAAGCCTGAAAGACTAGGAGGATGGTGTTGCCCTCCACAGTGACACAGAAGGTGGAAGAAATGGAGGGTTTAGGGGGAAAGATGATGGTTTCTTTTGTACATAATAAATTCAAGATGTCAACTGGATATCCACTTAAAGATGTTTTAAAGGCAGTTGGAAATGTGAGATTAAAAGTCAGTAGAGAGATCTGGGCAGGAAAGGTGGACTTGTAAATCACCAGCATAGAGATGGTAATTGAATTCATAAAAGTTCATGAGATCACCAACTGGAGGGAGAAGAGAAGAAAGCGAAGGACAGAACTTTAAAGGAAACTGACAATTAAAGCGTGTGATATGGAACCACATCCATGAAGGACACACAGAAGTAGCAGTCAGATGGGCAGGAGAAGAGCAGAAGATAGTAGCATTCCAAAAACCTAGAAAGAAGAAAATATCAAGGAGGAGAGAATGATCAATAATGTCAAAAGCTTCAGAGAGGTCAAGGAGAATGAGGATTGAGAAAGGCCACTGGATTTGGCAACTAAGGTCATTGGTACCTTCGGAGCGAGCAATTTCAGTGAAATGATATGATTGGCAGCCAAATTGTAAGGGTTAAAAAGAGATTGAAAGGAGAGAAAGTAGAGGTTGTCTAATGTAAATGTACTTTTCCAGGACTTAAGCTACAAAAGGCAGAAGAGTTATAGGCTGATAGTGGGGATACAAGAATCAAGTGAAGGTTTTGTTTGTTTGTTTGTTTTGTTTTGGAGGAGATATGGGAATTTTGTAGCCAGTAATGAAAGAACCAGTAGACTATGAAAGATTAAAATAAGTAAAAGAGTGGAGATGACAGAAGGGGCAATTTGTTCAGGAAGACAGGATAGAATGGGATTATTTGAACAAGTTGAGTGGCTAGCCTTGGTAGGGAATAAAGCACTTCATCATGTTAGACAGGAATGAAGGAGGCAACTGTCAGAGGGAATCTGAGTGATAGAGGGGAGAAGAGGGAGCTCAAGAGGTTAATGGCCTCAACTTTTTTCTGCAAGATATGAGGCAGCAGAAAGAGTGGAGAAAAGGGGAACCATGGGGGTTTTGAGGAGAAATAAAAAGGTTTGAAATAGCCAGTTTACAGAGTGGCATAGTCAGTTGATAAGTGAAATACTGTACAATTGCCTAGCAGTGCCAAGGGCCTATTGAGATGTTGTAACATAATTTTTAATGGACCCAGTCAAAGCAGTTTTGTAATTTTCTCCATCTGTGCTCAGCAACATGTGTATGAAAGATTATTTTGTCAACAGTATGAACAATGGTATGGAAGCAGAAAAGAGGGAAGATGAGAAGACCATCTAGGAGACATTTTAATAATCTAGCTGGGTGAAAATATATTGGGATGGTGACAATAGGGAGAAAGGGAGAGAAAGAGAGAGAGAGAGAGAGAGAGAGAGAGAAGGTGATACATTCATTCAAGGGCTGCTCTGCAAGTGGCATCAATATGAATTGGCAAATGATTAGACATGGGTTGAGGGAGAGGGCAGGATGAAAAGTAATCCCAAAATATTTGGAACAGAAGAGAAAATATGAAATGTGTTATCAAAGCCAGAGATATTAAAAACATGAAGAGAAGGTTTAGCAGGGGTGAGGAACTTGCGACCCTGAGGCCACATGTGGCCTTCTAGGTCCTCAAGTATAGCCCTTTGACTAAATCCAAACTTGACAGAACAAATGCTCCTAATAAAAGGATTTGTTCTGTAAAACTTGGACCATACCCGAGGACCTAGAAGGCTGCATGTGGCCTTGAGGTCACAGGTTCCCCACTGCTGGTTAAGTTAGCCAGAATAAAAGTTCATTTTGAACCTCAGGCACTGAAGAAATAACAAGATAGAAATTAACTGTAGGCAACTGGAAAACCAGGTCTGGTGTTCAGAAAAAGAGATTTAGACTGAAGTGATATATTGGGAAACATGGTAAGAGGGGCCAGATATCATGCAATTTTGTAATTATAATATGGTATTAGATAATTGTAAACTCCAATAATAGTGTATGTACATAGGACAGTGGTTCTATTAGTGAATTAGGTAAATTTATTCCAAAGTTAAAAGTTTTTAGGTTCTTACTCAAATAGTCAGGCACATCTGTGAAATCTTCTTCCTTCTAGCTCACATCGTTTGTGTAACCATAGTTGAAAAATGTAACAGGAACCTGGTGAATGGGAGTCTCATCCTCACAGTGTGTAGAAGTATTCTCACTGTTTCTTTTCCTCTTCTTATTTACAAAGAGAGGATCCTTTTTATAGCCTGCTGAGCCAGAACTGAAAATGCCTTCAAAAACTGTAATTGCCCATGTTTTGTTTTGTTTTTCTATTTCTCTACTCTATCTTACAGTGGAGAGTATGTATGGGCTCCTATAAGCTTTCCAGTGGAAAGGGCAACCTCAGCCTTTTATCCACCCTCCTGGGGCTCTCTGTGTGTCCCATGAGCACATAACCCTGCTCTTGTTTCCCTGATTTGTCTGTTCTTGCTCTACATGGAGAATTGGAGATGAAATAGAGTAGATTATGACTTTCTGAGCTTCAAGAGATTAGGATAGCAAGCTTCCATATCAGAAGCTGTAGTCTAGGCCAGAGTTTGTGGTCTGTCAGCATGAGGCTGAGGAGTAGCAAGGACATTTCATAACAGCTCATCTCTGGATTGACCCTGAAGTTAAAATGGAAGTCCTACAATTGAGCAGCCCACTCTCTCCATTGACTGCCAAATTCAGAAGTTAACTTGGAGAGGCAAATGTTTTGTAGCAACCAAATTATGCTTTAGCCCACTATCCTCAAGGTCTGAGGGACTACTGGGAAGAAAGTGTCCCCAAATACCGGAAGGAGAAAAAGGATGAATGTTTGTTCTTCCTGTTATATATTTTCAGTAAATAGCTCTTTCTAAATATAGTTGATGTTAGTTGATGAAATGATATTAGGGTGCTAATCACTGATGGTTAACCTTTTGGGGAGAGAGAGAACACAATAGAAGAAGGGTTTGAGCCAATAGCTTCAGATAAAGAAATCCCTGCTCAACACCTCAGAAATTCACCTAGAGCCCTTATAAGGGGAAAGATCTGACCTTACTCAGGGACTCATATGTGAGAGTGGGAGTTGGAATAAATATCATCATTTAAACCTTATAGCACTTTTTGTCTCTTCACTTCAACAGAATGCTCCAGGGAAAAGGAGGGAAGTTGCTCCCTAGTAAGTTTTGAATGCCTTCATATTTGAATGCATTCTCTGACTCAGTTGCCAATCAAAAGGCTCCTCTTCAGTCAATAAAGGGGCCAGAAACAATCAGAGTACTTCTAAATGCTCTGAATGGGAAAGAAGGATGCTTTCATTACATGTTATACAAACCTTTTTAGAAGGAGGTTCCCCAACATCTTCCATAGAGTCTCTCAGCAGGCAGAAGCATCATCTTCTGAGGGATAGGTACCTCTGATCAGATCTCTATTACATATAAGTGACCAGAGTAAAAAATATTTTAGATTTGTGACAAAATACATTTTCAAATCATTTTCAAGCAAAGGTTTGAACTGTTTATCTCTGAAAACAAATAGAACTAAACCTCACATATAATCACGAATATTCTACTATTCTTGCAATTTACAATTTTTTAATTAAAAAAATTGGATTCATCCATATGAGCAGGTAGACAAATTATCAAATTCACATGAACAAAATGCTTTATGTCAGAGTCTTTACTGTCAATGGAAAATTGACAGTTAAGATAACTATTAGGATTTTGCCACTTCTCACTAAATTGCATAGATGATTACCTCAGTTGTCTTCACCTTGGAACTAAATTACTTTAGTATTGCCATTAAGAAGATTAATTTCCATTCTCTGAAGAAGTGTACTTTTAAAATTGTCAATGAGAAAAGAAAAGCTCAAATTATGTTTTTGCATAATGCAGTGACATATCTACAAATTTAAGTGAAAAGTGGAGAAATGGGTTGGAACAGGGTTGGGGGAGGGACCTGTGGCCTCCAGGTCACATGTGAACCTTCTAGGTCCTTGGGTGTGACCTTTTGACTGAGTCCAAGTTTTACAGAATAAATGCTTTTATTAAGGCCAATTGACTGAATTCTAATTTCACAGAACAAATCCTCTTAATAAAAGAATTTGTTCAGTCAAAAGGCCACACCTAAGGACCTAGAAGACCACATGAGGCCTTAAGGCTGCAGGTACCCCACCCCTGGGTTAGACAAATAGACAAACATGTTCCTTACTCCTGGGTTGGACATTCTATGGGGGATGTAGCTATGGCAGTTGGTATGATGGACAAAATACTAGAAGAGAAGTGAAGGGATATAAGTTTGAGGACTACCACTGGTCAACTCACATAATCTTGCCTCACTTTCTTTATTTGAAAAATGAGGGGACAAGAACAGGTTATTACCATTCTCCTTCCTGGCTCTAACATTATATTTAATATTATTTCTAATAATATGTTTATTAGCTTTGCTTACCACTGTTGGAATTAGTAATTGGAAGTAGTTTCCAGGTTTCACTTGGTCCTATCCCACAGGAATGTGTAATGAGCAATAATATCTGCCTTACAGGTATATAGCATTAAGTGCAACTAACAAATAGAGTAGCCAGAATCGTCAGTAACCTTGCAGCATGAGCATCCTCTCTGTACATGTGTTGTGGCGAACTTAATATTCTTCTTACATAGAAAGAGTTTTCTTATGCACTCATTCTCTTTTGGTACATGGCTTTTTCCCCCTCCACTTCCCTCCATTCCCCTTTTAGAAGCATGGATTTCTTTTTAGACTAATCATGAGTTGTGCTTCTGTCTACCAAAGAAAATGAATGCCACTTTACTTGCTTAGCTACAACCATGATTCCTGGCTTGTATATACCAGAAGTAAGCTGGTCATGAAAATTGTTCCTTCTCTCTCTCAAACAAACAAACTCTCATCTCTATTTAATGTATGACTTTCCAACCTTCAGTCAGTTTTAACTGGAAGTTCTAACAGGAATTTGCAAGCTCTCTATGATTTGTATTTTATACTATTTATAACTTTTCTAATCTCCTTGAATTCATGAAAATGTAAGATAATTCTCCTTTCATATTTAGTTACTTTGCTGAAAATGGCAGAAAAGAAACATTTGCCTAAGGAAAACTGATAAGATCAGCTTAAAAAAGAAGTACTTGGTACTATGTTGATGAGAGACCCAGAATGTTCAAACATGTGAGAGAGAGAGAGAGAGAGAGAGAGAGAGAGAGAGCGGGAGGAGGGAGGGACTGAGGGAGGGAGAGAGAGAGCTGTCTCTTAGATAATTGCACTAAGACGACCTGTTGTAAGGGCTAAGCAGGGTAAGACTGAGGTAATGATGTCTGTAGGGCATTATGGTCCATTAGCTCATTTGTAAGTGACTATTTTAAGAGCTCTAAAGGTCACTACAGAGATACTCTAAATCAAATTAAGGTTTGGAGACTATGGTAATATCATATAGGGATATCTATACTGGATATCTGATAGAAAGATGGAATTATTGAGTTTCACATCATAAGTTAGAGATTGGTCACTGCTTACAAGGAGTCATTGGTAGAAAAGGGGCTATAGGAAGAAACCATCAGAAGGGAAGTGGAAAAGCCAAAGAAGAAAAGGAAGTTGGGTGTAGGTGGAGTCGGGGGAAGATAACACTTAGGCAAGGAGAAAAACTAGATATAAAAATCAGAATATATCATTCTGGCTGGCCCGAAGTCAAATGAAAAAACTAATTGAAGCCTGACAGGTTCAGTAGCTACTACACCTGATTGGAAAAACAACGACAACAACAACAAAATCAGAATCTTGGTGCTGTGTGAAAGACTGTTGAGAGTTAATTCTTTCTGAGCCTGTGTTGAAAAAGAAAATTATGTTTTATTCTGTGTTTTAGACATAACCATTCCAGGAATATTTTTTTAAATTAGCATTATCCTAAATCCATGCATTTGTGGTTTAGTGAGAGAAAACTGTATTTGCTCTGAAATTCAGGGTGCTGGCTTTTCTGCCTGAAGTAAATGAATGATATATGTATGTTTAATTAAAGTTAGGTTGTTAACCCCTTAAAGTTGCTTTCCTTAGAAAAGCAGATCAAAGCATCTGTGCTGGCAGCCCTTCTGTGTGCTCTTGTTGTTGGTCTTTCACCCCCACAGCAGCTGATAGCAACAGGGCTGTTACAAAATGGCATAGTCAGCAAGATCTGCAGATTAAAAGGACATATGTAGTTTTGAATTACTGGGATAGTGGATGAATGTTTCCTAGTTATTAGGTTGCTCTTTCTACTTGTGGTGGCTATGGTTCTGTGGAGCCCTAGGAGCTGCAGAGGCCTGAAAGAAAACAGGCAAGTAGCAGTGATGGGAGTCGTATCCCAGAAGCCCAGAGCAGGGGCCCTGGGAGATAACCTCTACTTCCCTATCGCTACCCAACTAGCACTCTGGAAGAGATAGGCTAGAAGAGTGACTGTGGGAAGAAAATGAGCAGAGGCTCCAGGGGGGTGGGGATGGCCAGAGCCAGGTCTTGAGTGGATTAGGCTGGCTCCAGACTGTGCTGGAAGGGTGGATGTCCTGAGATTGTATTGTACGTGGAGCCTTGAGGCAGAAATGTAGAACTGCCTTCATGCAGACTCGGTAGGAACAGTTGGTGATGTGAGACAACAAGTGGATGGCTGCCAACATAATGACCCAGCCAGAGTGGAGTACTGCCTGTGTGGGAACTTTGGAAAGGTGAGAGTAGAGAGCTGCCTGCATCAGGATTCAGGCGGAAGCCAGGAGCCACAGGCTTCTGCTGGATGAACAGGAACCCTGGGGCTCAACATTCAGCCCTGGGACAAGATAAAAACTTTGCAGTAAAGCAGTGAGTGTGCTTTATTGTTGCCTTCCCCTAGGACTATTTGGGACCCAGGAGAGAGGAGTACAGTCATCTATGGTGGTTGGAAGGAAGTGCAATAGATCCCATGAAACCCACTTTATTGGCTTTGTTGCACAGCTGCCCTGTAGGACTTGGAAGTGGGGAGCTGGAGCAGTGTGGAGAGAAGGATACATCCCCAAGAGAACTTTATTTGGATATTTTTGTCTGCACTGGGACTTTGCTAATTAAAGCATGCCCATACCTGATGGTACCGGGAGGAAGCCTGCAATAGCAGTGTGTGGAGAAGGACACGCCCTCAAGAAGGACTTTACTTGGACATTCTGTATTTACTAAAGAAGTGCCACGACCTAGGGATGGATGGTGTTTGCCTTGCAAACAAGTATTTTGGGGAATGACATGGAATGATGTGTTTTGTTATGTTGTGAATGTTATGCTTTAGTTCACGGATTGGATCACAATATATAATGCCTCTATTTGTACCAGGATCCATGGCTGTTTAGATTGTGTAAAGCCAAGGATCCTGGAAGGGGTGGATTGTAATGGCAATTAAGGTGGAACTTTTTAACTGTTTTCTCTTTTAGAGCACTGAACTAATGAGTGCTTTCAGTAATTAGTAAATCAGACTTTGATGAGTCTGGCCTTTTTTTCTTTGATTAAACCAGGAGTCTTTGATGACCTGCTTAAGAAACAAGAAAACCTAGTTCACATAGGTTTAAGTCCCATGGTTGTGACACCCTTTGATCCCGAACAGGTTATATACACTCAGAGGTTAGAGTCTTTTTGGGGGGCTTTCACTTACTGGAAGAGTGTCACGTGACTTAACCAGATGAGACTCTTGGTAGCTGCTGGAGCCCCCCAGCTTTGAAAACCCAGATGTTGATGCCTCTCTCTGATAACTATTGTGATTTGGTCAGATAGATAAGAGACCCGTCTGTTGATCTTGGTGTGTTATTTGCTCTGCTTATATAATGTATGCTTGTAATTTCTGTTTGTATTTTCTCTGAAGTTCAGGGTGCTGGCTTTTTGCCCTTAAGTAAGTGAATGATATATGTGTGTTTAATTAAAGTTATATTGTTAACTCCTTAAAGTTGCTTTCCTTAGAAAAGCAGATCAAAGCATCTGTGCTGGCAGCCCTTCTGTGTGCTCTTGTTGTTGGTCTTTCACCCCTACAACAGCTGCTAGCAAGACGTCTGTTACAATTGCAAACAGTCAATGTGACCAACTCACATCAACTTCTAATTCGAATGAGGGTCATATTAATACTAAATAAATTGAAGTTTCCATAAAAGAGGAAATAGTCCTATCTGTCTATGAGGCCAAGAATACTTTGGAATGTTGTTGATAACCAAGACCACAATAAGATCCTTTTAGATGACTTAAAAACAGGGACTGTTAGGGTATTTTTGCTTTTTTTTTTCTTCAGTCCCCAGTCCCTAGCACAAGTCCTTGCACTCAATTTATTCAAGTTGGATGGAGTGGACAGAGTGCTAGGCCTGGATTCAAGAAGACCAGAGAGTTCAAAACCTGACTCTAGATGCTTAGGAATTGTGTGAACCTGGGTTAACCTTTGTTTGCCTAGTTTTTAAAACTATAAATTGAGGCTTACCTCTCAGAATTACTGTGAATATCAAATAAAATATTTATAAAGTGCTAAGCATAATGCCAGATATATAATAGGCCCTTAATAAAGGCTCCTCCTTTCTTCCTTAATAATTATTTTCTGAATTGATCTGGATTATAATAGAGTAGATTGCACTAAATTGAATTAGAGAGAGTAAAGACTGCTTATATCAATCAAAATAAAAAATACCATAGGACCTGTTTCAAAGTTGTGTTTCTAAACTATAACTGATGAGGAAAAGTGGGAGGAAGGTCAACAAGACCAATATACTATACAGAAGTTCTTAATAAGTCTCTCTCTGCTACCCACTTATAATATTAATGGGATAATAAGATCTTCCCCGCCCATTTATAGATGGAGCCCATTGGGAAACAAACTTGCTTAAAGGGAAAGCTTGCTTAGGGGAAGGTTTGCTTGTAGAGTAAGGCATTCATACCTGTTGGTACTAAGCTAATTGGGCACTGAGTCAAGAAGGTTGTGATGCCTTCTGGCTCTGAGCATATTAGCCAGAAGTGTGTGTGTGTGTGTGTGTGTGTGTGTGTGTGTGTATATATATATACACACACACACACACACATATATATGTATATATATGTGTATATATATATATATATGTATGTATATATATATATGTATACATATATATGAGAAGGATCTTTTGAATTCCAGGCCAAGACTCCGAGTAGTCATATGTTCAGAAACTCCCCACCCCCAGCCCTGACTGGTCAGATGTAAAGGCTCTCTCCATACCATGGTGTATATAAAGTGTATAGCAATATTGTTTTGATTCAGGCAGTCAGAACCCTGGCTGTTGGTCTTTATGCTTATTTCTTTGCTTGTATTTTCTTTGTATTTTCCCTGCTTGTGTTTTCTCTGACCTTCAAGGGGCTGACTTTTCCCCTGAACTAGTGAATGTAATTAAAAGTAGGATTGTTAACCCCTTTTCAAGCAATATTTCCTAGGAAAGCAAATCTAAGAACCTATGGTAGCAGGCCTCCTGGGTGTGCTAGGGTGCTGGCTGTTACACAACACTGTCATATTGATGAAAATGGGAAGATCTTTCCCATCCATTAATAGGCCCATATGACCTGCCTGAGTCACTTGAATCTGATTCACATTAGTCTGAGCCACATTAACCTGTGGTGGGAGGAGCTTGCTGAACAGGTTGAGCAGGTAGAGTGGAGCAAGAAGTGAGACCGAGCAGTCAGAGCTCAGAAAAAGAGAGCAGGCAGAGGAACTAGTGTGTGTGAGAGAGAAGGAGTGATTTTGCTTAAGGGAGTTAGTTTGTGGGAAGGCCCTAAGGGAGGGAAAGCTTACAGATTTGGGTGCCCTCTTCATTGGTAATGTCTCTAGACTTCTTGGTTACTATGATGGGTTTCTTTGTTGCTATGATGGATTTGGCTTTCTGGTGTTTGAATAAATGTTTTGGTTTTGTCTTCCATGGAGAGAGTCTGTTACATTTTGCAATTCGGAACTATGCAGGAAAATCCATAGCAGCCACAGCCTCTGTGGATATCACATCGGCACTGTACACCCCCCAAAAAAGGAATGAGCTGCCTCAGAGGCCCATTTCAGGAACTGTATATTAAAGCAAGTCTTAAAGCAGAGGCAAGAAGACAACTTTAGAGGGATATTGCCAAGTTCATTCTTTAGGTAAAAGTTGATCTACAGATTCCTTCAAAATTTAGAACTCTATGAGTTTTTTTTTTGTGTCCTTTCTCTTCATTCATTCTTTTAGCTTAGGAAGGCAACATCAATCCTACAGTGCCAGTTGGGTTAAGAGAAGGAGAGTTGGCTTGCTGGCCAAAAGAGAGAAGAAGAGAGTGAGAAAGAAAGAAAAGAGGGGCCCGTAAGAAAAGTTATTTCCATTGTCATTTCCTTCCCTGTAACATACTTTGCTCCCTAGGAAGCACTCAAGGAAAACAAAAATTAAGATTACAAAGGGTAATTTATTTCAATGTTTGTGTCTATTCATCTTTCTTTAATATATTTGCAATCTTGGTAAATCAGTTTTTCTTGATGATTTCCCCTTCAGTTTGGTGAGCCCTGGGACATTTTTGAGCTTTGTACTTTGATTCTGATGTCCTTTGTCACTGTCAATGTTCCCTTATTGATGGAAATAATATTAATCTTAACATGCAATTGTATTAAGACCAAATAGATAAAGAGAAAGAAGCAAGTTATTTCTTGTTTTTGGGTTTTTTTTTTCACATTCTGTGTAAGGAGACTGTTTTCCGATTTGTAGCTGCTGTCTTAACTCCTAAGTAACCATTCATATCCTTAACTAGAAACACTTTAAATTGGATAAATTTGCCAAAAGACATAAAATATGTGTATGTATTTATACACAGCTAATAAATATTTAATAATATGCTAATATGTTGTTATTATTAATTTATTACTATTAAAATGTCAATGTTTTACTGTAGTATTTCTTATTGTTGGTTATACATGGTTAGTGATCATGACCTCAATAAAGATCCAGGAAAAAAAAGCCAAACTGAAATATAGCAGTCAGATAGGTAGAAGAATAACCACAAGAGAGTATAGTTCCCAATACTGAAAGTGTCAAGGAGAAGAAGGTTATCAATGAAGACAAAGGCTCCAAAGAGATCCAGAAAGATAAGGATTGAGAAAAGAACATTGGATTTTGCAATGAAGAGATCATTTGTAACTTAATAGAAATGCAATATTGTCTAGTATGATAAAATATATGATACACTATATAAAGGTTGCATCTTAAGAAATGCTCTATGAAGAAATGAGAGAAACCTGGAAAATCCTATAAGAATGTATACAGTGTAATGTAAGAACTAGGAGAATAACTTTGTCCAATGTCCACAAAAATGTAAAGGAAAGTATCTCTAAAAGACATCAGTATTCTGAAAATCAATGCCAAATGGTGATATCAGAAGAGTAATGGTGAAGATTATCTGGAATATAGATATCGACTGAAACCTATATTTTCATATATGCTTCATTTTTGTTTGATTTTGTATTTCTTTGACAATGAAGGATTCTACTATGTGGGGTAAAGAGAGTTGTAAGTACAAAATGGTAGAAATATTTTACAGAATTAATCGGATATGTAAACACATATTTATTTTTAAAGGCTTATGCATCCTTTAAGTCACAATACCATTGCCACCTCTTTCTTCTGGGAAGCCTTTTCCACACTACCACATTTCAGAGTCTACCATGGTCTTTCCTTCCTCTGGATGAAAATAGGACTTACTGTCTATTCTATTTACTTGCCATTAACCATGTATTATCTTTTATTTGTAGTTTTTTAATGAATATGTGAAAAATCTTTTTTTTACCAAGATTATTAATCTAATAGTCATTTTGTGTCTCAAAACAACAAGCTTATTAAATATTTGGTGATTTATTCTAAAATGTTACATTGCATATACATTTTTTCGGCTATTTAACTAAGCAAATTGCATTGCTACTATAAGATGACTATTTACTTAGACATAAAAGACTTTTATCTCTAAGTAAATAAACATTATTTATTACTTATTTATTATAATGATTTTTGCTCCCTAATCATACTTCATACATAGAGAGGCAAAGCCATAAAATGCTGAGAACAGAGCAGCTCTGATTTACTTGAATATAATTACTGCTGAATGACCTTCTAGAAGACAAGTGAATATCCTTAGTTCACCAATCTATTTTATAAGTAATAGAGCCATTAGGTGATTAACCTAGAGCCTTCATTTCAATGATATATTACACTTGGAAGCGCTTGGTAATCATATGAAAATTAACTGCTACTCTCATGCTTGACTACTAGGCCTCTTATCAGTAAGATGATGGCTCATTTCAATTGACTTTCCCATCATAAACCTAAAGGTATTGAATGTCATAATTATGATAGTCATACAACAATCACCAAGGAAAGGGAAATGTTAAACAAAAGCTAACAAAAATTAAACCACAAATAATCAAGACCTATGAATATATACTCTTTGATGTCTATATCAGACATAAACAGATATAAATATTACAAAATACTCATAGTATTCTGGTGGTATTTTGGAAAAGATTGGAAGATTAGTCCAAAAGGGAAGAAAGCAGTAGAATAAGGAAAAGAAAACTGAGGAATGTATTTAGAAAGGTTGATATGAAGCAGCTCAAAACTAACACAAACTGGTAGAACAAATCACAGCTGTAAAGAAATGTAATTTTAAGTTTCTCATCCATAAATACCAAGAATTAAGGTGTCAAGATTGTCTACTATTATTTTTCCACCTTAAATCTTTAAGAGTATTATATAAATGTGAGTTTGTATTAAAATTAGTAGTACTTATTAAGATATGCATGAGGGATAAATTACATGTTTTAAATTTATTGTATTTTTTGCTATTATGCCTCTACATTTAGGGAATATTATATACCTATGTTTTCTAGAGAATGAGTACTAGTCAGCCAAATTTTCAAGACTTCAAGACAAAGAGATGCCAGAGTAGAGATTTTCATTTGGAATAAATGGCAGATATCTCAACATACAACCTCTTTTAATAGTATATGAAAAATAATTAGAAGTTTAGTTTAAAATCTATTTTTATTTTTTAAGGATCTAGTCAACAACAATTATAATTTTTAAAGTGCATTCCATTTATAGTTTTGTGAAGAGCTCCTACTGTAATTAAGAACCTAGTCATTACAAATTTTTAAATAATTTAAAACATTAAAAAAACTGCAAGGAATGAAAGTTAACAATGATGCTAGCTGGATTTATTCCTCAAGGCAAAAGATATGAATAGGGCACTAAAGCTCATCATCTTTCCATCCCTCCCAATGATCAGATAAATTTTACACAAATCTCAATAGGGAAGACCCAGAAGATTTGGCTCAGGCATAAAAAACCATATAGTGAACTTCTTAGAGTATAAGTTACTTCTGGGAATGTTGCAATATTAGATATTCCACCGGAAAATGTGAACTTAGATTATTGAACAATTGACTGAGGCCTACCGGTTGAAGTGCTGGTAGGGAGTCTAATTCTCACTAAAGCTGATTGTTAAATAGGCAGCGTCTTTATAGCACAGAAATGAGCAAACAGTACATATAGGGGATTGATTTATTCCTTTATTGATCACCTGGACTTAAAAACGTGATGGAGAAATGTTAACAACATAGATTAAACTTGAAAGTTTGCCCTGTGTACATTTTTCTTCCTTTCTGGAGAGCTGATTGTTAAACATTTTTCAGCACACTGCTGTGCTTAATTCATAGTTCAATTAGTCACTGAGGTCAAAGAATAGGATATCATTTTTTTAGTTCCACCAAAAACATCCACTGGAAAGCTAATTAATTGGCTGTCTTTGCTAATTGAATATAAACTGTCTCTTCTTATTGAATAGCTCTCCTTATTTTTCCAAAAAGTTGTTATTTTTTCTTTTGTTTCTGCCTCAAGACATAACTATGAAATTGTTGTGCAATATTTTTATTATAACCACGTTTACATGATTATTTAAATTTGGATGTTTTGCAAAAGTCATAGTCCAAAGTTCCTGGACCTTGAATCTAACATTGAGAGGTTTGAGTAACATTCAGCAATTATTGAGAATATCCTTCTCTTTTTATGTCAATTATACTTTATTTTTAATAGTTTATATAGTTTATCTTTTACATTACATAGTTTATATATAGTTTATCTTTTACATTAATTAAAAAAATAGTTTCAAGATCTCTCCTTCCCCCAGCCCCTCTTACACCGAGTGAAAATTATTTGTATTTTATGTCTGAAGTCATGAAACCCATACTTGCCTATTAGCTGTGTGACCAAAAAAAAGCAAGAAAAATAAAGTGAAAAAATATGTTTCAGCATGCACTCAGGGTACATCAGTTCTCTCTCTCTCTCTCTCTCTCTCTCTCTCTCTCTCTCCTCTCCCCATCTTTCCCTCTCTCCCTCTTTCTGTCACTTTTTCTTATGAATCCTTTGAAATTGCCTTGAATCATGGTGTTGTTCAGAGTAGCTGAGTTTGTCAAAGCTGATTATTGCTCTTACTGTACATAATGTTCTTCTGGTTTCCCCTACCCATTTCCTCCTTCTTTGTAAAAAAAGTCTTGTGCACTTCTTTTATGTGAAATAATTTCCTCATTCTTCTCTTTTTTCCCCCTTCTCCCAATTCATCTCTCTTTCTTAGTCATCCATTTTTCTTTCAAGGTCATTCCAACACAATAGATGCACATTCATGCCCTCTAGTTAGATTCCTTCTAACCACCTTAATGATAAAGTTCAGGTATCATCTTCCCATTTGGAAATATAGACAGTTTAACCTAATTAATTTCCTCATCATTTCTCATTCATTTACATCTCTTGAGGCTTTTGTTTGAATTCATTTTTCTTTATTTAACTGTTTTGTTTGGTTTTGTTTTGTTTTGTTTTTCCCCATCAAGAATGAAAGAAGTCCTTTTGTTTGATCCTGATTGTGGCTCCATAGTATTTGAGCTATTTCTTTTTGGCTTTTTGTGATATATTCCCTTGACAGGGAAGCTCTACAATTTGACTATAATATTCTTGGGAGCTTTTGCTTTAGGATCTGTTTTAAGAAGTAATTGGTGGATTCTTTAAATTTCTATTTTCCCCTCTGATCCGATTTTGAAATATCTGAATAGTTTTCCTTTAAAATTCCTTGAAAACTTAGATTTATGCTATCTCTTTGGCCATAGTTTTCTAATAGTCCATTTTTTTCATAAATTATCTCTCATCAACTTATTTTCTCGTTCAGTTATTTTTCCTATGAAATATTTCACATTTTCTTTTTTTTAATCTTTTGACTTTGTTTTTATTGTTCCTTGATGTTTCATGGGATCATTAGCCTCCAGTTGACCACTTCTAATTTTTTTTAAACATTAATAATATATTTTAATGAAAAAATCTTAGCCTCATGTTTCTATCCAAAGACACTCAAAGCTAGTGTTTCCCTGCCCTTTTTGCCCAACTGCACCTCAATTTTGGACCTCAATAAGGACCAGTTTGGAGAAATTTTTCTTTTTGTATTTCAAAGCTTTTTTTTAAAGATTAAACAACCAGGCTAGCAAAAAAGTAATCAATACATAACTCTCCTTATATCAAACAAGCTAGTATTTCGGTACAATGGTACTATACAGAATATATACAGTACACGGAGGATCACAAAGCAAACACTACAGGCTCAGAACAGATTTGAAAAACATGATATTCACATTGATTACAATAACTCTAAAAATGATTGTAACGTTCAAACAGCACTTAGTTTACAAAAAAGTCACTATATATATATATATATATATATATATATATATATATATATATGTATGTATGTATATGTATATATACACATATATAGCCACCAAGAACTATGGTTCCTGAAAAATACTAATAGCCAGATACTAGTATATAAAATGTGAATTTTTAAACATTGTACACATTTAACAAAAGCAAAACAAAAACCATTTCTGTTGTTGAAAGTCAAACATGCCAAGTAACTTAGCTGTGGCCACTGTCACCAAAAGAAGCTATATTTGAATGAGATGACAATTGGATATAGAGCTGGTGATTGGAGACTGGCACAGTTAAAAGTTTTACTGTTGCTAGGAGCTGGGGGGGGAGGGGGAAGTGGGAGAATACACAACAACACCCATCCACATAATTTAATTCACATTTTTCCTCCAGCAATATCCTATCTCAAGGGTTTCACAAACTGCCAGTGCCCATAAAGTCACAAAATGGCAGGGTTAAGAAAACCACCCCCAAATTCCCTTATTGCCAGGGATATATGCAAAATATTAAAGCATGCATCAGATAAACAAAACAGTCACCCATCCGGAAGACAGTGGGGTATAGTTTTCATCTAGTTTTTATTTTTATTTTTGGTGGGGCCAGACCTGTTAGCTCTGTAAAACACTGAGCTACTATGGCAGCTAATATGAAATTTAATAAAAAGCAGTTTTATATAAAAATCTAGTTCTCTTGAATTAAAATCATGAATCGTTTCCTTCATGTTTCTCTTTAAGGGTCATTGCTTTTATGATGTTTTGCATTAACCACCACCGATTTCTTTTATGATAGTCAGGTTATGGCCTTTGACCTCAATTTGACTATCTTTTTATGTTGCTATAGAGAAAGACAATTAGTCTTGGAAAGTTCATTTTATTCTAAAAAAATGAGAATTTTAAATTTTAAAAAAAGGGGTCCATTCTAAAAGTATCTTTCACAAATATATATATTTAAATATTAAAATACTAGGACTTTTATAAAATGGCTTTTGAAAAGATGGTATACGTGCAATTTAGACATATACTATCCTCCAAGTTGGATATAAGGTGCCACAAAGATGCCCTAAAAAGAGGCAGGCAAAATCTGATGCACCACGAGGCACCAGAAACCAAAGAAAACTTAGACCAAAACCAAGTTTTGGGGGACCACAGGTTTTTTTTCCAAGTTTACAACAATGTTTTAAAATCTCTCATAATATAAGCATTGGGAGCCATTACTTGTAGGAAAAAAAATTAACAAAGTTCGTGGTCTTATTCCTTCCAAATACCTGATGTGAATCATTTGTATCAGGTACCTGAAAGTTGAAAAGCAGTGCAATTTTCAAAACTTTGCTATTCTCTCAGTATGAGAGACTTTAAGATAGCATTTGTCAACACAAGAATTAAATTGATAATCAGAATAAGCCAGCTAAGGAAACACAACATTTATAATTTAACAACAGAGATTTTTGCTATAAGAAGTATCTGCTTCTAGGGGCTGAGAGACAGACTACTCCTCTTAAAATGAAAAGTTTCTGCTAATGCTAACAGGAACTTAATGTACATCAAAAGGGAGATGATTAGGGTTCCCTCAAAGCAGGGAAGAAACATGTTGCCCTCATCAGATGTACTTTGGTATGTGAGCATTCATGAATGAGATTTTTAACTTGTCCAGAAACTGATTTTTTAATTCATTCAGATACTGAAGCATGAAAGGAAAGGTGAAATTCAGCTATTGTGATTGTGTGTGTGTGTGTGTGTGTGTGTGTGTGTGTGTGAGACAAAGGAAATTTAAGAATCACATTGACTTTTATCATACCTATATTTTTTCTTTAAGGTTTTATAGATGTTTTCATGTCACTATTTTCTGAGTTTCTAACTTCATCTTCAGTACCATGATAGTAGACTTTTATAGTCAGGTTTTTTGTTTTTCTCATTTGTTCATTTTTCCAGCTTATTTCTTGACTTTGAACTTTATGTTAGTTGAGCTCCTCTCACATCTGGAAGAAACAGGGTACCTGTCCCAACCTTCTGGAATTTTCCTCCTACTCTTTTCACACCCAATTCTGGGGTTCTGGACATTTAGTGATTTCAAAGTGATGCATTACAGGAAGAGGTGTGATCATGTATCTCTTAATCTGAATGTTGGTCCTTATCTAGTTCCAATCCCTGCTCTATTACCACTACAATGCCTCTCTTTCCTAAAATTACAACCAGTACTCATATAAGGCCCCTGCTCCCTTGTGACCACAAGTGATAGCCTGCCTCTCTGCCATAGAATTGCAGTTCCAAACTGGGTAACAGCAATGGAATAGCTAAATGACACTTAATCCTGAGTCCAGTGCTAGTACAGTTAATCCCTCTCATCTCTTTCAGACCAAGAGTCCAATCCTCTTACCCTCTCTAAACTGAGACTTCCCAGTGTTGCTGGTACCGGGGCCACTGCCGCCTTTACAATTTATAGCTGGCATTCACATGATGCTGCACTCCCAGACAGCCTCTACTCCATTGTTATAGATCTCTCCTTCTGACTTCCTAAGTTGTCCTGTGCTGGAAAAAAATGTCTCAGTCTGATCTTCTTTTAGTTATACCACTTTAGAATTTGATTTTACAGGATATTTTAAAGTTGATTGGGGGGTAGTGTTGGGATACTCGGGCTATAAATTGATCACATGACAAGATATGACCTAATCATACCATTTAAACATGTGAGGGGAGAGAGCATGACCTTAATTTAATGTAAATCATTTAACTTTCCTTTATAATGAATCAGAATTAAATAAAATATGGACTTTGGAAAGTCTACAAGGGACAAGGCCAAATACACAATTTCTGTATTTATGGAAGGCAAGACTTCTATTTTGTAAACTTCACAAGAACTACAAATAGGGGAATATTGTGTAATCTACCTAATTAACGTTGACAAGAAAATATATGGAGTCCAGATCTGTGAGTATAAAAAAGCAGAGAAGCAGAATTTTATTTAGGCTAATGAATACCTCTCTACCAGGAAGGTCTGGTTTCCCAAATGAAGATAAAGTATTAGCTTATATAACCAACATTCTTCTCTTGTGCCTACCTATTCAAGGATACTGCAATATAGCTTTGGTACAATTTTATCCACAAAAGAATTAGCAGCAATTCTCTACTGACCTCACACATTCATTTTTCTGGCCTTCTTGGAACAGAATACAGAATATTAGAATAGAGAATTTGTGATGGGGAAACTGGACTTGGGATACTTGGCCAGGTAGAAGTGGAGTACTTCATGTCTTGGTAGAGGAAGAAAGAAGGACATAGGTCCTCAACTATGAAATACTTTACAGAAATAAAGATATAGAAATAATTAAAGGGAAAATAATTGTTTAATGGCTTCACTGTGGCAATGATGACACCTAAATTAATTACAGATTCATCATATCAACTAAGCCAGTTAATGTTTACTTTACAGAACTAGAAAATGTATTAACAAAATTCATCTAGAGAAATAAAAAGTCAATAATTTCAAAACAAATAATGGAAGGTTCCATTTCCCCTATAGGGGTGAGCCATTCTTGCAGGGTAAATTATTCTTAGTTGTAAACTGATGTATTCTACCTTTGAAGACAGTATATTTCAAGATGTTCTACTCTTAAGTAGAGACACAGTTGAGTCTTCTATGGTTCTGACTGTGGTTTCCTGATACTTAAACTCTTTTCTTTGTTTTTTGTTTTCGTTTTATTGGCAGGGCAATTGGGGTTAAGTGACTTGCCCAAGGTCACACAGCTAGTACATGTGTCAAGTGTCTGAGGGCTGGATTTGAACTCAGGTCCCCCTGACTCCAGAGCCTGTACTCTACTCACTGCACCACTTAGCTGCCCCGTGGTACTTAAACTCTTTATCCTCTTCTCCACCTGATTTTGCTACTTGTAGCTTTGTTGTTATTGTTTGGTTTGGGGTTTTGTCTTGTTTTGTTTTGCTTTGTTTGTCCATCTTTTTGTTGGTTTCACCTGGAAGCCCTGGATTTTAACTAATTGTTTTTATTTAGTATTTTATTTTTCCACAGTCACATTAAAAACAATTTTTAACACTCATTTTTGAAACTGAGTTCTAAATTCTCTCCCTTCCTCCCTCCCCACCCAACTCCTCATTGTGAAGTCAAACAATTCAATACAGGTCATCCATGTGTAGTCACTTATCCACAATAGTCATATTGTAAAAGAAAACATAGACAAAAGGGAAAAAAAGCTCAAGAAAAATAAAGAAAGTACAAAAGTATCCTTCAATCTGTATTACACAGCATCAGTTCCTTCTCTGGGAACGGATAGTATTTTTCATCATAAGTCCTTCAGAGCTGTTTTGGATCATTGTAATGTTGAGAATAGCTAAGTTATTCACAGCTGATTATTGCACAATATTGCTGTTACTTTGTACATTTCACTTTGCATCAGTCCATGCAAGTCTTTCTGAGAGCATCCTGCTCATCATTTTTTATAGCACAACAGTATTCCATCATAATCATATGCCACAACTTATCCAGCCATTCTCCAATTAATGGACATCCCCTCAATTTCTAATTCTCTGCCTCCAGAAAAGAACCACTATAAATATATTTGTATGTATAGTTGCTTTTCATTTTTTAACAAAAGTCTCTTTAGGATACAGACCTAGTAGTGGTATTGCTAGACCAAAGGGTTTTATAGCTCTATGGGCATAATTCCAAATTGCTTTACAGAATGATTGAATCAAGTCACAACTCCATCAACAATTCATTGATGTCTCATTTTTTTCCCACATTCCCTTCAACATTTGTAATTTACCTTTACTGTCCTATTAGCCAATCTAATAGATAGCAGGTAGTACCTCAGAATTGTGTTAATTTTTATTTCTCCATTTAATAGTGAGTTAGAGTACTTTTTCATATGGCTATAGATAGCTTTGATTACTTCAACCAAGAAGTTATCATATCTTTTGATCATTTATTAATTGAGGAATACCTCTTTTTTATAAATTTGAATCAATTCTCTGTATTTTGAGAAATAAGGCATTTATCAAAGAAACTTGCTTCAAAATGTTTTTTTTCACAGTTACTATTGTTAACTGTATTTCCCTCCATGCTATCCCCCACATTTATTCCATTTCCTCTCTCCTTTCACCCTGTCCCTCCTCAAAAGCATTTTGTTTCTGACTGTCCCCTCCCCCAATCTGCCCTCCCTTCTAATATCCCATTGGGTAAGATAGATTTCTATACCCAATTGAATGTCTATGTTGTTCCTTCTTTGAGCCAAGTTTGATGAGGGTAAGGTTCACTCATTCCCCCTTCCCTCCCCTCACTTTCTTGCCTCTTTGTTGTGAAATAATTTACCCTATTCTACCTCTCTCTCTTTCTCTTCCTTTCAGTACATTCTTCTCCCACCCCTTAATTTGATTTTTAGATATTATCCCTTCATATTCAACTCACACGTGTGCCCTCTCTATATATAATTTATATAGTTTATATAAACAGATGTCTTCTAATAATGGGAAATGACAGATTCTCATAAATAATGAGAAAGGTCATGAGCTACAAATATCATCATCCCATGTAGGAATGTAAATAAGTTTAGCTTTATTAAGTCCTCATGATTTCCCTTTCCTGTTTATCTTTTTATGCATCTCTTGAATCTTATACTTGAGAGTCAAATTTTCTATTCATCTCTGCTCTTTTCATCAGGAATGCTTGGAAGTCCTCTATCTCACTGCATGTCCATTTCCCCGAAGAAGGATCATACTCAGTTGTGCTGGGTAAGTGATTCTTGGTTTTAATACTAGCTCCTTTGACCTCCAGAATATCATATTCAAAGCCTCCTGATCCCTCAATGTAGAATCTGCTAAATATTGTGTTATCCTGATTGTGGCTCCACAATACTTGAATTGTTTCTTTCTGGCTGTTTGCAATATTTTCTCTTTGACCTGGAAACTGGAATTTGGCTATGATATTCCTGGCAGTTTTCTTTTTGAAATCACTTTTCAGGAGGTGCTCAGTGGAGTCTTTCAATTTCTATTTCACCCTCATGTTCTAGAATATCAAGGTAATCTTCCTTGATAATTTCTTGAAAAATGATGTCTAGGCTCTTTTTTTGATCATGGCTTTCAGGTAGTCTACTAATTCTAAAATCCTTTCTCCTGCATCTATTTTCCAGGTCAATTGTCTTTTCCGATGAGATATTTTACATTGTCTTCTATTCTTTTATTCTTTTAGTTTTGTTTTATTGTTTCTTAATTTCTCATAAAGTCGCTAGCTTCCATTTGCTCCATTCCAATTTTTAAGGAATTATTGTCTTCAGTGAGCTTTTGGACCTCCTTTTCCATTTGTCCGATTCGGCTTTTTAATGTATTCTTCTCCTCATTTGCTTTTTGGATCTTTTTTATCACTTGGCCTAGTCTGTTTTTTTATAAGAAGTTGTTTTCTTTATCTTTTTTGTGTCTCCTTTATCAAACTGTTGACTTGTTTTTAATGATTTTCTTACAACACTCTCATTTTTCTTCCCAGTTTTTCCTTTGCCTGTCTTTCTTGATTTTCAAAATCTTTTTTGAGCTCATCCATGGTCTGAGACCAATTCATATTTTTCTTGGAGGATTTGAAAGTAGGAAATCTGACTTTGTTGTCTTCTGGGTGTGTGTTTTGATCTTCCTTGTCACCATAGTAATTTTTTATAGTCAGAGATTTTTGTTTTTGTTTTTGCCATTGTTTGCTCATTTTCCTTCCCTATTACCTGACTTTTAACTATTTTTTAAAGTAGGGCTCCGTTTTCAGCATGGAGGGTGCACTGTCTAAAGTTTCAGAGGTTGCGTACAGTTATTTTCAGAGATATTTCTATGGACCTGAAAATTTTTAGTTCTTCCAAGGTGGTATGATCTAATGAGAAGTGTCTTCTGGCCTGTGCTCTGGTCTGTGAGCAACCATAAGCATTTTTTTCTGTCCTGAAACTGTGAAGATAATACCCCCTCCTGTGGCCACAAGCTCTACTACTTTAATGTTCCTCCTCACCCTAAGACTGCAACCTAGACCCAAGTATGGGCAAAGCAACAGAGTCCTACCTGAGTGCTAGCAAAAAGACTCCTGTAATCTCCTTCTGATCAGCTGTTTGACCTCTTTACCATCTGTGGGCTAAGAGTTCCAGAAGCAGCAGCTCCTGCTGCCACTGCTGATTTGGTCACTCCCAAGGCCTTCTCATGGGTTGCTGGGGCCAGTGTTCTGCTGGTGCAGCCTGCTGCACCATGCTCCATTCTCACCCAGGTGAGATAGACCTTTCCTGCTGACCTTCTAAGTTTTCATAGGTGTCTGTGAACTGAGAGGTCTGGAAATTGCCACTGCTACCAGTAATTCAGTTGTCCAGAGGTCTGCTCCAGGTTTGCTGGGGTTGGGTCTATGCCTGTGTGACCTGCACTGCACTGTACTCCTCTCTCACCCTGGTGCAATGAACCTTTCCTGTTGACCTTCCAAGTCATCTTGGGTGGGAAATTTGTTTTACTACATTCTTTTGTGAGTTCTGCCACTCTAAAATTGGTTTGGAGTCATTTTAAAGGTTATTTGGAGGGATTTTCAGGAGAGTTCGGCCAAGTCCTTGCTTTACTGAGCCATCTTGGCTCTGCCTCCTCTAGATTTTAATTATGTCACTCCTGGAAGTTTTCATTTCAGAATTTTCATTTTCCTTCTGCTTTTAATGTATCTGGGCTGCTAAATTTGTGATTTCTTGAACTATGGTAGCCAGATATGAGATTGCTCTGGAACTTTGTGCTAGAATCATGGTCTTTCCCTTCATATATTGTTCTGTGGTGTGATCAGGTTCTATTTGATCTTGTGACTTATTTTTGAAGTGACTACCACTGGCTCCCCCACCTCTGGCATTGCTGTGTTCTGCAAAGTGGTAGCCTTTAAGCGTCTCTAGAATATACAAGTCTGAGCTTAGGACTTCAGTCCCCCTCCATTTAGTGTCCTTTTCAAAGCATTATGAGCTTTATGACCCTTTCAATCATTCCCTGTCATAGTGTTCTATAGACTTTTGCCCCACCCTTCACCTCCTAGAAAATCATCAAAGAGCTCTGAGTTTCCTTCCCTTTCTACACAATTCAGTGGAAATGTGTAGACCTCTTTACCTATGTTTAAATTGGCTTTTCTAGTATGATTTATAGACTATAGGCTTATGACTGTCCTTTTGTTCAGTCCTGGGGTAAGTGACAGAACATGCCATTGCTTTTATTTTGTTTGGATATCTTGATCATTATTTATCACTTTACTTTTTAGATTGTTTTTAGTATGCATGAACATGATAAGCCTTTTTGTAATTTTTCTCGTGTCTTCATTTCTACCATTCCAGTTTAATCTTCTCACATACAAAAACTCAGGATTTTTAGTGCCTTGCTTAATCATATAATCAAGAAATTATAGAATTGGAAACAACAATAAATATATTGCAATTTATTTCTTTTATCTCATTAATGAAGAAGCAGAGTTTCAGGGAGATTAAATAACTCGCTCAAAGTCATAAATCTAGTTATCATGGTCAAATGTATTCTTCTGCCATCATATTCTCTTCTATTTATCATTTTCTTTCTCTTTTCTTTAACCTTGTTCCTAAGTCTATTTTGTTTTTGACCACTGCCTCCCTCAATCTGTCCTCCCTCTTAATGCTCCCCCTATCTTTCTCTTAGCCTCTTTCCTTCACATCAGTTCAGACGATATTGAAGTTCAAGTGCTGCTTACTCTATCCCTCATCTTCCACTCCATTGTAAAAACTCTTCTTTGTGTACCTATTTTACAAGAAATAATTTTCTCCATTCTTCTACTCCCTTCCCCCTTCTCCCAGTGCATTTCTCTTTTTCAGCGTTCCATTTTTCTTTTGAAATCATCCTGACATAACAGACTGACAACCATAACCTCTAACTAGACTCCTTCAAACAACTCCAGAGATGATAAAATTATTGGGGTGACATGTATATTCTTCCCATTTTGGAATGTAAATAGTTTATTATGTTCCTCATTATTTGTCACTCATATTTAGCTTTTTATGCCTCTCTTGAATTTTATATTTTGATGTCAAATTTTTTCTGTTTTTTTTAAATCAAGAATGATGTAAGTCTTCAATTTTTATTAAACATACACTGTTTCCCCCTATAACAAGATAAGGTCAAAATGGGTACATGATTTAGACATAATGGATGATACCATAAGCTAATTAGGAGTGCAAAGAATAGTTTATTGGTCAGATCTATGGAGAAAGGAAGAATTTGTAACCAAGCAAGATAGAGAGAACATTATGAAATGCAAAATGGATAATTTTGATTATGTTAAACTAAAAAGGCATTGCACAAACAAAACCAAAGCAACTAAGATTAGAATGAAAAAGAACAATGTGAAACAATTTTTACAGCCAATATTTCTGATAAAGGCTTCATTTCCAAAATATATAGAAAACTGATTTATATAAATACAAGTCATTTCTTAATTGATAAATGGTAAAAGGATATGAATAGGAACTTTCCAATGAATAAATTAAAGCTATCTATAATGATACAAAAATGTTCTAAATCACCATTGATTAGAGAAATGCAAATTAAAACAACTCTCAAGTTCCATGTCTCACCAATCAGATTGGCTATTATGACAGAAAAGGAAAACTATAAATGTTGGGGAAACTGTGGGAAAATTAGAATACTAATGCATTATTGGTGGAGTTTTGAACTGATCCAAACATTCTGGAGAGCAATTTGGAACTATGCACAAAGGGCTATAAAACTGTGCTTAACCTTTGATACAGCAATGCCAATACTAGGTCTGTATCTCAAAGAGATCATAAAAAAAGAAAAAGGACCTCCATGTACAAAAATATTTATAGCAGCTCTTTCTGTGTTGGCCATGAATTGGAAATTGAGGAGATGATGATCAATTCAAGAATGGCTGAACAAGTTGTAGTATATGAACGTAATGGAATACTATTGTGTAATAAGAAATGATGAGCAGGTGAATTTCAGAAAAACCTACAAAGACTTGTATAAAATAAGGCTGAGTGAAGTGAGTAGAACAAAAGAACATTGTACACAGCCACAGCAACACTGCGCAACAATTAACAATGAAAGACTTAGCTCTTCTCAGCAATACAATGGTCCAATACAGCTCCAAAAGACTCATGATGGAAAATTCTAACCACATCCAGAGAAAGCTATGGAGTCTGAATGCAGAGTAAAGCATGATATTTTAACTTCTTCTTAAAACATTTTTCCTTTCTTGTGTTTTTTTTTTCCTTTTCTTCTGATTCTTCTTTCCCAACATGGCTAGCATGGTTATATGGTTTATGTGATTGTTCATATATGACCTATATGAGATTGCTTGCTGTCTTGGCAAGGAGGGAAAGTAGGAAGGGAGAAAAAATTGGTACTCAAAATTTTACAAAATAAAACTATTGAAAACTATCTTTACATGTAATTGGGAAAAATGTTATTAAGGAAAAAAAAGTTTTAAAAATATGCATTGTTTCTCCTTAATGATTATTTTCAGTTTTGCTGGGGAAATTATTCTTTGTTGTAATCCTAGCTCCTTTGCCTTCTAGAATATCATATTTCAAGCCTTCTATGTCCCTTTTGTTGTAGCTGCTAAATCTTGTGTGCTTCTGACTATAGTTCCATTTTATCTGAATTGTTTCTTTTTGGCTGCTTTCAGTATTTTCTCCTTCACCTGAGGTATCTGGAATTTAACTGTAATATTCCTGGGAGTTTTCATTTTGGGATCTCTTTCAGAGGGCGATCAGTGGACTATTTTAATTTTGCCCTCTGACTGTACAATATTTATACAGTTTTTTCTATATAATTTCTTGAAATATGATTTCTAGGATACTTTTATAGAGCCTTCAAGGTAGTCCAATAATTCTTTAATTTTCTCTCAATCTATTTTAGAGGTTTGTTTGTTTTCAATGAAATATTTCACATTGTCTTCTGTTTTTTCCCATTTCTTTTGATTTTGCTTTATTTTTAATTTGTGTGTCATGGAGTCAGGATATTCCACTTGACAAATTCTAATTTTTAGGGAATTATTTTCTTGTGTGATTTTGTATATCCTTTACTATTTGGTCAATTTTCTTTTTTAAGAAGTTATTTTCTTCACTACTTTCTCCTTCTCTTTTACCAACCTGTTAATTCTCCCATTTTTAATGTCATGCTCCTACCTTTTGTTGGTTATGACACTATAGAATTCATTTTGATGGCATATTTTAAAGGTTTTTTGAGGGGAATGTTGGTGATGATTTGTCTATTATGTCCCCTTTACTCTATGGCCTTGGCTCCACTCCTTAAATTTTATTTTTTTTTAAAGGAAAGGGCAATTAGGCTAAATTTTTAGCAAATACATAAGAGAGACAGCACTAATGATGCAATGATATTTCTCTCTTTCCCTTCTTCCTCTTACAAAAAAAATGCAAATTATCTAGAGGAAGGCTCCCAGAATCAGTGATCAATCCTCTGTTGGGTATATGCAGGGAAAAGTTGACAAAGCAAAACAAACAAATAAAAACCTACGAGGATTTAAAAAAAAGATAAATTCCGTCTCCACCTGTATTGTCCAATATGTCCAAGATATAATAGAATCATTGAAATAGGGACCTATCTAAAATTGATCCTACACTTTCCACATTATCCAAGCTTATTGTTTCTGTTCTTTTACCTAACTTCTCTCTTTTAGGCACTGGACTTCTCATAAGAGTCTTTACTACAAGATACAAAAGAAAAGAAGAGAAAAGAAAATTCAAATCTGCCAAATTTGCCAAATTCTTTCTTATGCAGTTTATTGGAAAAGCAAGTTAAAAGAAATAGTTGACATGGCTTCTTTAGATAATGTATGGGTTTATTGCATCCATCTATTCTATTACTTTGTCAATCTCTAATTTTAGTTAACATTCCTAGTTCAAGTGATTCCATTCAATAAATCTTTATTACATACTGGAGAAGATAAAGAATTTGGATAAGCTAAAGTATCTACCCAAATGGAACTTACAATCTAGATGGGATAATGTCTGTATTGACTATGTTTCTTTTTTGTATTAATTCACCATAAAGCCTAGTCTATGAAAATATATCACTAAATGTTATTTGATTTCAAAATGAGAGACACAGGGGATGTGGAACAAGAAAAAATGTCTCTGAAATGGATGGAAACCTAATCATAGAATTACAGTGAAGAGGAGAAATAATGAAGTGAAGCTCTCTTCTTTCTATTATTGAAGGCAGAGCTTCAACCAGGCATGGACTATCCTCCCCTAAGAGCCTAATAAAAACTACATGTGGTACTGTGACACAGCTGTTACTTTGCTATCCCACCAGTATCATCACTTAGTAGCTCAGAACATAATGAGGTCAGTAAATGTTGAGAAAAAGAGTCCAGCAGAGGCCAGGAAAATGGAAAGTGAGGAGGCATAGACAAGGATGGCAAAAAATAAGAGCAGGAACCAGGGTGTTAAGAATTAAAGGGGCTGTTTAACCTCCACAAGCAAAGTAATTGCTGCTCAAGTAATAGGTAGGTACAATTGCCAAAAGTGCTATTACATGGAAAAGCAAAGTACTTAGGCAACCCTAAGGAGCCAAATGAAAACAGAATATAAAGTCTTGTCTCCATATAAATCTGGCATAGGAGTTTAACCTAGTAATAATAATAGCTTGTATTTATATGGTATTGCATTATTCCAGAGTGCTTTCCTTGGAACAATGAAATGTAAAATCCTTATTTCATAGAATTAGAAAAAAGAGGTCCAATTTCATAAAATGTAGATATCAGAACATAAAATCAGATTACTCTGAATCTAGTATTCTTCATTGCTCACTATCAAGATCTAATATAGCAAAACGTCTCTTTACGCAGACCTCTAATGTTATACTCTCTTTCTCTTCCCTCACTTCTCTCTTCACCTCCTATGTTAAAGATAGAGAGATAGATGGATAGACAAATCATTTATTACATGCTTACCATGTGGCAAGAACCAGATCCTTGTATTGCTGAGAAGAGCTAAGAGTATCATAGGTAATCACCACACAATGTTGCTATTGTTTTTGCTGTGAGCAATGTTCTCTTCATTCTGCTCACTTCACTCAGCCTCATTTTACACAAGTCTTTCTAGGTTCTCTTTCCGAAATCCACCTGCTCATCATTTCTTATTGCACAATAGCATTCCATTACATTCATATACCACAATTTGTTCAGCCATTCCCCAACTGATGGGCATCCCCTCAATTTCCAATTCTTGGCCACCACAAAAAGATTACTATATTTCTGTACATGTGGGTCTTTATCTTGTTTTATGATGATCTCTTTGAAATATAGATCTAGTAGTAGTATTTCTGGATCAAAGGATATGCACAGTTTTATAGCTCTTTTGGCATAGTTCCAAATTGCTCTCCAAAATGGTTAGATCAGTTCACAACTCCACCAACAATGCATTAGTGTTCCAATTTTCCCACATCTTCTCCAACAGCTATAATTTTCCTGTTTTGTCATGTTAGCCAATCTGCTAAGTGTGAGGTAATAACTCAGAGTTGTTTTAATTTGTAAATGCTTACTTTCTAATGAGGTAAGACAATAATTAAAATTTGAGAATGTAGAGTAAGACTAGGGAAAGTGTGTGGGTAAAGTGGAGAGATGCTCTGGGGTATCATGGACTGGTACAGTTTTGAACAGTCCATTGCCAACTGAGGCATTGCTAATATAAAAAGATGGATAAGAGGGTAGAGGTAATCTGGAATGTCATGGCCTAATTTTTTTCTGAATACAGAAAAAAGGATAAAAAAGAGAAAAGTGAGAAGAAAAACCGTATATCAAGAGCTTCCTCTTTTCCCCATCTTAAACCTCACAATCCCTCTTTATTAATGATATTCTCATATCCTTTCCAACAGTTCTTGATTAAGAAGAGAAAGACCTTTTGTTTGTGAAGATTCACCTGATTTTTGGGGGGTGGGCAGAGATGGAGTTGGGGAAAGGGCAGTGAGACTGTGGTATGCCATAAAGAATTGTCTTTGGAGGCAGGAGAAGTCCCACCTCAGACATATTGACTATGTGACTCTAGGCAAGTTGCTTGATTTGGGGGTGGAGGGGTGATTCTAGTCAATTATTTAAGTAACTCTGTGAGTTGCAAAGTAGGTAGCAACCTGCATTGGTAGAGAAAATGTCCTCATCAAGGAGGTTTATATGTCAGGACAATCCCAAAACTATATATGATACTATATCTGTGCAAAATCAGGCACAAAATATTTAAAATGTATCTAATTGTGATTTCCTTCCTAAATCAATGAAGAATTAGTTCATGAAGTAAATTCAGTATTCCATAGTAAATTTAATTGTAGATGTTGTCTTTAACTAAATGTTTCAATTCCCTTTTTTCCTGAATTAATTTGCCACATTTTCTAAGGGTAAAATATAGGAAGTCATGGCAGGACATAGAGGAAAATTACAGTATTTTTGTGTGCATACATGTTTATATAATACGTTTTTTTAGAAACTCCCATTGATGATGTGGGTTCAAATAGACTTTAGGGTTGGCTCCAGTGTTCCTCTTTCTCAAGGTTCAGTCATTTTGTGGCATGGGCTGCCAAGAACCTTGCTGTGTTCTGGTTTTGACAGATATTCCATAGTTGACATTGTATTTGAAGTTTATATATTCGATGTTTTGAGAATGAAGACATTTTTTCCACTTGATCACAGAGTTGTCTTTGGACCTCTTAGCAAAATTTCTGTACTTAAATTTGGCCCATTTCTGCCTGTGATGGCAGCTATTCAGATCAAAAGGTAGTACCTTAGAAATGCCAGTGGAAAGAGATTTTCAGGAGAAGAAGTGAGCCACCATCTTATCCAGGTCACACTCAGAAGTCTTGGTTGTTGCTAAAGGGTCTTCAATAGCATACTGAGCAAAATCTTTGCAAAGCAATAGGGCTTGGGTTGATATCTAATTGGGTGGGTGACAAGGTGAGAGTAAGATCAGCAATTAATAGAGGTTAAAAGGATGAAAGAGAATTCTGACATAATTACAGACTATGTGTCAGTCTGAAAAGAAGAGAAGAAAGATAACTTGATAAAAAGAAGCAAACAGAATGCCCTGTAATGATTATGGTCTAGTCTTAAGTAAAAATTCATTTGCAGCAGGATTTACTCTCCAACTCAGAAGTACTCAAAGAGTGGTAGAGGAACCCCTACAGGTCCCCAAGGCCTTTTCAGGGGGTTTATGAGATAAAAATTATTTATATAATGATACTTAGACTTTAATTTATAGTATGGTAAATATCAATAATAATAGCTCACATAGACAAAAGGTATTTGGAGGATCCTTAGTGATTTTTAAGAGTCTAAAGGAGTCCAGAGACCAAAGAGTTTGAGAATCTTCACTCTACCTCCTCACATTCAATAGAAAGTGTTAGAGGTATGATGAGAGGAGTTTGAAGAGTTTTAGAAATGATATTTATTAGGCCCCTGCTCAGAGGAAACAAATGAAAGGGGGAGGGGAGGCTGAAGATGATAGTTCTTACTATTATTATTGATTAGTTGATACTTATTAATAGAAAATTATATACAGTAACAGCAATATCATTTTAAGAACAACTTTCAGTGAATAAGTTACTTTGATTATTATAAATGCCCAAATTAACTATAAAGGAAATATGAAGAAAGATGCTATCTGAACCCAAAGAAAGAACTAATAAATAAAAGTATTTATAAAATCATTATATGTATATGTATATATATACATACATATACACATACATGTGTGTACATATACGTGTATGTATGTATACACACACCTATACCTATTTATGTCTAGTGGTAGCCATTTCTAGGCTGTGGAGATGGGGGAGAGAAGGGAAAAAAGGGAAAAAAAAAAGAAATTTACATGATAATTTTGTTGCATATTTGAAAGGAATTGCAAGTTATTCATATTAGATTTCTGGTTTCAGGTATAATAATCTTTTTCATTGTACTATGCTATGAAAATTCTTGTTTTATTCCATAAATTAAAAATGATTTTTTAAGTGAAGTTAATACCGTTTAATCTCATCTGTGATTTTATGGCATACTTGTCTTACTAGTCACAATTTTTTTCTGGTCTGTTTCATTTCATGTCCATAGAACTCTGTTTTAGATATGGAACCCTCCAACAGAAATATAAGTCCTCACAATTTCTTAGGAATACTCCCCATTCCAATTTCACTCCACTCTTCTCATCTACAACAGTGTTCAAAAGGAAAACCCCAAAAGAAATATGAACCAGCTTCCCTTTTCCAACTAAAGGCCATAAAACTTGAATCAGGAAGTCTCTTCAAGTGCAAAGAAAAAGAAAATCAAATGACACTGTAAAACACATACATACATAAATTCACATATATATTTTTGTTTATAGAATACACACATATACCTATATCCATATTTTTCTATCTATCCTAACTTCTCCATAGCCTCTGCTTTATTAACTTTAATAAAATTCCAGACAATAATAGAAATACCCAATTATTTTTGTATTTGGTCGGTTTTCATAAAATGTATTACATAAGATTTTAAAAAGGAATTTATTAAAGCTTAAAGAGTATTATTTAAGCATTTAAAACAAGCCAATGCAGTTACAAACTAATGATGTAATATGAATTTTATTTTGTTTTCTGGTACTTATGCTAGATCAAATGTTATTTAAATACCATGGTTTCAATTACCACTTCATTCTTTTTAATTACAAGCAGATAAATTGGCCTTAAAGTAGGCTTTTGAGAGACCAAATGCATTTTCTATTACAAAAAGAATAAGCTTCAAGATAATCAGATTCCAATTGGCTTGGTAATGCAAATAGTCGATGAGCAATAAATCGACCCAGTGGAAACATGTTCCTTAAACAATCCATTCAAAAATATTTTTTTTCAAATTATAGCTATGATTATACTAGCACCATCTCTCAATGAGGAGTTTCATTTTCTAAGTGAAACTCTGTAGTAAAAATGATATAATCTTTATCAAACATTTCTTCGAGATTTAATTATTTTCATGGGAAAAAATAGCAGTTAGATAGTGTTTCTTCTCCCCCTCCCCCAGGAAACTGGGAAAAGTGTAGATTTCCAAACTGGTTTGAGCAGGTACACATGTTCCTAAAGTTAGCACTAGATAACCCAGTTTAGAATACACCAGATTTTTTTTGTGGAACCTATGAAAATTATAGAGAGTGGAAAATCATGCTTTGAGAAAAACTAAGAGAGACTAAGGAGAAAAAAGGATGAGTAATGGCACTAGGAGTACTAAGGAGATATATAGTTTGTTCTATTTCTAAAGCCATAATCTTAGTGGTTGAAGCAATAACTTTACTCAGGGTGAGTAGTAGATTAATCTGGTTCTTTAGCTAAAAATGAAGGACATCAATGGAAGTCTTAAGGCTGTCTTAGCAGATGGTCCCTAAGACATTGTATGTCTAGGTCTCAAGAGTAGAGGGAATAGATAGGTTTCAGTCCTCAACATTGGAGAAAATATTCACATAGGAAATGATCAATTTGAGTGAACAAATTAAATTTGAGTGATCAAAACCAATATTGGAACTGATATCAAATGATAGATTGGGACAAACAGTAAGTAAAGGGACAGACCCAGACTGAACTTTTGTTTTTCAGATGAAATTTCATAGGAGTGTTAGTAGTTCACAGCATAGCATAACAGTTATGTTGATGGGCATTGACCATACCTTTTTTTTAAGAGAACTCTGATTAGTCATAGTCGTTCTCATAAGTCTACTTTCTGGCATGAAAATGCTGTCAGATGTTCTGATGGATGCCTATTGAAAACATAGCAATTTCAAAAGAAAGCAAATTAAAAAGCATGAAACTTTTTTATGATAATTGGAAATTGCGGATTCTTATTGAATGCCCCTTAGTTAAATAAAATTGATAAGGTGGGTGAATAATACTAGAGTTTAATTGGGTATGAGGGAATACATGAGCATACAAATAACAAGTGAAAACAGTTTCAAATTATGAATTTATACCCAGCAAGTTAGCCTCATAAGGTTATATTGTGAAGGTCGAAAGAGTTAATGATTATGAGGATGCTTTTAAAATATATATTTATTTTCTAGAATACTGTCACCACCATCACTACCACCACCACCATCACCATACCACTATTAATAAAAAAGAATAATAATTTTATTAAAGGATACATATACATAAATACATATATATATATATATATATATATATATTTTTTTTTTAAGTTAGCTCTCCAAGGAAAATTTGAACATTTTCAGCAGATGAACTAGAAGCAACAGTGCTTCATCATTCCTGAAACATGTACTCCTAGCCTTAATATGATCAAATCATACATTCCATCTAAGCCTCTATTTCCTCATCTGTAAAAATGGAACACTAGTAATGGGATTGTTGTCATTTAAAAGCTATTTGTGTATGATAGCTTTATTATCACATTACACTTAAGGCACAATACACATGTAATTCTATGAGAGTATTCCTAAAGTTACAAAGGGTATTGATTTATTTATACTGAGCATTTTGAAAGTATTCAAATAGCACTTAATATTCTTTCAGTAAGGGTAGCAAAAAACAAAATCTCACAAAAGTAGGAAAATGGATTCTCATGAATTGAAGAATGACAATTTGTCATGTATGAATGTAACAGAATATATTATTATTTCATGAATTACTAATACCTGAAAACCATGGAAACTTAGGGAGTTGTATAAACTTATACACAGCAAAGTAAGTAGGAGTTAGATAATAATTTACACAATTACACCATAATGTAAAGGCAAATAATGCTGTTGTCAGTGAACTGTTGGTGACATGTTCCTTTCCTGTCAATAGAAAAGTAGTGAACTATATAGATTCCAAATGAAGTATATGTTAAATATGTTGTAAGATGTGTTAATTTATTTTGCTCAACCATACTTTGTTGTGAAAAAGGATTTTATTGGAGTCATTAAGAGTGACTTAGGCAAAACTAAAAGAGCATCAGTAAAATATTTATCTGCTTTCAGAGAAAGGAGCAAAGAACAATACTTAATTTTGAGTCCTGACTTTAATACTTAATGCATGAGTGACCTTATGCAAGTTGCTGGTACTTTTTTGGTCCCCATTTCCTCATCTGTAAAGGCAATTGAATTTACTGATCTCTGTGGTCCCTCTCAGCTCTAAATTCTATGATGCTATGAACAAAGTACAGTGACTGCTTAAGAGCTAAAGCAAGGCAGTGTATTACTTATTGACAAATGAGAGGATAAATAGAATGAGTTCAAAGAAAGGTCTAGTTCGGGTGATTTAAAATATATATATATTAATACTGTGTATGAACCAGTGCTCCAATATGAGAGCTACTGGTGCAGTTACCAGAAATAGAATTTAAATGAAGCCATTTATAAAGGATAAAAAATTAGCAGTATCATACACACATGGAAACCAGCCACTATAGAATTTCCCTATTGTTTTTAACTTATTGCTGACCAAATGTTATTCTAATTTGTCATGCTTGAATTGTTTCAATATTCATTAGAAAGCATCCAAGAGCCTGGTGTGGTAATGCGTACCTATAATGTGAAGACTGAGGCTATTGGATTTCTTTAGCTCAGGAGTCCTGAGCAGCAGTGGGCTGGATACCTGCAATGTCTGCCATCAGTATGCTGAACTCCCAGGAGCAAGGGACCCACCTAGCTGTCAAAAGAAGGGTGAATTGGCCCAGGTCAGAAGCAGAGAATGTCAATGTTCCTGAGCCAGTCAGTGATGGTACTGGGCCTGGGAGTGGTTGCTGAGTGACTGTTGCACTTCCAGCTTGGGCAAGATAAGGAGAATCAGTCTCAAAAAAAAAAAATCCGAAACCCAGGATTCAAAAGAATTGGATTTAGTTGTTTCTACCACTCAATTTCTACGTGGTCAGCAAGTCATTTCATGTCCCTCATCTGTAATTTTCTCACTTGTAAAATGGGGAAATAGGACTGTGTGACTTAGATTTATATAGTACCTGCTTGACAATACTCTACAGTAAAGTACGTGGTAAAATACTTCCTGTAATTAAGCAAACTAAAGCTGTGAGATATTCCGTAGCTAGTAAACATCAGGGGCAGGATTCAAACACATGTCTCTGGCTCCAGAGCTACAGAAGGTCTTGAACACTCTACTATGCCATGCCACCTCTGTAAATTACCTTTCAGCTGTAACAATTCATGACTTTGGCATAATTACTTACTTCAATATATCCATTCTGTAATTTCATTAATGTGGGTATGACCTGTACTAGTGAATATCAAAACAAATTCATGTTTTTCTCATACTGTGACCTTTTTGCCCAGGTCTAAGCCACAAATCCACAGTATATCTACCCAGCATATTTGTCAATCAATCAGTCACAAACGTTTACTAAGTGTTTACTATTTTCCAGTCATTGTCATGAGTGGTGATGATATAAATACAGGCAAAAGAGCGTAAATTCTAATAGGAGAAGATAACATTTATATAAAAAGGAACTAAAACATGTGAGGGAGAAGAAGGTACCCGTGTGGAAGGGACATAGTGATGAAGTCTTGGAGGACTAGAAACAAAGCCTAAGAGGAAGGGCCATATTAATAATAGCTAGAATTTATATTGAACTTAGTATGTGCCAGACACTATGTTAACCCCTTCCTAAGCATCTCATTTAATCTTCACAACAACAGTGAGAGGTAGATGCTATTGCTGCCCCCATTTTGTAGTTCATGAATCCGAAACAAATAGAAATTAAGTGACTTTCTTAAGGTCAAACATTTAGTAAGTGTCTAAGACTGGATTTGAACTCAGGTCTTCTTGCCTTCTGGACCAGTGTTTTATCTACTGCACTATCTAGGTGCTTGTGGGTCATTTAACATTCAATGGGTATTCATATAGCACTTGGGCTGTCCACATGCAATGCCTCTTTATTATTACATAATTGATCCCACTCGTTTTCCTATTAATGCAATTTCTGGATTTCTTCTACATTATTTCTTTTACCCAAGGCATCATTGGTAATAAGTATAATCTTCCTTAAAAAACATGGTTATTTATGATCTGACAATCTAGAAAAATGTGGCATTAGGTATGTATTATAGATTTGGGGAAAAATATAAATTTAAAATATATTGTAAATTAATGTGCTGACTCAAAATTCTAAGGCAGTAATAAAAATACCAGCCACCATTATACATGTTTTTTCCACATTATGAATTTGAATATATTAGACAATTAAACTAAGAATATAATGTTACTTAAATAAAAGAAGCTCTCCGACAAATGGCAATATGATAGTAGCTGATAATTAATACACTCAATAAACTTTTCTCTAAGTATTACTAGACCCTATTGTTTAATTACCACATATTCAACTCATGGAAGATGCAAATTCTATTCTTTCTCTGAGACTGTAGTCTTAGATAAACATTGTGATTATGAATATGCAATGTACAACCTTCCTTAACCCATATTTGTTGGTAGTGAATACATTTTGATTATATCTTACTTTGAATTTCAGTAAAAGTACATGCAATATGTCCTTTCTAATCAATCAAATTACATTCACACACACACACACACACACAAACACAACCTACCCAGCAGAAATAAAGAGGAAATAAAACAAAAATTCCAGGATTTACTATATAACTAAATGGGAACATGGCTTGTCAGGTTTGGAATTGGATTTCAATAAATGATGGCTACCAAGGTTAATGACATTGAAGACTAGAGAAGTACAGAGCTTAAGGTGGCATTCCACATGTGTTTTGATGGTCCATAATGAATGTATACTACTTCTGAGTCAGGTAAAGGCATTCTAAAAAACCCTTCCTATGTGGTTAAAATTGAGCATAACCCATTGCTTCACTACTTAATTTCTCCCCACTATTTTCTAGAAGAAGAAATGGAGAGAAAGGGAGAATAGTAAATGTGAGTTAGGGCAAGAAGTGACAGGAGGAAAAGAGAGAGGAATCATTCCCGTAGGTTTCCACTTTTTTTCAGTGTTGTTTTTGTTTGTTTATTTTGTTTTGTTTTGTTTTTTAGTGAGTTCCTACAATTCCTGGAAATGTAGCAAGTTCCAGGACCTTCAACACCAATAAATTTTTTTAAAAAAGTAATTCTTCCTCTCAGATATTGGGCCCTAATAGGTGAATTTTTACATCATCTTAACCATTATTGGGTCTCTACGTCACTTTCTGGCCTTTCCCAAACCTTACCACTTGTACTCAGACCATCTTCCTCATTTTTCTCATCAGTTATCCTCACTGGAATCTTGCAATCTGCTCTTGGGGTATTAGGCTATGTCAGGAAAACTTTTGCTTTATCTTACCTAGCATAAGTTCTCAATATCAGTTCCTAGCCATTTTCAAACCATTTTTTTGAACTCAGGTAATTTTATGTCCATCCTGCTAGATCCTGGACTCTGCCACTGAAATGCTCATCTCTGCTGGATAAGCTTCCATTTTACCTTGCCTGGAACCAAGTTTACATCTTACTTCCCAGATATGCTGAAATCATTCCAAGGTTCCTGAAAGTCTGCACAAATCCTATAATTATGTGAGTTGAACTTTATGACAAAAGATATTGAGAAAGGAGTATCTGGAAGGAAGGAAGAAAACTTTGCAAGAGAAAAAGTGAGTCACATTTGTGGAGCTGGTCTAGAGTGGTGAAAGCAACCACAAGAGTAAAGAAGCTCCATTATTAGCAAGAGAGTAAGAGACCACTGAACAGTAGGGAAATGGGGAGATGCCAGTGCAGCTGATCCTTGGATATATGAAGATGCAGGAAGGATGAAGAGGGAGATGATAGCACTTAATCTCTATCCATGCTGGTAGCACCAGGTTCCAAAAGAAAGGGAACAGAGAGGCAGAGCACGGACTTGGGCCCAAGAGTAATGACTAGAGTGAATTAGGCATAAATTTTACCTATCAACATCGTGAGTTGTCACTGAGGGGCATGAGGTGACTATCTTGTTTGGGGGGAGGGGAGAAAAGGTTAGAGGAAAATGGCTGACATTTATTATGACTGGTAAGTAATGACTAATCTACACTTTACTGGCTGAGCATAGCTAGCCCTTTCTTTTTTGTGTCCATATTTTGGAGTGAATTTCCAATACTTGATAAATAAATATACCGCTTTTGAAGTTTTGATGCTATTTGTAGGAAAAAGTGAGTCACAATGAGCTAGAACCTGAGGATTTTTTTCCCAGAGAGATTCTGGGTGGGTACATGAGAGTTAAGAGCTTCATTTGATATTCAGATTAGATAAATAGGGTGGCAAATGGGAAATTCTTCTTTAGCAGGAACTTAAGATGTATTGAAGGCAAAGACATTAGAGGCACTTTCTCTCCAAAGAACATTTTAAGATCTTTATTCTGGTGCTTATTCTTAATACACTAACAAGCTATAGGAAAAAGAATCCTATTATAATTTAAATGCATATGTTACTGGATTAAAATGTTGATGGCAAATTTTCTTTCTCAGGAGAAGAGTGGCTAAGACTGGCTACAACCAGACGCATCCTTCAAGAGGTCATTTTAAAAAATGGAGTGAACTTTAGCAACAGCTACAACAAAAGTCAGACTTACAACCTTGATATAGAATGAAGTTTTCTTCATGTTTCATATAGTTAGAACAAAATATCAGCTTCAACTCAGGTTTGAAGGGTTTCCTTCAGTTGTTTTTTTTAAAAATTTTGATCCAGTGAATACAGATTTTTAAAGGAGGGTTTCTTAGAAAGAGTGCACATTTAATATCCTTGCTGTCCATCAGTTAAGTTCCAACTAAAAGGAGAATTCATCAATAGGTTTCCAATGAGATCTCTTGAGAGTAGAGAGTAATCTATTCTGCTTACAGAGTAGAAATAACTGTTGTTATTGAGTTGTTTCAGTCAGGTCTGACTCCTTGTAACCCCATTTGAGCTTTTCTTATCAAAGATATTAGAATGGTATGCCATTTCCTTCTCCAGCTCATTTTATAAATAAAGAAATGAGGTAAACAGGTTTAAGTGACTTGCCCAGGGTGACAAAGCTAGTAAGTACCTAAAGTCAGATTTGCACTAATGAAGATGAGTCTTCCTGATTTCAGGCCCAGCACTCTACCTAACACCACCTAGCTACCCTATGTCTTCCAAAAAAGTATACTCATTTCTATATTTTTTAGAATTTACAATATCAAATAGATGACTGCAATACTGAGGGACTGAGTGCCTTGCCCAGAATCAAATAGCCAGTATGTGTCAGAGGAGAGGATTCAAATTCAAGCTTTGACCCTTACTAGCTAATTCATTCAGTGTCTGAATGTATTTGGTGTCAGAGAAGCAAAAAAAAGACTATTAATTTCTATTCTGATTTATTTTAGATTTAACATTTTTAAAGCTGTCTTTGGTTTCCTTTTATGTTTTGATGGAGAATATTACATTAGATTCACTCACTAATATGGAATTAAACCCATCGTCACTGATTGCATTATGATTAACTTTCCTAGTTTGTCACTTGTAAGCACTGAAGAATGTCATGCAACAGAAATGCCTAATTAGTTAAACATTTCTAATGTAGAAGTCAGAAAGGAGATTCTATCTCAAAGGAATGAAATATGTTTTTGATACAGTGATTGACTCCTTTCAGTCCAGCAACATATTGTATCTTAAAAAGTGGAACTCTGGTAAAGGTGAGTTACCACTACTTGTAGGCCTCTCTTACATACACTATGATTCACCAAGTCATCATGGAAATAGGCACTGGTGGAATCAGGGTGGAGGAGGGAGTTTTCATGGCATACACATTTATGGCAGTTTCAGTATATTACTTCTTACTCCATTTCCATCATGCTTTCCCTCAATTAGATCTATCTCATAACTGCTACTAGTAGAGATAGTGGAACTGATTATTGGGGAAGTATATGCAAAAGAAATATTCTTCTTTCCTGAATACCTTTATCCTCCTAGAAACAGAAACAATCAATAATTCCTTTAAAGAGAGTCACAATAATGAGACAACAGTTTGAAACCTGTGGGATACAGCAAAAGCAGGGATTAGAAGAAAGTTATATCTCTAAATGCTTATATCAATAAAATAGAGAAAGAGCAGACTAATGAATTGGGTATGCAATTTAAAAAGAAACTAGAAAAAGAACAAATTGAAAATCACCAATTAAACACTAAATTGGAAATCCTAAAAATTAAAGGTGAGATTAATAAAATTGAGAGCAAGAAAAACATTGAATTGATAAGTAAAACTAGAGGTTCATTTTATGAAAAAAATAAAATAGATGAACAATTGACTAATTTGATTAAAAAGAAAAAAATAAATCACCAATATCAAAAATGAAAAGGGGGACTATACCACTAATAAAGCTGAAATTAAAACAATTATAAGGTGTTATTAGCCCAATTATATGCCAATAAATTTAGCATTTTAAATGAAATGAAATACTATTTACAAAAATGTAAATTGTCTAGATTAGGAGAAGAGGAAAAAGAATGTCTAACTAGACCTATTTTAGAAAAAATAAACTGAACAGTCCATAAATATGCTTCCTAAAAAAAAAAAGCACTTGTAACAGAGGGATTTAAAAATCATTTCTGTCAAACATTTAAAGATCAACTAATTCCAATATTAAAGAAATTATTTGGAATGATAGATAAAGAAAGGATCTATGCAAATGCCTTTTATGAAACAAATATGATACTGATACTTAAACCAGGAAGAGTAAAAAAAAAAAGAAAAGAAAAAATTGCAGACCAATTTCCAATAAGGAAAATGGATACAAAAATCCTAATTAAAATTCTAGCTAAAATATTGCAACAACATATCACAAATATTATGCATTATGATCAAGTGAGATTTGTACCAGGAAGGCAGGCATAATTTAACATAAAAAAACCATTAATATAATTGATTACATCAGTAATAAAAGATAAATATCTTACGATTATATCAATACATGCAGAAAAGGCTGATGATAAAATTCAACACTCATTTTTTAAAATAAAAACACTTGAAAGTACTGGTATAAGTGGATTTTTCTTAAACTGATAAAAAACCATTTATATAAAACCATCAACAAGCATTATTTGTAATGGGGATAACCAGAAGCCTTCCCAGTAAGATCAATTGCAAAACAAGGATGCCCACAGTCACCACGGTTATTCAATATTGCATTGGAGAGCCTAGCAATAGCAAGAAGAGAAGGGAATAAAAAGAATAAGAAGATGGAATAAGGTAATAACAATATCTCTTTTTGCAGATGATATGATGATACACTTTGAAAATTCCTGACTAAATTGAAAAGTTAGCTGAAACAATTAATAATTTTAGCAAAGTAGCAGGATATAAAGGAAATCCATAGAAATCATCACCATTCCTATATGTCACAAACAAAACTCTGCCAGAAGAGATAGTAAAAAATACCCCATTTAAAACACTTTGAGACAGTATAAATTATCTGGGAGTATACCTGCCAAAACAAATCCACCAACAATATAAACAAAATTCTAAGAAAAGAAAGAAACATTTTTTATAAAAATAAAATCAGATTAAAATAATTGGAGAAATAGTAATTGTTCATGGGTAGGTAAAACCAATATAATAAAAAATAACAATTTTACCCAAAGTAATTTGTGTATTCAATGACACCCTGATTAAATTACTATTTTACTGAATTAGAAAAAATAATAACAAAATTCATTTGGAAAAACAAAAAGTCAAGAATGTCAAAGGAAACAGCGAAAAAAATGTAAAGGCAGGAGGCTCAGCAGTACCAGATCTTAAACTTTACTATAAGGCAAGAACTATCAAAAGTATCTGGTACTGGCTAAGAAGTAGAAAGATTGATCAGTGGAATAGAGTAGATATACAATTCATAGCAGCAAATAAGCATAATAACCTTGCATTTGACAAATAGAAAGACTTAAGATTTTGGGATAAGAATTTGTTATTTGGTAAAAAAAAAATTCAGAAACTGGAAAGCCATAAAGCAGACACTGATCATAGACCAATATCTTACACTATTTACCAAAATAAGGTTAAAATGGATGCATGAGGTAGATACAAAGAGAGATTTTACAAAAAAAATTAGAACAGGGAACATGTTACCTATCAGATTTGTGGATGGGTGAACAATTTATGGAATAAAAAGATTGAGAGCAAACAGTTATAAAATATATCATTTTGAGAATATTAAGTTAGAAAGATTTTGTACAAATAAAACAAATGTAGCCAAGATCAGAAGGAAAGAAGACAATTAGAGGAAAAATGTTTTAGACAGTTGATCAGATAATTCTCACATCTCAAATATATAAAGAACTTTGTCAATCTATAAAAATACAATTCATCCTGCAATTGATAAAGGGTCAATAGACATAAACAAGAATTTTCCAAAGAAGAAATCAAACCAATTTATAGTCATATGAAAATGTTCTAAATTATTAATTAGAGAAATATAATTTATATCAGCCTTGAGATATAATTTCATATCTCCCAGATTGGCTAACATGACAGAAGGGGAGAATGAGAACTGTTGGAGGGGATGTGTAAAAATCAGGATACTAATTCATTGTTGTTGGCATTGTGAACTGATTCAACCATTTTTGAGAGCAATCTGGAATTATACCCAAAGAGTTATTAAACTATCTATACCTTTTGACCCAACAATACCACTTTGGTCCATTTATGAAAATTATTAGAAAAAAAAACAAAAAGAACTTGTTCTAAAATGTTTATAGTAGCTTTCTTTGTGCTGGCAAAGAACTGGAAATTTCAAGGATGCCCACCAATTGGGAATGGCTGAAGAAGTTGTGTCATTTGAATATGATGGCATACTACTACGTCCAAGCTCAATGACTTTAGAAAAACAGGGGAAGATGTTAACAAAATATTAGAGAGATGAGCAGAACCAAGAGAACATTGCATATATCAATAGCAATATTGTTTTAAGAACAACTTTGAGTGAATAATTTATTCTATCTGTTATAACTACCATTAAATATAAAGGACATATGAAGAAAGACACTATCTGCATCCAGAGAAAGAACTGATAAATAGAAGCATGTATAGAATAATTATGTATGCTTATGTATACATGTGTGTATACCTAATTATTTCTAATAGTAGCTATCTCTAAGTGGGGGTGGGGAGGGAAAAAAGAAATTTACATGATAATTTTATCATATATTTGAAAGGAATAGCAAGTTTTACATAGGAGATTTATAGTTTCGTATTCAATCATCTTATTTTTTGTACTGTTATGTGAATGCTTGTTTTATTCCATAAATTAAAAAAAATTTAAAAATAAATCATCATTATTGGGTCCAGAAGCATTCATAGGATCATAGACTTAGATTTGGGTAGGACCTTTGAAGTTATCTAATTAAAACTTTTCATTTTACAACTGAGGAAATGAGAGCTAGGGAAGTTAAATGTCCAGGTGTCACACAGGGCATAAGGAGCATACCCAAGCCCAGGAACTTGAATATCCAGTGCTCTTTTCACTGTATACCATTTCCACTTCTACCTCAATTGACAGAACAATGCAAAGTATAAAATGAAGATTGTAAGATCATTTACCTCCCAAGATTCTTGTAAGAACCAAATGAGATGTTATTGGTAAAGCACTTTGCAAAAGCTTGAAGCATATATAAATGCAAATTATTATTATTAATTTTATAGTTAGTGCTATATGGAATGAAATATTGATATTGAAGGTCCAGTGTACCTAAGCCTCAAGCTTTTGTGCTGTTGTACCTGTTTTCCTTATACTTAGGTCTTGATTAAGATAATTGGGAATAAGGCTAGGCAGAAATGCGTGGTTTAAGTGGTAAGAATGCTACCTGCACTCGAAGTGGACAAGTGCTGGAGGTGTGTTAGACAAATTTCATGAATCCATTCATCAAGATGGCTATATTGTGATTGCTTGCATTGTATTCAAACTCTTGGGCCCATCTCTCTTGCAAAATGAAGCCTATTTGTCTTCTTGGCAAAATCTAAGTGCTCTGAATGAATGTGCATTCTGCATGGTAATTTCATTCTCTGGCTGAATTATGGCAGAAGATTTTATGAAGCTTTGGTTAGAACTAAATCAGGAACAAGTATTTAATGAGGATATATTGAAGAACTTAGTCCTGAACTCAGCGGGGATTTATCAAGAATTTGGGGGGAAAAATACAAGTCAGAAAACAAATCTAAGGGCTTCAGACATATGTTGTTATGCACAGACTTCTAATTTATCAAAATTTTACTGGTATTACCTCAGAACATTCTTTTAGGAGAGAAGTGATTTATGAACAAGATGGGAAATTGGATTTACCTGTCAAAACAAAGACAGCTGCCCACAGTATGTACGTCACTGTCATAGTGGACATACTTATTGCTTCATTTGTAAGTCCTTAGTTCCATACTCCCCATTATTGGCAACAATTTTAATCTCACCAGCAGAAATCAATTATTTAGGAATTTTATGAGGAGAACTTGAAGAAAGGCAGAGATTTTAAAATATTTCTTAACTATTTATTGAGTAACTGAGGAAATTCCAATTGAACCCTGAAGATCTTTTTCACATATGCGTTTGAATATGTCTTCTTAGGTTACACCACTGTTATTTACAAAGAATAAATGGCTTCCTGGGACTAAAATAAGCCAATGTTGTAATGCAAAATCTAACCCCCAGTCTAAAGAATTGTAATCAATTGTAATTAATATAATGGATCTTAGAGATCATATAAGCAAATACTTCCATTGCTAGATGTGGAATTCAATGCTTGTAGAGAAAGAGTGTCTCAATCAAAAAATACTTTTTAATCACCAACTATGCATCAGGCACTATGCTAAGTGTTGCAGAAAAAAGTACAAAGAATACAATAATCCAAACTCATAAAGTGGAAAACAATAAATACATATAAAATGTGTATAGCATGAATATAAGGTTAATAAATACAAATATAGACAAACTTCTTTGTTTAAATGCAAGGTCATTTGGAAGAAGGGATATCATTGGGTGATTGTTATTCCTCCCTCCTTCTTGAAGAGGAGCAATGGAATCAGCAAGGTGATGTCTTGCCTTGCAAGTGAATTGGATTTAAGTGAGACAGGACTGTGCAAAGTCATCAGGCTCACTGTCTCCTCCAGAGTCATTGGAGTCCAGTGGCAAGACATAGGTCAGGACAACTGACAATTACCCCAGATGTAGTGGGGACACCATGGACTTTTTAAACTAAGGTCTTTCCTAGGTTCCAGTTGGTCTGAAGCAATGCCCATTTAGTAATTAAGGACTAGGCAAGAATTGAGGCAAAAGATGGCCTAGTTTGCCTTCACAAAAGAATCAATCTGGGAGAAGACCCTCAGAGTTTCCAGTCAGAACAGAAACAGTTGCCTTCAAAACAGAAAAAAATGAGCAACTGAGACTTGAAATGGGACCTATTATTGGTCAATTAATGAAGTCAGAGTAATTTGGGTTTAAAGGCATAGTCAGGTAGCTCCATTTAAATCATAATGGACTTTATGAAAGCCTAGTTTTTCAGAGCTATATTTCAAGAAATCATAAATTAAAACTACATGAGATAGAAGAGTTAATTACTCTAGTTTTATTTATGTGTATATCTATATCTATATCTATATATAGATATATATATATAGATATATATATCTGTCTATCTATCTATCTAATACAAAAGGAAAAATGTCTAGTCCCCAAACCCCGTGATTCTTTGTGGAGTAAAAGCAACCAAAATTTATATTCTTTTGGATGGAGCACCCACATATAAATGTATGACTCCCCACATAGACAGAGGGAGAACCATTGGGTGAAAGAGACCAAGAAAGACTTCATGAAGATGATGGTTCTTGATCTGCATCTTAATGGAAAAGGGGGAATGTATGTGGAGGAGGTAATGAGAGAGTGCATTCCATAAATATGGGATAGCCAGTACACAGGTATGGGCATGGGAATTTGACTGCTTTGTATGAGGAGAGACCAGTTTCCCTAGGGTGCATAGCATGAGGTGGGGAAGGGTATCTTCAGTGAACATAGAAAGATAAGTTGGGCCAACTTTTGTTGGACTTTAAAAGTATATATGGATGCCTAAAAAGCATTGTTCTTGTTCAGTTCTTTCAATAGTGTCCAACTTTTTGTGACCCTCCCCCTCCCCCCATTTTGGCTTTTCGTTGCAAAGATACCAGAGTTGTTTGTCATTTCCTTCTCCAGCTCACTTTACAGATGAGGAACAGAGGCAAAAAGGATTAAATGATTTGGCCAGTGTCACACAGCTAATAAGTGTCTGAACCCAGATTTGAACTCAGGAATATCAATCTTCCTAAATTCTGACCAAGCACTCATTTATGTGTAAAAAGCATATAAAGAGCATTTTATGCACACATGCAGACAGACACATCTATGTTGCATCATATATTTATACATATGCACACACATATGTGTATATTGCACATATGTGCACCAACACATACATATACACATATGATGCTGGGCTTTGAAGGTACATATACATTCACATATGTACATATGTGCTTTAAAGCTCAACATATACTTATGCTTATTTATAAGATTATATATGTTTTATATGCATCTATGCCTTTATATTGTAATAATATATGTGTGTGTATATTAATATCTAGCTAATATGAATATACACATATATTAGTGTATATGTATGTGTGAGTATATCTATGTGTATAAATATTGTATATATATGTATATATATGCTCTTCTGTTTATCTTTTAAATACACATACACATACACATACTACAATGGTGATATATGTATGTGTATGTGTATATATATACATATATGTATATATATATACATATATACACATACATGTGTGTGTTTATGAGTGTGTGTGTCCCCTAGAGCAATAGGAAACCTCTAAAGTTGGTTGAGTTGAGCAATCTGTGTTGAAGGAAAATTGCTTTGGCAGTAGCATGCAGAGTAGATTGGAATACTGAAGGACCTGAGGCAGAGAGACCAATTAGGATGCTCTTAGGATAATTTATCTAGGTGAGAGGTTATAAAAGCCTGAACCAAATGGTACCTGTGTATGTGGAAAGGATTGGTTGGATGTGAAAATAGAAACGGCATAATTTTGCAATTAATTAAATACATGAAGTAAAGGACAGTGAGGAATGTAAAATAGTGATGAAGTTGGTAACTTGGGTGACTGGATGGATAGTGGTGATTTAAATAATATAAGGAAATTTGGAAGATGGGAAATTTTAGGGGAAAAGACAAGTTCAATTTTAGACACTGAGACCTTAAAATTTCTCCAGGACACTCAGTTTGAAATACTCAGTAGGCAATTTTTTATGTAAGACTGGAACTAGATATATAAATCTGGGAGTCATCTGCTTAGATGTAAGCCAATGGGATATGATGAGATTACCTAGAAAGAGAAAGCATAAAGGGAAAAGAGAAGAGCTATGACAATCCCTTAAGAAACACCTACAGTTTGTAGACACGGATGATGATCTATCAAAGATAACTGGTAACAATGAGTGGTCAGACAGGTCAAATGTGAAAAAGGAGAAAATGGTGTCATGAAAACTGAGGGAAGAGAAAGTATGCAGGAGAAGAGTGTGGTCAACAATAACAAATGTAGCGGAGAGGTCAAGAAGGAAGTCCTAATACTTAGAAAAACTATGAAATGCATCAATTAAAAGAAAATTGGTAATATTGTTGAGTGATGAGATTGCAAGCCATATTACAAAGGGTTGAGGAGTAATTGAGAGGATGAGAAGTGGAGGCAATGAGTATACACAATTTTTTTCTATGAATTTGGTTGAAAAAGAAAGGGAATCTAAAGTTGTAACTTGAGAGCAGGAATTGTTTCATTTTTTTGTCTTTCTATGCCCAGAATTTGGTCCAGAGTCTATACTTCATAAATGTTTGTTGACTTTAGTGGCTTTCCTCAGGTCACACAACTAGCAGAGCTAGGACTAGGCCTCAAATTCCTTAAACCCCATTCTAGTCTCCCCTGTGTGCTACAGTCAGCTCATTACTAATTTTTTACTGTTAACATTTTACATCTTGGGAATTGACAAATGATCATAAGTTAGGGCTTGATTTATTGTTTTTTGTTGATTGTTTAAACTTAAGAAAATAATAAAGAAAATTCTAGTAACAGACTAAATTTAAAAATGTGCTGTGGGTACAATTTTGTTTTTCTGGAGACCTGGATGTGTACTAGCACACCCCCTGATTCTAGTGCTTTTTTCTGCTATAACACAAAACTTATTTCCACAAGCAACATGATTTTTGTGGTAGAGCTCAGTCCATGACATCTTGCTCATCCCCAAAAATCACCTAACTTTTGATTAATATAAAACCCTCATCATGGAAATGAGACACTAATGCATTATCAGTGGAGTTGTGAACTGATTCAGCCATTCGGGAGAGGAATTTGGAATAAAACTATGCATATCATCATTTGACCAAGCAACACCACTACTACATCTGTACCCCAAAGAGATAAAAGGAAAAGGAAAAGGATATATATATATATATATATATATATATATATATATATATATATATACAAAAAAATATTGATAGCAGCTCTTTCTGTGGTGGCCAAGAATTGGAAATTGAGGGGATATCTGTCAACTGGGAAATGGCTGAACAAGTAGTGGTATATGATCGTGATGGAATACTATTGTACTGTATAAGAAATGACTAGCAGTATGCTCTCAGAAAAACCTGGACTTAAAGAACTGATGCAAAGTGAAAGGAGCAGAACCAGGAGAACATTGTACACAGTAACAGCAATATGTACAGTGGTCAACTGTGAATGAGTTAGCTATTTTCAGCAATATAATGATCCAAGACAAATCTGCAGCCTTAAAAATGAAAAATACTATCTATCTCCAGAGAAAGAACTGAGGGAGTCTGAAAGCAGATCAAAGGATATTCTTTAAAAAAATTATTTGAGGGGGTGTTGTCTCTGTTTTCTTTCACAACATGACTAATATGGAAATATGGTTTGCATGACTGGACATGTGTAACATTTAATAAATGCTTGCCTTCTCAATGAGGAGGGAAAGAGATAGAGAATTTACAACTCAAAATTTTAAAAGAACGAATTTTAAAATTGTTTTTACCTGTATTTGGAGGAAAATGAAATATCAAATAAATGTATTTTTTAAAATATGTTCAGATATACCATCAATTATCATCATTTTATTTTAAAGACTCTTTATCTTTGCTTTCTGAGGGTCTGAAACAAAACTACTTTCTTCACTTCTCTTTATAGAAAATCTCCACATACTTGATGACAATAATTGTCAAACCTGAGTCTTTTCTTCTCTAAGCTAAACTATCTCAATTTCCTTCACATGCCATCATAAAAACTATTTTCTACCCACAATAGACTTTTGAATTTGCCAAATACATATGTGACACATATAAAAGTATTTCCATTTTAATGATGTAGTGAATAGGAAGAGAATACCTATAATGAAAGACTGTGATACAGAGAACACCATAATTTCCAAAGGATTATCAGCAGAGATGATCTAAAAAGCAAAGAAGGTACATATGGTATGTGTAGGTCAGCTATAGCATATTATTAATAGTGATTTACATACAAAAATAATATGAGATATTGAGTAGGACATGTGAGATTAGAAATATGCGATTCTAGATATTGTTCAGGCACTCAAAGATTTAAAGTATTAGCAGGATGATTTGAGATTGTTGGATAGATTTTTTTAATCGTTATTAGATAAGAATGACCCACAATGAAAATGTGTGAATAAGTGGCATGTGAGAATATGGGAATGGACATACATCAATGAAGTCCTAGATCATTGAAATGCTAGAATAATGAATGGGAATTATGATCTCTTTTAATATAATACAATAACACAATATTGGAAATACAACTCCACTATTGTGATCTTTTATAACTCAATATCCTGTAAGAAGTTAAAATAAGCACATTATTTTCAGACTTTTATTTACTCTAAAGTCATTATGTTAACATGATTTGTCATCATTTGGCTAGTTTAGAAAATTTGCCTTTATTACTTCAGAAGTCATTGTAGCACTCAAAGATCCTTTGAAAATGGAAAAAAAATAATTTTCTAACATCTCCATTTTTTATTCAGATGCCATTCATGTTCATGATATATTGTGATGATTTGCTTCTGCCTAGAAAACAAAAGAAGGAATGCAATCTAATGGAGAAAAGTCTCATTTCTCATTTTTCCACATTATGCAATAAGCAGTCTATCGATTAGAACATAAAGACAGAAGGAAAACAAAAGTATTCAATGTAAAAGAGCAAAAGTAAGGTGGTAATTATCTGAGGTCATTATAAAGTATAAAAGTTAAAAAAAGGACATGTAAGCAAACCATTTGCGATGAAATCACAGCATTATGTAGTAGAGAGAGTAGAGCAGGGCTTGCTCAAATCAACATATGATCTAATTCCTGGGTTCCTAATATTTTTCATGTCATGGTCTCTCCTGACAATCTGATAAATAGTTTCTCAGAATATTATTTTTAAATAATTTGAGGAAATGCTAAAGTCCAGTTAGAGGTGGTGAAAACAAAGATGTATATATATGACTGTGATTATTGTTTCCTATCTAATCTCACATACATCTTAGAATTCATTTGGTCTTTTAGTCTAGATCATTTTTCCTGAGAGATAGAGGCAGGTGGAAATCAGGAACTATGCAATAACGGAGGCATTCAAGTAGATGGGCTTAGGGGAGACATTCTGAGAAATAAGGAGAAATGGTTGACAATTATTAAAGGGAGAAAGGCTGTATGCTCTTGAGTGAATATAGGAGGTATAATGAGAGCAAATCCACACCTAAAAATAGTGTGTAAGCTCAAGGAAACCTCCCTGGCTTCCTTCAAAGTCCCAGATAAAATTGTATCTTCTATGAGAGGCCTTTTCTCATCTTCCCCAATAGCTCACAAACTTCTTGAGAGCAGGGACTGGCTTTTACCTTCCTTTGTATCCCTGGCACTTAGCATATTGCCTGGCACATAATAGACTGGCTGAAAATAATGCTTTTCTCACTGAAATCTTATGAAGCATTCACCCATATTATTATTATCATTATATTATATTATTATTATAATCATTTGTAGATAAGGATTAAATGAGGATTCAGAGACTTAAAGAGCTTTGTAGTCTTTTCTAGTAAGTATCAGATTTAGGATTTGAATCCAAGCCTCCTAAGTTTATGTCATATTGCCTAGTAAAAAGAGTACCCACAAATATATTCATATCTGAAGTATTTTATTGAATCTAGTGAGCTGAAAAGACTTGTATAGTTGCTAACCTTTGGGAACCACTGAGGTAACAGTGATTTTTCCTTCTGCTTATTAACTTGTACCCTATTACAGTATATTCCTGTCACTATAGTAAAATCACTTTTAAAACAACAGAACTGCATGGGGACTAGTTCCTTGCAGGATATTATCATATAAGAGCTAGGCCTATGATGTTGTGATGCATTATGATTCAAAGTTATAGCAATTCGGCATTCAGTATATAGCTTAGGTGTGTGCTGGGCTCAGACCAGGATGCTAACAGTATTTTAACAAAAAACAAAATCTTTTCCTCACAAGCCTGTGAGACAAATAATACCAGTATTCTCTTTCCCATGTTTTAGATGAGGAAACAGACCCAGTGTCACACAACTAGTAAATCTCGGAGAAGAGAATCAAATCTAGATCTTCTTGCTCTAAGATCAATGCCCTTAACCATCACTCCATGCTTCAACTTTGAATGTTAAAGCACATTGTTATGATGGTATATAAAACAATCATTTTATATGTTGGAGACTTTCTTATAAATGCTACCTATGCCTTTGTCAAGAGAATTATGCACACTGTAGCATCAGACTAGACTTAAGGAAAGATATCCTGATACAAATTAGACAAAATGAGTTACTGATGCCTGAGTGACTCCTAAAGATGACACCAGAAATTGGTAATCACAGAAAAAGAAAACCAGAGGGCCAGTACTCTCTCTATGGATCTGTCTCTGAGCCACGATAACACCTGAAAGTCATCAGATTGATTAGATGACATTTACCTGCCATTTTCTCTATTCTTTCTTCATTTTTCTTAATTTTACATTTCCTAATATTCACCCTTTTCCTCCTGCTTTACTCATAATGTGACATTATGGCATAATGTATAAGAAAAAGCATCAAAAAGATTTGGGTTCAAGTTCTGATTCTGACATATATGATTATTTGATCCTGTGCCATCCATTCTTAAAAGTTATTATCAGTGCTCAAGGCTTCTTTCCAAGATTGTTAGTTGCAGAGCAGCTACAGATTTAAAATGGTAAAAGGATTCTATTATCTGATAACAACCTTCATTATTATTATGATTCCATCTTTACCTGCCCCTAATGATCCCTAACATTTTTCTTCATCCTCACCATGTTCTTTATTCCTCCCATCCAGTTCTCCCCCACCCCAGCACCATACTCCCTTGTCCTATTTCAACCCCTTGGTGAACCAACTCAATTTTATACTATCCATTAGATTCAAATCCCTTACCCCCTTGTTCTAACTCAGATCACAAATTGTCCAACACCAACAGGGGATTACTTCCCCATCTATCTCTTTTGTTCATATTCATGCACTTGTGAATGGACATGGGGAAAATCACAAAACCATGCTGATTGGATTCACTATAAAGTTATGTTTATATTATCTCATCTGAATTGGGGAATCCCTGCAGCAAAATAGGCATTCCAACCTTCTCTAAACAATTCATTATTCCACCCTTCACAATGACTGTTTTAAACAAGGCATCCCTCTCCCCACCCACTCAGACAAGTTCCTCCACAAAATTGTTGAGGCCATTCACCCAGAAGTCCTCCCTCCCCTATGTCTCACATCATTCAATCATCTTCCCTTGCTATCTCTTCTTTATTTCTAGTTCTAGATGTAGAGGTGGCCCTTCTATTTGTCAAGGCCTATTCCTCTGCATTCATTCTTGATGCTATTCCTTTTCCTTCTAAAATTTCCTTTTCATCATATCCTCAGTCTCTCCATTTCACATAGACTGATAGTGCTAATGTGTGGGTTAATCTAAGCTAGTCTTCCTAGGAATCTTGGATTTAGTGAAAAAGTAAAATATACATTTAATTTTTTTGATAGCATCCGTCGCATATCAATCTTCTCTGACATACAAACTGCCTTCTTTTAAAGAGATCCTAGGTCCTTTCCAAATTAAACTATTTAAACAAAAATTGTACTTAGTTTAAGACTGATTTAAAAGAATTTCAAGGGTAATTTTGACTCCACATGACTTTTGCCTTCTGTGTTGACTTAGAAAGCACCCACAAGTAAACTGTGTTCCTTAAAGATGATATCTTTACTGTTCCAAAAACTAACAAGTTAGGGCTAGTATGGACCACAAGTTATTAATTGTGAGTCTATTTCTATTGCATTTTCCTTTGAATGAAATAAATATAACTATTTTTTATATACAACTAAATGTAGAAAAAATATCGTACAGAGGAAAGAATGTTGGCCTTCGAATTAGGAGACCTGTGCTTAAATTAGAATTCTGATAATGATTAGTCATATCATCCTGGGCAAGTCATTTAAGCCTCCAGAGCTCCTTAACTTCTAAAGGGGAATAATAAAGCTTGTACTACTTACTGCAAAAAAAATAAATTTTAGAAGAGTATTCTGTAAATTTTATAACATGACAATAAGAGAAATCCATCAATTAGGGAATGGCTAAAAAAATTACAAAATACTAATATAATGTAAAATTGTTGTGAGGCCAGCTAGGTGGCATAATGGATAGAGTACAGGGCCTGAATTCAGGAAAACATATTCCTAAGTTCAAATATGGCCTAAGACATTTACTAGATGTTTGACCCTAGGCAAGTAATTTAGCCCATTTGGCTCAGTTTCCTCATTTGTAAAATGAGCTTGATGGGGTATATATATAGTTTCTGGGAGCCCCTTTGAACTCTCTTTGAATCTTCCCACTTGATCTGGCCTTCACCTGAGGCCATAAGCCTTTTATTATCCCTAGGCCCAAATCTCTACCTCTAGCCCCCTATTGTCCAGCTACTTCCCACCCTTGATCCTATCAAAATATCTATGACCAAATATATTACCCTTAAACTAGCCTAGCCCTCCATTGGCTTTTACCTCTGGATTGCCTCCAGCAACTTCCCACCCTTAATCTTATTCCTAGAGTCTGACCTCACCCGGAGCACCCCAGTCCCATCCTTAGACTCCTCTTCAAGACCCTCCCTAAATCCCTCCTCCCATCACCCCAGAATCTCTCCTGCAGTCTTTCTGAATATAAGCTCCACCTTGCCTCTGTGAAGGTACTCATATTCAATCTAGCTCAGCAGATTGAATCTGGACAGCTTGTCAAAATGCTGAGATTTCTTAAGACTCTACCCAATATGGCAAACCTTTAATGAACTTTGGTCTTTTTTTTTCCTTTGGCTGAAAGAAGGCTTCAATCAAGTCAAATTCATTAGAGCAGGATTTGGCTTGCCAAAGATCTTAAGCACCCCTAAACCTCAAGATATGGTTCCCTGACCTCATCAAGTTGGAAAAGGACATGACAAACCACTCCAGTATCTTTGCCAAAAATATCCCAAATAGGGTCATGAAGAGTTGGACGCAAGTCAACAGCAACAACAACCTTGCAAGCCTTAAAGATCTGTACATTTTAGCCATTATTGTTGTTGTTATTGTTGGTGTAGAGAACACCGGCTTTATCAAGAAACATTTATTAACTACTTACTAATTGCCCTGTGCTAAGTACTAGGGATACAGAGAAAAGCAAAAAGAGTTCCTCCTCTTAAGGAGCTTGTAGCCTAATGGAGGAACCAATATGTAAATAATTGCACACATACATACATATGTGTGTAATTCAGAGTAGACAGAAGGTAATCTGAATGAGAAAGACATGGGTGGTGGAGGGGAAGCTTGGAAAAGACAAGATTTGAAATGAGCTGGGAAGGAAAATAGGGAAACTAGGAAGCAGAAGTGAAGGGGTAAAGCACTGCAGATGTGAGAGATAGCTACTGCAAAAGCATGTGGAAATGATGGATGTAGTGTTGCATGTGAAGGGCAGCAAGTCGACCAGTGTAACTGGATCATAGAGTACATGGAAATGATGGGGTACTGGCTCTGGGAATTTCCTTGAATTCTCCTTGAATCTTCCCACTTGATTGGGCATTTTCCTGGGGCTATAAGCCTTTCATTATCACTATGCTCTATATTCTATTACCCTTAACCTGGACTGGCCCTCCATTCCTGTTATATTCAAATGCCTTTGGTTAGTTCCCACCCTTGATCCTACCAAAACCCCATTCTCTTGGATCCTGGCATCAGACCTCTAGTCTGCCCAGTCTACTGGCCACTCCCAACAAGACCCTCCCTAAAACCCTCCTGTAGTCACTCCAGGCTGCTTGGCCACCCTTAGATCCATCCCACAGCTTTTCTGTATATACAATCCATCTTGTTTCCATGGTACTCAGATTCAAACTGGCCTGCTGTCACAAATGCTCCGATTCCTTAAGTTTATCTAATGCTTAGATTTCTTAAGAGTTTAGCCAATATGGTGGATCTTTAACGAACTTTATTTTTCTTTGGCTGAAAGAAGGCTTGAGTCCAATTCATTGGTCAGGATCTACGTGTCACTATTTAAGGATCTCAGAACCCCTAAATCTCAACAGAAAGAAAAGTGTAGGAAGACTGGAAAATTAAGAGAGGTTCAGATTATAAAGAGCAGTTAATACCAAACAGAGGAGTTTATATTTGATCTTTAGGGCAACATAGAGCCACTAGAGCTAACTGAGCAGCAGTATGATATAGTCAGACCCATGCTTTAGAAAAAAAAAAATCACCTTAGCAGCAGGATAGAGTATGGCCCTGGATAAAGACAAAATTGAAGAAAGGAACTTAGTTAAAAATTCCTTGCAACAGTACAGGCAAGAGGTGACTGAGAATTGTGGCTGTATAAGGGTAAAGAAGGGGAGACATATGACAGATTTGTAAAGGAAAAAAAATGTCATTATTTGGCAATGGATTGGATGTCCATTGGGTGGGGTGAATGAGAATGAGGAGGGTTAAAATGATTATTAATAACCAATATCTTGGAGATTCAGTTTCCCCCAGCCCTCTTCTTCCAAAGTGCAGCTTTTAAGTTCAGTTTTTCTTCAGAAGGACATTACTGATAATGAAATTGCACTGATTCTCCTTATTCTGGTCAGCCCTCCCCACCCAAGTTTTCAAGTAATTTAATCTAAGGTAGAGAAACCCACTGTGTTCTGCTCAGGCTTGGGTGGAGACAGATTCTTTAGATATCCCAAATCCAAGGGCTAGTCTCATAAAAGAGGGATTTCCTCTGTCCAGGGCTAAAATGATAATGTAGTGATATCAGCCCCTGTTGAAAGGGTATGTAAGTCATGCAGACTAACTCTAAAGCGAGCTCAGTTCCAAGCTCTAGCTCCCATGCATGGATGCATGCATGCTGCATACATGTAGATACAACTTAATTCTGTTTGTCTATCTTGGACTGAACTCTGTAAGTTGACAGGAATCAAAGATAATACCAAGGGTGTGAGCATGGATGACTAAGAATATGGTGCTGATCCACTGGATAGGAATAGGGAAGTCTGGAAAAAAGGAAGTATTAGGGGCAAAGATAGTTCTGTTTTGAACGTGATGCATTTGAAATAACTTTGGGCCAATCAGTTTGAGATGTCCAAATAGCAGTTGGTCATGTGTGACTGAAAGTCAGGAGAGATGCTAGGGTTGAAGATATAGATGTAGTAATCATCTGCGTAGATAATTAACAAATATCATGAGCTAAGGAATGATATTCAACAGGTATGGTTGAACTGTGGCAATGTATTTATGTTCTGAAGCACGAGTAGAATCCTGAAAAAAATTGATTTGACTCAGAGAAAGGCTACATTATCAGAAGCATTGGGAATTGAATTTTTCCATGGGTACCTATATCAGTACAAGTGCCCAAATTCTGATCAAGAGGATTGTTATTAAATTAAGATTTGAAATACAAGGTTTTCTTTTCCCTCGTTGAGTGTGACATTTATGTTAACTTCCTATGGAAATGCAAGAACAAATCTTCATTCATTAGTGAAATCTTTTTAACATGCATATGAAATAGTTCTTAGAAGTTATGGGTGGTTTTTTCTATCCTTTCCTTTTGTCTTTCTTTGAAGAAGAGGAAGTAAACATCACTTTGTACAGATTTGGTAAACTACTTATTTTCCCTTTCAAGCAGATTATAGCTAAGAATTTTGAAAATGTAAATGAAGCAAAATGTTAATAAGGGATTATTTTAATGAGTCTATTTCTGCTAAAGAAGTTAGGTCTAAAAAGAAACAAGAGATAAAGAAGATACAAAGTCATGCCCTTCCTTTAGAAATTTAGAGTGGAATTCAATTTAGAAGCAAAGCAAGAAAAAATGGGAAACAATTATCTGTTTCCTGATAGCTCTTAAGGATTAGCAACACTATCTCAGAATTTACCATTAAGCTATTTCTGAGGAAAATGTTTAGTTGTAGACAGTTGTTAACAATTTTTTTTTCCTCATTCCTCCAAGTCAACTTGGTCAGCCGGGAATATGTATTAATGCTTCAGTCCCTATCCTCAAAAAGCTTATGTACATGGAAGGGAGGGGATGGAGGAGGGGAGTTGCACAGGAAAATTTGAAGATAAAGAAACATAAACAGCTGGGGAGACGATCAGGAAAGAATTACTTCAAGGAGACAGATGAACTAGGTGGTGAAGGAATCTAATGATTCAAAGAGGCAATAGCAACCTGGACATGCCAAACAGTTTGTGCAAAGACATGGGAGCAGGAGATAGCAAATCGAATGGAGAACAGCATTTGGCCACTTTCCCTGGAACATAAAATGCAAGAAAGAGAATAATGTGGAATAAGCACTGAAAGTATGCTAGAATCAAATTTAACAGAGGCTTAAGTGCCAAATTGAGGAAGTTTTTGTTATAGTTGTTTTCTTTGATTTATCTTGGAAGCAAAAAGGAGACACTGAATATTTTTTGAGGGGGGGGGGAAAGACATGGTCTAAGAAAATTGCAAGGGGGCGGGGCCAAGATGGTGGCTGGAAAGCAGGGACTTCCTTAAGCTCTCCCCCAGGTGCCTCCAAACACTTATAAACATGGCTCTGAACAAATTCTGGAGCTGCAGAACCCACAAAATAGCAGAGGGAAGCAGAGCTCCAGCCCGGGACAGCCTGGATGGTCATTGGGAAGGGTCTATTGCATGGAGCTGGGATCAAAGCCCAGCGTGGGCCATGCCAGGACCAACCAGACTGGGAGCTGAGTAGAACAGGCCATTGATATGTGACAGTTACCAGACTTTTCAACCCACAAACGCCAAAGACAACAGAGAAGGTTAATGGGAAAAACTGCTGGGACCAAGTGAAAGGAGTGCATGGTCGGCCACCACCCCAGGGCAGCAGAGGTGGTGCAGCTCTGAGGCTGCTTCCAGAGCTACAGCTGCAGTTGCTTCATGGCCCAGGTCCACCTATTGGGAGGAAGTAAGTGGTAGATTAGAGCAGGAGTGCAAAACCTGCTTTGCCCTGCCTGGATCTGGGCCCCAAACCTGGTTGGTGGTTCTTGGGGGAGAAGGAGTGCTGGTGTGGAAGAGCTTTCTGTGTGGAAGTAGCTCTGAAAACAGCAGCACAGCCCCTCAAGCTTGGGAGAAAGTACTCTACAAGCAGTCATACAATGACAAAAAGCTCAAGGGTCAAGTAGTTGGCTGGGAAAATGGACAGGCAGTGTAAATGGCCTCAGAGTCAGACTCAGACTTTGAAATATTTTTTTTGGTGGTAAAGAAGACCAAAATATACAGCCAGAAGAAGTCAACAAAGTCACAGAGGCTACATCAAAGGCCTCCAAGAAAAAATATGAATTGGTCTCAGGCAATGGAAGAGCTCAAAAAGGAGTTGGAAAAACAAGTTAGAGAAGTAGAGGAAAAATTGGGAAGAGAAATGAGAGTGATGTGAGAAAACCATGAAAAACAAGAAAATGACTTGCTAAAGGAGATCCAAAAAATTACTGAAGAAAATAACACCTTAAAAAATAGACAAAGTCAAATGGCAAAACAGCTCCAAAAAGCCAATGAGGAGAAAAATGCCTTGAAAGGCAGAATTAAACAAGTGGAAAAGGAGGTCCAAAAGACCACTGAAGAAAATACTACCTTAAAAATTAGTTTGGAGCAAGTGGAAGTTAGTGACTTGATGAGAAATCAAGATATTATAAAACAGAAACTAAGGAATGAAAATATTGAAAACAATGTAAAATATCTCATTGGAAAAACCACTGACCTGGAAAATAGTTCCAGGAGAGATAATTTTTTTGTTGTTTTTTATTTTTTAATTTTTTTTCAATTTAAATTTATTTATTTAACATACTTAGTTTTCAGCATTGATTTTCACAAGAGTTTGAATTATAAATTTTCTCCCCATTTCTACCCTCCCCCCCACTCCAAGATGGCATATATTCTGGTTGCCCTGTTCCCCAGTCAGCCCTCCCCTCTATCACCCCCCTCCCCTCTCATCCCCTTTTCCCTTCCTTTCTTGTAGGGCAAGATAAATTTCTAAGCCCCATTGCCATTCCAAATTCTCTCCCCTCTTCCCTCCCCACCCACCATCCCTAAGAAGGCAAGCAATTCAACATGGGCCACATGTGTATCATTATGCAAAACCCTTCCACAATACTCATGTTGTGAAAGACTAACTATATTTTGCTCCCTCCTTTCCTGTCCCACTTCATTCAGTTTTCTCCCTTAACCCTGACCCTTTTCAAAAGTATTTGTTTTTGATTACCTCCACCCCCATCTGCCCTCCCCTCCATCATCCCCACCTTTTATTTTTTTAATCTTCCTCCCTCTTCCTTCCTGTGAGGTAAGATACCCAATTGAGTATGTATGGTATTCCCTCCTCAGGCCAAATCTGATGACAGCAAAGTTCAGTCATTCCCCACCACCTGCCCTCTCCCCTCCTCCCAGAGACCTGCTTCCTCTTGCCATCTTTATGCGAGATAATCCACCCCATTCTATCTCTCCCTATCTCCCTCTCTCAGTATGTTGCTCTCTCATCCCTTAATTTCATTTTATTTCTTTTAGATATCTTCCCTTCATCTTCAACTCACCCTGTGTCAGCTCTCTCTCTCATATATATACATACATACACATATACACACACATATATATACACATGCAGATATATACATACATACACATTCACTTGTATATATACATAAACATATATATGCATATTCCCTTCAGCTACCCTAATACTGAGGTCTCATGAATCATACATGACATCTTTCCATGTAGGAATGTAAACAAAACAGTTCAATTTTAGTAAGTCCCTTGCAATTTCTGCTTCTTGATGACCTTTTCATGCTTCTCTTGATTCTTGTGTTTGAAAGTCAAATTTTCTATTCAGTTCTGGTCTTTTCACTGAGAAAGTTTGAAAGTCCTCTATTTTATTCAAAATCCATATTTTGCCTTGGAGCATGATACTCAGTTTTGCTGGGTAGGTGGTTCTAGGTTTTAATCCTAGCTCCATTGACCTCCTGGAATATCGCATTCCAAGCCCTTCGATCTCTTAATGTAGAAGCTGCCAGATCTTGGATTATTCTGATTGGGTTTCCACAATACTCAAATTGTTTCTTTCTGGCTGCTTGCAGTATTTTCTCCTTGATCTGGGAGCTCTGGAATTTGGCGACAATATTCCTAGGAAATCTCTTTTTGGGATCTATTTGAGGAGGCGATCGATGGATTCTTTCAATTTCTATTTTGCCCTGTGGCTCTAGAATATTAGGGCAGTTCTCCTTGATTATTTCTTGAAAGATGATATCTAGGCTCTTTTTTTGATCATGGCTTTCAGGTAGTCCAATAATTTTTAAATTATCTCTCCTGGATCTATTTTCCAGGTCAGTGGTTTTTCCAATGAGATATTTCACATTGTCTTCCATTTTTTTCATTCCTTTGGTTCTGTTTTATAGTATCTTGATTTTTCATAAAGTCACTATCTTCCACTTGCTCCAATCTAATTTTTAAAGTAGTGTTTTCTTCAGTGGTCTTTTGGACCTCCTTTTCCATTTGGCTAATTCTGCCTTTCAAGGCATTCTTCTCCTCATTGGCTTTTTGGAGCTCTTTTGCCATTTGAGTTAATCTATTTTTTAAGGTGTTGTTTTCTTCAGCGTATTTTTCAGTGTTTTTGGGTCTCTTTTAGCAAGTCATTGACTTGTTTTTCATGGTTTTCTCGCATCCTTCTCATTTCTCTTCCCAATTTTTCCTCTACTTCTCTAACTTGTTTTTCCAAATCCTTTTTGAGCTCTTCCATGGCCTGGGACCAGTTCGTGTTTTTCTTGGAGGCTTTTGTTGTAGGCTCTATGACTTTGTTGTCTTCTTTAGGCTGTATGTTTTGGTCTTCTTTGTCTCCAAAGAAAGAATCCAAAGTCTGAGACTGAATCTGGGCGCGTTTTCGCTGCCTGGCCATATTCCCAACCAACTAACTTGACCCTTGAGTTTTTCAGTGGGGTATGACTGCTTGTAGACTAACAAGTTCTGTGTTCCACATTTGGGGGGCACGTGCCAGCTCTGTCACACCAGCACTCCTCCTTCCCCAAGAACCCCCAACCCGGACTGGGCTTAGATCTTCAGCAGGCTGTGCACTCCTGCTCTGATCCGCCACTTAATTCCTCCCACCAGGTGGGCCTGGGGCCAGAAGCGGCAGCAGCTGTAGCTGCCCCACCTCTGCTGCCCCCGGGGCTGGAAGCCAAACCGTGAACTCCTTCCACTCCCTCAGCTTTTCCCACTAACTTTCTCCACAGTCTTTGGTGTTTGTGGGTTGAGGAGTCTGGTAACTGCTGCAGCTCACTGATTCAGGGCGGTAGGGCACATTCCACCCAGCTTCTGGTCTGGTTGGTCCGCGCAGCTCAGGCTGGGTTCTGCTCCACTCCGTTCCAAGCTCCCAGCTCCCAGCTCCCAGCTTCTTGTGGGATAGACCTCACCTAGAGACCATCCAGGCTGTCCTGGGCTGAAGCCCTGCTTCCCTCTGATGTTTTGTGGGTTATGCAGTTCTAGAATTGGTTCAGAGCCATTTTTTATAGGTTTTTGGAGGGACTCGGTATGGAGATCACACTAGTCCCTGCTTTCCAGCTGTCATCTTGGCTCCGCCCCCCAGGAGAGATAATTTAAAAATCATTGGAAAGCCATGATCAAAAAAAGAGCCTAGATATAATCTTTCAAGAAATTATCAAGGAAAACAGCCCTGATGTTCTAGAGCCAGAGGGTAAAATAGAAATTGAAAGAATTCACTGATTGCTTCCTCAAAAAGATCCCAAAAAGAAAACTCCTAGGAACATTGTCACCAAATTCCAGAGCTCCCAGATCAAGGAGAAAATACTGCAAGCAGCCAGAAAGAAACAATTTGAGTATTGTGGAAACACAATCAGAATAATCCAAGATCTAGCAGCTTCTACATTAAGGGTTGAAAGGGCTTGGAATATGATATTCCAGAGGTCAATGGAGCTAGGATTAAAACCAAGAATCACCTAACCAGCAAAACTGAGTATCATGCTCCAAGGCAAAATATGGATTTTCAATAAAATGGATGACTTTCAAGCTTTCTCAGTGAAAAGACCAGAGCTGAATAGAAAATCTGACTTTCAAACACAAGAATCAAGAGAAGCATGAAAAGGTAAAGAAGAAAGAGAAATCATAAGGGACTTACTAAAGTTGAACTGTTTTGTTTACATTCCCACATGGAAAGATGACATGTAATTCGTGAGATCTTTCTCAGTATTAGGGTAGCTGAAGGGAATATACATACATACATACATATGTATATATGTATATGTATATATATACATATATATACATATATACATATATACATACATACATATATATATATAGACAGAGGGCACAGTTTGAGGTGAATATGAAGGGATGATATCTAAAAAAATCAAATTAAGGGATGAGAGAGGAATATATTGAGACAGGGAGAAAGGGAGAGATGGAATGGGGTAATTTATCTCACATAAAAGTGGCAAGATAAAGCAGCTCTGTTGGAAGGCAAGAGGGGGTAAATGAAAGGGAATGAATGAATCTTGCTCTTAATGGATTTGACTTGGGGAGGGAATAACATTCACACTCAATTGGGTATCTTACCCCACAGGAAAGAGGGGTGGGGATAAAAAAGGGGAGATGATTGATGGTAGGGCAGATGGGGGAGGAGGTAATCAAAAGCAAATACTTTCGAAAAGGGTCAGGGTTAAGGGAGAAAACTGAATGAAGTGGGACAGGAAAGGAGGGAGCAAAATATAGTTAGTCTTTCACAACTTTATTCACAACTTCCACAACAGTATTGTGGAAGGGTTTTGCATAATGATACACATGTGGCCTGTGTTGAATTGCTTGCCTTCTTAGGGAGGGTGGGTGGGGAGGGAAGAGGGTAGAGAATTTGGAACTCAAAGTTTTTAAAGCAGATGTTCAAAAAAAAGTTGTTTTTGCATGCAACTGGGAAATAAGACATATAGGCAATGGGGCATAGAAATCTATCTTGCCCTACAAGAAAGTAAGGGAAAAGGGGATGGGGGGCGGGCGAGTGGCGGAACAGAAGGGAGGGCTGACTGGGGAATGAGGCAATCAGAATATTGGGGGTAGGATAGAAATGGGGTGAAAACTTTTAATTCATAATCTTGTGGAAATCAATGCAGAAAATGAAAATATTAAATAAATAATAAAATAGAAATTGAAAAAGAAATAAAAACGAAAAAAAGAAAAAAATTAAATTGCAAAAAGAATCTACCCACATGTTCCTTTTATTTTTTTAATTATCTCATGGATAGCAGAACAGTAACAAATTTCTCCATCTGTTGCCCTTTACTCTTGAACCATGAGTGACCTGTATTCATGAACAAATCATTACTGACAATATGCTACAGTCTACTTACATCTTTATATTTCCCTCTTAGTTACCTGTACTGGGATTGAAATGTTCACCATTGAATTCACCATTTAAATAGCACAGAATAAGTAAACACAATGTATCTATTAGTATTGGAACACCTATTGTGGGAACACTTGATCTGTAAAATTACAACCTGTCTCATTTAGTAAATAAATCCTAGGGAGTTGCCTCAGTCACATAGATCACAAAGCTAGTATCAAGAATCAGGATTTGAATCTAGGTCTCCTGACTCCAACACATTATATCCACTATGTCCAGCTGCCTTTACACCACAATGTTAAGAAGATAGGTACTGAAAAGCATTTTGGGATTAGGAAGTTTTACATAATCTTTTAATCTAGCCTAATATCTTCCTTCTTTCTATGCATTCATTTATGGATCCATCTCATTATCCAACTAGTATAAAGTATGCTGACCAGAATTTGTTGGAGATCTTCCCAAATGTAAAAGATTCTGTAATACGTGGTATAATATTATTTATCTTCATATTCTTACTTCTCTCTTTTTCTCTGGAATGAAACAATGAAAAATGTATGTGACCCCAACTACAATGGACAAGAAGAGGATCAAGGTAACATAGATATGCAGTAGAAAGGAAATTGTTCTTATGTGAACTCTTAGCTCCAATGCAAGGTCATTCTCCACTTCAAAACAGGAAAAATCTAACCTTTCATCATGAGAAAGTTCTATTAAATAGACAATACAGTGCAATAGCTCAGTGATGGTAAAATGATAGATTGATCAACAAAGAAGGCTGTCTGATTTAATGGAAAGAACTCTGGACTGGAAATTAGGAAATCTAGATTCTCATCCAACCTCTGATAGTGAGATGTAAGTGAACTAGATGGCCTCCCCATTTTCAAGTTTCTATGAAAAACCCAATGAGAAGAAACTTGTGTTCATAGTGCTTTCTTGCCTGAGGAAAAAAAAACTCATTGTATTTCTAATGCAACCACAAGGAAATATTAGAAAACAAGAAGAAAAACATGCAGATTAGAATTTGTGCATTTGTGTGTGTTCTGGGAATTACTAATATACAGAAAGACTTAATTGATACCTCAATATTTTTTTCTAATTTGCCTCATAAGAATTTTAGTATATGAAATTGTCTGTTTGTTGTTTATTTATTGACATTTGATTGAGGATTTTTCTAATGCATAAGAATACCCAAAGTATATAGATGCACCTGGCATATCCCAGACAAATGTGGTTATATGTCTGTATGTTTCCTTTTGGAGATTAAAATTTGAATTAGTGTTCACCTGTGATGCTTACATCATGACATTCAGTTTCTTGGCATCTATAGACCAATAGAAGGTAGACCCCATTGACAGAGTCGGTTTCCTATGGCAACAGGACAGCAATGCCTGTAAATTGATCCTAACATATATTTACAGTGTTTTCACATCTCTCTCTCTCTCTCTCTCTCTCTCTCTCTCTCTCTCTCACTCTCTCTCTCTCTCTCTCTCTCACACACACACACAAACACACACAAACACACACACACACACACACACACACACACACACACACACACACACACACACACACACACAATTAAAATTAACCTGGTCTCCTTGTTCCCTGTAATCACAAGTCACCTTCTGCCTCTTTCATATCGAACTCTTCATGACCCCATTTATGGTTTTCTTGGAAAGGATACTGGAGTGGTTTTCCATTTCCTTTTCCATCTCATTTTAAAGATGAGGGAACTGAGGCAAACAGTTAAGGGACTTGCCCAGGGTCACACAGCTAATAAATGTCCGAGGCCAGATTTGAACTCAGGAAGAAGGGTCTTCCTGACTTTAGGCCCAGTACTCTGTGTCACCTACCTGCCCCAGATCTTTCAAGGCTCAGTTCAAATGTCTTCTCTCAAATGAGCCCCTCTCCCCTTTCTTTAAATCCCTATACAAATTATTTTCTATTTAGTTGATATATATTTAAATTGTGTGGCAAGTAATCATGGCCTAGTGCATGATGGCTAGGCCACAGAATAAGGAAGACCTGGGTTTCAGCCCCAACTTTGACAAATATTATTTGTGTGACTCTGAGCAAGCCATTTAATCTGTCAGTCCCCCATCAAGATTCAGCTCAAGTGTTGTATCCTATGCAAGGCCTTTCCTTGTTCTCCCAGTTTCTAATGCTCTTTCTCTTGACCCCCAAATTTTTCTTATACTTAGCATGCATTTTGTATGTATATGGACATATGTGTGTGTTTACATGCACATGTGGTTTCTCCAATAAAATGCCCTACAAGAAAGGAACTCTCACTTTAGTGTTTATTTATTGGGGGGTCTATCTTTCATGAACTAAGTTCTTACTAATAGCTTCCTGAATTGTTAAATTAAATTAAATTAAAAAAGGAGGGCACAAGAGAATCTGGAGAAATTTTTAGCAAGGAGAGCCAATCATTCTAAAGATTAAATGAAATAATGCAAAAATGGAAAAAAAGAATGAAAGATGTTGATTCACCTTTTATGAGTTATTTATTTGAAAGAAACCCCAAAAGCCACAGGAAAAAAGATAGATGAGTTTCTATCAATAACAAGCTTTCAATTTTTATTTTTGTCATGTAAAAGAATTTAAATAAAAGGTGAATATTTCTATGACTGCTTTCTTATCATTAAATTTCTCAAAAAATGTGGATGCTCTCATGAGGATGATAAAGGTGAATTGGTATAATTTTTGTGTTAAGAAAGGAGGAGAAAAAAGAGAGAAGCAAAAGAAACATCTCTTACCAATTAATACTTTCAAGATATGTCAAGGAATAGGGGTAACATTCCTTGACATTCAGGTGGAGACTTCATAATTAACAATCCAAACATTGAGCTGATTGAGATTAAACTTTTATAGAACTACTTTTCTCCTTTTATTTATCATAAATTTTGAATGCTAATGAGGAACTCCAACCCTCCAGAAATCACCATGAAACAAAAAGCCAACTTCATAATTAGAGCTACACTTTGGTAGGGGTTCATAATGCTTGTGTAGTTAAGCCTGCAATAACTCTAGGTTAAAATAAAAAGATAAGATTTAAAGAATGTAAAATTCTTAATGCTATTGATACAAAGGGAACAATTCCATTAGAATGAGACTGTGCTGTTCTCGATGAGGAGAATTGTGGAAGATTTGATTACTCTGGAAACTGGGGCATGTTTGCTTTTTCTTATGGCCCAGAGTAGGGAACTGGAACTTCTCCAGGCATATTACTCTTCCTCATATGTGGGGTAACATGAGGCAGGAATGACTTCAACTGGAATTCTATGGAGCTCACTACTTAGTTTTTTGTTTGTTTTTTATAACTAGTACTTAGAATACTGGAGGATGAAATTGGCTAGCTAATTCTCATTCATTTTTATTCCCTCCTCCTGTCTAAAAGGGGGAGACCCAAATCCTCCCAGATCATGATCTTTCCAATCATAGGGCTTGACTTTGCATGTTGCCTCCCTTCCAATCTTATCCTCTTCTTTCCCTTAGCTCTTACTTAAGTAGTCCTTTTGCCCCAGCTTTTCTACCTTTGTTATTGTTCAGCCATTTTAGCTGGTGCCAGGCTCTTCATTTGGGGTTGTCTTGGCAAAGATGCCAGAATATTTTGCCATTTCCTTCTCCAGTTTATTTTACAGAAGAGGAAACTGAGACAAACAAGGTCATACAGCTAGTAAATGTTTGAGGCTGGATTTGAACTCAGGTCATCCTGATTCCAGTCCTGGTGCTACTCTATCTTTTATCTTACTGAAGTCAGAGCTGGAGATTTAATTAGACACACCTTCTTAAAATAATAGGCTTACTGGTCAGGGTCAAAATGAAACCACAGGTGCACGCTTAAGTTCTGCATATTAGGAAGACTATACAATTATTAATTTTAAAAATTGGATACTTTAAGACCCCAGACCAGAGATTAGGTCACTAGAACAGGATTGACTACTTTAATATATATTTTTATTCATGCATCAATCATTTTCTTTTCTTAAAGGCTTTTGAATTTATTTAAAAGGCAAGTCATTAAAGTTTTCCAACAGGAGCATCATGATTCTATGTCAAGGATGAAGACATTTTAATTATATTGAAAACTACCTAACTTTTTTGAAATTTTAACCAAAATCTATTTGGTGATAACCAATGTACAACCCATAAGGTCTATTTTTCTCCTTAAAACAAGGAATCCAAGTCTAAAGGTTAATCATACAAAGTAGCACAGTTTTGGGTTCAAAATATACATTCGTAGTCGCCGATTTTCATATTGATAGCAACTTACTTTTAGAAAAAACAAATCTGTCCTGTCTTACTAAATTGAGCAAATACATATCCTCAAAGGACCACAGTTTTTACTTTTTAACAATATGAGCAAAATCAAGTAAACGAATTGCTATAATAGAATCAGGAAACAATCTGTTAAGAATCTAATTATGCTTCCTCCAGGCATTAAATAGGCACATACCAGGACAATGCTATTCACATCCCTTTAGGAAAAGATGCTTTAAGATTTTGTGTGGTTAAAAATTACTTTCTTTTACTTTATATCTTAAAAATCTATCTTGTTTATTTCTTTCATGTCTTTTATTTTTCCATCCAAAGAGCTCAAAATGTTGTTCATTTTTTTATTCTAAGAATTTCATATACAAAAGTAAAAAAATAGAAATGAGAAAGAAATATTTAAGAGGTTCATGAATCAATTCCAACCAACTAATCACATAAGCCATAAACCACTTCTGTAATCCATCAATGTAGGAACATACAATATACACATTTCACAATCAACCATAGATTTTATGTGAATAATGATAACTCAGAATAAATAGGCAATTTATAGTGTCACAAACAAATGTCATATACAGATGTCAAGTAACAATTATTCACAGGAAAAGGTAACTTAGATGAATGGTGAAATCTCATTTAATTTACTCAGTCTTAAAGAAACAATTGAGTTATCTTTCTTGAAGTAACTTCATTATTATTATTATCATTATTATTTTAGCCACAGTGCCCAGACTCTAGCATTTGAGTACAATCTCTATTTTTCCTACCTCCTTTACTGACTTCCCTTTCTTCCTTTTCCTTGGGTGTTGGAGTTGAGATGAGGGAGGCCAAGATATGTTTGCCACTACTACTTAGCTCCTTGGCTTAAGTTCTTCCTATTCTAACAGGGCATTTCAAAAGCTTCCTGCTAATTCTCCTAGAAATTATATAATGCACCGTAACTTGGGAGATTGTTTTTTGAGACAATGGATGACAGATGGCAAGACCCTTCACTAATCCCATCACCTGTAAAATAATTGGACCCTTTGGAGTTGAAGGGGTATATTGTGATTTATGGAGACCTAGGAGAGCTATAATCTTCTTGGTCAATATAAATAAATGTGTGTGTATGTGTATATGCATTTATATATACATGTGTACATATATATATATATATGTATATATATATTACCTAGATGCACATATTTTTGTCCAGGCACTTCAATAATCAACATATTATTTCATTCATTTGCTTTATTTTCATTTTCTTTCATTCATATAGTTCTTGAGGAGATGGAGAAATCCCTTGGCTTCTCTGCTTCCCTCAAGTACTATCTAAAATGCCACTTTCTACAAGAAGCCTTTCATGATCCCCCTTAATGCTTGTGCCTTTGCTCTGTTGACTATCTCCCACTTATCCTTTATGTATCTTGTACTTATTTATTTTCATATGGTTTTATCCATAAGACTGTGAACTTCTTGATACCAAGATTTTTTTTACCTTTATTTGTATAATCAGCACTTAGTATTAATGCTTGTAGACTTGACTTGAGGAGAGAGCCTGAAGCATTTCTCTTGAATATTTGTTGGCTTTCAAGAAAACATATTCTCAAGTCTTTATCCCCACAGAACCAGCACAAATATAACTCACTTTAAATGTGAGATTAAGAAATAGATGTATTTTATAGGATCATAGGTTCATAGTTTTAGAGCTGAAAGGTAACTCAGAAGTTATCTAATTCAAATCCATCATTTTGTAGATGAGAAAAACTGGGTCCAGGAAATTAAGTGGCTTGCTCAAAATTATACAGGAAATAACCATCAGATCTGGGATTTGAACCCAAGTCCTTTGACTACAGAGCCTGCGTTCTTTCAGTGGAAAATTGCATTCATGCAATTCTTTATTTTTTAACTCAGAGCTAAACTTTTGGTGAAAATGGCAATGTTAAAGGTCATGAAGCAGCCAATCTCTCCTACATATATACCCAGCAAATATCTGAAAAAGAAGCCCATAAGTTTTAGTGACAAAAAAATCAGAAAATTAGCAGAAAGAAGCTCCTCCATCCAGCCTAGAACCTAACAAATAGATAACCAGAAGCCAGTGAATGGAAGGAGAGAGAACACTTCAGAAAAGCCAGTATGAGTAAAATAAACTACCTTAGCTAGAGAGGAAATAAGCAGAGACTCCAATACAAACTGAAAAAAAAAGTCTAGAAGCCAGTCAGAATGCTGATCTAAAGCTAGCAGCAGCTTCAGTAATTGGGGACCTGAACTCATATCCCAGAATAAAATTACCCAAGGACAGAGCTAATGATCCCTAGGTAACTTGAAGAAGAAATGGCCTGACCATCCATTCCTTGGGGCATGAGGAGTCACTTCGAGAAATTAGACCATCATTACCTGGGTGCCAGCATCAGGGAGTTGGTGAAGCTGTTCAAGAGATCCGAGTTGAGTATTACTTCCAACATTGCACTGAGTTTACTGTTGTCAAAGGAGAGAACAGAATCAATACCTAAAAGGTGTTCATTCAAGGATTTAAAGAGAAGGGCTGGTTGAGACCAGAACTGTGATAGTCCACCAGAAAATTGAGACAGAAATGAGAGATTGAGACAGAAGGTGAGGATTAATAACAGCCACTTCATCCAGGTTAGTGGCAGCAGGTACATCTAGACTATGAAAAGTAAAGGGCAAAAGAGTCCAACCAAGTTAAAAATGTTAGAAGGAACTGGATCAAACATGCAATCTGAATCCAAGCACAAAATCTGGAAATATGACTAAATAAAAGAAAACATGGAACACAATGAAGAAAAAGTGTGGATTAAGATAATCTTTAAAAGACATCTTGGAGAAAGAGAATAACTCCACAAGAACTACAAAAAGAGACTCAGAAAATATATGGATTAGCCACAAGAACTTCAACATTGTTTGAAGGAAATGAAATAAAATATGAAAAGTAGAAATTATAAATAAAATGATAATTTAAAAGGAAAAATTGAAAGGAAAATAAACATCTCAGAACTGAGGTGGAAAACTTTACTCCAACAGTTGACAATTTTAAAAAAAGAGTAAAAAGAAGAACAAAGGAAATAGAAGACAGTGATTCTATGAAACAACAAGAAATATTAGAAAAAAAGTCCAAAAATTGAAAGAAAATAGCTGAAAGTATAAATTATCTGCATTTAAAACTACAGACCTGAAAACAAGTTAAAAAGAGATCATTTAGATGATTAAGAAGAGATTATTTGAATGTGATTTTCAATTAAAGGGAGGCAAAAAAATGTTATGGAAGAGCTCAGCTCTGCATAAATACACCAGAAATTACTTTATAAAGTCACCAGATCCAATAATGATCAAGAAATCCAAAGGAAACAGGAATAAGTTTGTCTTTCAGTCCAGGACTACTCAAACAGACAACTCAAAGATAGGAGTCCTGGGGGAGGTTTCTTGCCAGGAAAGCCAGTACAGAAGTTGTAAAGACCTTCAGCAGTTCCTGAACTGGGGAGGTCCCACAGGGGATGGAATCCCACAGTAGTGTCCAAATCAGGAACAGCTCTGACCAAGGACATGGAACTCTACCAATATTTTGAGAACACACACATAAAATGAGGTAGCAAAAAAGCAGCATGAGCCCAGGAAATTGAAGTCGGGAAGAAACAAGATCTGATCCTCAAGCAAGAGGACAGAAGGGGGCAAGAGCCTGCGCATCACACTCACTCACACACACACACACACACACACACACACACACAGAGAGAGAGAGAGAGAGGAGAGAGAGAGAGAGAGAGAAGAGAGAGACAGAGACAGAGACAGAGAGAAAGAGAGACAGACAGAGAGACAGAGACAGAGACAAAAACACAGAGAGACACCAAGCACTGAAATCAAAAATAAGAATAAAGAGAAGATGTTATCATGAAGAAATGTGACCTGAGGCACACAAGAGGTAAAGCTAAAAGAATAGAGCAGCATCATAACAACTACAGGCATGTGAGAAACACACTAGTGGGACTTCCCAGGCAAATTTAGGGAGTAAGCCCAGGGCAAGCTGCCACAGTCTAAAGCTTGCTGGTTGCAAACCCTCAAGAAGATCCATGTGATAGACCCATTCTCACAGAAAGAACTCAGAAACAGAGTGGGCAGAGGAAGGCATTTGTCACACTTCTCCCAAGAAAGTAGGTGTGCTACTCACAAAGAATATATACACTCCATACAGAAGCAAGATCAAGCTTAAATATTGTTAGTGTAGTCTTACATCTCCCATCAGAGTCAGGATTGGTCCAGATTCCTCAAGGTTACAAGCCTGTTGTCATGTCCCAACCTTTCTAGTTCCCCTTAGGCCAATAGATGCTCTACTACCATCCTTGCAAAACAAGCTTTGGAAGCTTATCACAAGCTCTCAACAGCCTTGGAGCATCTACCATTTTTCAATAACATCCATGGGAGCAAAACAAGATACCATAATATCCATCCTTACAGGTAGATACTCATAGAGGAAAGAAAAATTCTTGGCTGGAAGAGCTAGAAAAATACTTAAAAGAAATTAAACAAAATATTTTAAAGTGATATTACAAGTGCAAAAAGGGGTCTGCTAGAAAGAAATGGAATAGAAATAATAACTTAGATTAAAAGATGGACTAGCATACCCAAGTAATAGACTCCTGTAAAAGGAAACAGACCAAATCATTTAAATGGCTCCATGAACTAGGAAATATTAGAACAAAATCAAAAGACTGAAAAAGAATACAAACATGCAAAGTATCTACTATGCAGAACAACTGACCTAGAAAACAGCTAAGAAGAGAAAATTTAAGAAGTAAAAAAAAGCCTGATGCCATGCTTTTAAAAATCTCATGTGGAAATTGTCCAAGTCTATTAGAAAAACAGTGTAAAATGTGAAAATTGAAAATAATGCACCTGAAAGAAATCTCAGAATCAAAATATTCAGGAACCCCATACCCAAAAGCTTGAGCTTTCTGGTCAATTAAAAAAAATTAAGAAGAGAAGGAATATAAATGGCCAGGAACCACAGCCAGTGAATGACAGCTACTATTACTACAAAAAATAAGAAAATTTGGGGGCAAAGCCAAGTTGGTGCCTTGAAAACAGGGACTCAATTGAGTTCTCCCCCAAATCCCTCCAAAAACCTGTAGGGGATGATTATGAACAGATTCTAAATCTATACAACCCCCGAGGTGATGGGGTGAAACAAGTCTCCAGCCCAGAATGTCCTGCATGGTGACTGGGAAGGGTTTATTGAACCATGCTGGAGGCAGAGCACAGCCCAGCATGGGCCATGCCTCAGGAGACTAAGCTGGAGTATATCTGACAGAGCAGGCCTCAGGGCCCTGAATTGCTAAACTGTTGTAATTTCCAGACTTCTCAACCCACAAAAGCGAAAGACAACTGATCAGGTCAGTGGGAAAACTGTTGGACCTGGGGGAGAGAAGTGTGTGGTCCATCCCCAGTCCCAGGGTGGCAGAGGTGGCTGCAGCAGCAGTGCAGCAGCAGCAATGGGGGCTGCATCTGCAAGCTCCAGGGCCACAGATGGTGGGAGGAATCAAGTAGGTGATCAGAGCAGGAGTGCAGGGATCTCTTTGTTGGTGCTGAGGCAGCATTCTTTTGCTTCGCTCTGCTTGGATCTGGGTCACTTTCCTGTTTGGCAGTTCTTGGGGAAGGAGAAGCACTGGTGTGGCAGACCTTGTTGTGGATGTGGAGAAGGAGTCTTCCTGGTAGTTACATGACAAAAAGGAGTGCCTTAGATCACAGGCCAGGAGAGGAGTATCATATCACCTCAGAATAGAAGTAGGTCTGAAAACAGCAGCACAAAACCCTTGAGGTTTGGGACATAGCATTATCCAGTCTGAAAGCAGTCATACTCTGACAAAGAGTTCAAAAGTCAAGTCATTGGCTGGGAAAATGAGCAGGCAGCATAAAAGGACTCAGACGCTAGAATCTTTCTTTGGTGACAAAGAAGATCAAAACATACATCCAGAAGTCAACAAAGTCACAGATCCTACATCAAAAGCCTCCAAGAAAAATATAAATTGGTCTCAGGCCATGGAAGACTTCCAAAAAGCATTCAGAAAATCAAGTAAGAGAAGTAGAGGAAAAAATGGGAAGGGAAATGAGAGTAATGCAAGGAAATCATAAAAAATGAGTCAACAGCTTGCTAAAGGAGACCTAAAAGTACTGAAGAAAAGAACACCTTAAAAAATGGACTAACTCAAATGACAAAAGAGCTCCTAAAATTCAATGAGGAGAAGAATGCCTTAAAAGGCAGAATTAGCCAAATGGAAAAGGAGGTCCAAAAGACCACTGAAGAAAATGCCACCTTAAAAATTAGAATGGAGCAAGTGGAAGCTAGTGACTTTATGAGAAATCAAGAAATTACAAAGGAATGAAAAAATGGAATTCAATGTGAAATATCTCATTGGAAAAACCACTGACCTGGAGAATAGATCCAGGAGAGATAATTTAAAAATTATTGGACTACTTGAAAGCCATGATCAAAAAAGGAGTCTGGATATCATACTTCAAGAAATTATCAAGGAAAACTTCCCTGATATTCTAGAACCAGAGGGTAAAACAGAAATTGAAAGAATCCACTGATCACCTATTGAAAAAAATCTCCAAAAGAAAACTCCTAGGAATATTGTCACCAAATTCCAGAGTTCCTAGGTCAAGGAGAATATATTGCAAGCAGCCAGAAAGAAACAATTTGAGTATTACGGAAATACAATTAAGATAACACAAGATCTAGCAGCTTCTACATTAAGGGTTCAAAGGGCTTAGAATATGATATTCTGGAGGTCAGTGGAGCTAGGATTAAAACCAAGAATCAACTACCCAGCAAAACTAAGTATAATACGTCAGCTTAAAATATGGATCTTCAATTAAATAGAGGACTTTCAAGCATTCTTGATGAAAAGACCAGAGTTGAAGAAAATTTGACTTTCAAATACAAGAATTGCTTGCTTTCTCAAGGTGGGTGGGTGGGGAGGAAAGAAGGGAGGGAATTTGGAACTCAAAGTTCTAAAAGAAATGTTAATTTTTTTAAAATTATTTTTACATGCAACTGGGAAATAAGATATACAGCAATGGGCTATAGAAATCTACCTTGTCCTACAACAAAGTAAGGGGAAAGGGGATGGGGGAGGAGGGGGTGATAGAAGAGAAGACAGACTGGAGAAAGGGGCATTCAGAATACATGCCACCTTGAGGTGGGGGAAAGGGTAGAAATGAGGAGAAAATTTGTAACTCGAAATCTTGTGGACACAATGTTGAAAACTAAAAATAAATTTTAAAAATTTAATAAAAAAAAGAAAAAACATAAGAACATCTTGGAATTTTTTAGAAAACAAAAAAATAGCAAATGATTTCAATAAAGATGATCTACTGAAAGAGTAAGTACAATCTTAACAGGCAAAAAAAAAACCCTGATTGTTAATGGAAGAGAGTATACAACTGTAACTGCAGGAGTCAAGAGAAAAAAAATACATTTTAATGATTGGAAGGAGCTAAAAGATGCAGAAGCATTTATATTCTTTTTTGTTGTTGTTGTTTTGGCTTTTGGCAGGGCAATTGGGGTTAAGTGACTTGCCCAAGGTCACACAGCTAGTACATGTGTCAAGCATCTGAGTCTGGATTGGAACTAAGGCCCTCCTGACTCCAAGGCTGGTGCTCTACTCATTGTGTCACCTAGCTGCTCCAAGTATTTATAGTCTAATAGGGGTAGGAGAGCCAAGCCTCCCATAAAAACCCTAATATTAAAGAGCCATACAAGTGGCAAGATGAGGGAATATACATTTTCCCTCATTCTCAGGAACTGGTCAAACATTCAAATGACAATTACTTGTAAGAGTTAAAGAACTTATTGTTTTCTCTACAACCTTAGGCTACAAAAGCCCTAAGGCAATAACATAATGAAATATAGAAAGGGTTATCCCTAATCCCTTATTTAGCACCCCCACCCAAATAGCCTCTATACAATAGGGCCCATAGGCTTGTGCTCTGGGATCCATTCAACAATTTTCTTGCTGCTGCTGCTGCTGTGTCTTTCAGCACCACCACCACACCTCTGGCCCCTGCCCTCACTCTACCATTCTGTAGGACAAAGCAACAGAACTCGATTCCCAGGTCCCACCCTTCCAGCCTGGAAGAAATGGAAGTAGAGAAAAGCAAAGGTATTTTCTGCCTGAGGTGGAAACATTCACCATTGGAGCAGTGCTCAGCCAAAGAATTAAAGAACCAAGGGAAGAGGAGAAAGGAACCTGTCTTGGAGAGGAGGAGAAAGAAGGAAGTTCCACCAGGCTAGAAAGAAGAAAAGCGCAGTCATTCAGATGGGGACAATTCCATTCCCCAATCCCAGTCAATGTGGATAAGGACTGAGGCCTACAAAAAGTTGATTCTACAGTATGGTTGGAGGGTGACTCAGCTTTGAGATCTAGTCCTCATGAGATCCAATATCAAAAGAGGTACGAGAAAGTGATACAAAGAAATAATATAAGGAAATAAAATAGATATTACCCAAGGTCTCAAGAGGAAGAAAGCTTAGTTTCTCAAAGATGGAAAGTTCCCATATGTACCCACATACCCCAGCTCCACACCCCCCCTCCAAAAAAAAACCCTTGGGCTTTTTTTTCCAATGACAAGCAGTAGGAAACAAAAGGCATGCCTATCAACTGAGGAATGGATGAACAAATTACAGTATTTATCTGAGAAGGTATATTGCTTTACTGTAAGAAATAAAGGGGATAGATTCAGGAAAACTTAGGAAGGCTTTTATGAACTGCAGGAGAATGAGATAAGTAGAACTAGAAGAACAACTGATATAACATTATTAAAAAACAAAACAAAATAAACAAACAAAAAAAACTTTGGCAGATTTAAGAAATGTAATAGATGGAATTATCAAGCATGATTCAAAAGGATCAATGATGATGAAGCATGCATGCATCTCAAACTTTGACAAAAAGATGTTATACTAATGATACACTTTTGGACATGGCTAATATGTATGTTTTGTGACAAAAGAGAGTTGTGTGTGTGTGTCTACATATGCTGGTATATTGGGGGGCAAGAATAAAAGGGGACAATCAGGCTAATGGCACTGTGATAGGAATAATTCCCCCCACCACCAACATAGAGTAGAGACCTAGGCCCTTCTTCCTTCTTTAATCTTTAAGGATTAGTTTTTCCTAAAGGAAACAAAGCTTTCCTACTTTATCCTGGCTTCCCCGGTGACCTAATCACAAAAAATGTCCCAGCCATGGGCAGTCAGAGACTTCCAAACTTGGTTGATTTTTAAAGATCACTTCAGGTATATCCTTCACCATATTTTGCCTAGATGAGCATATAAATATCCTTGTTGAGTATCCTTGCTGTTTTAAGGCACAGTAAATCTTTGGTAACTCTTCAATGAATTTAGAGCAACTCATTCCATCCTACCTACCAATAAATCTAAATTAGGAGTCTACAGGTGTTGGAGCTTCTTCCAACAGACACCAAGGCTATTTTTTTAAGGATGAAGGAAAAGTGTAACTGAAGCATTTAAAGAAAAGAAACAAAAGAGATTGGAAAGTGGTTAAGAGGTCAGTATGGACAAACATGACAACTTTGGAACTAACATACTGAACTGAGTCTGTGACCCCAGTCCCAAAGCCCATTGGCATGAAGCTTTCTCCTCATCAGTGGAGATCAATTCCTTCTACATACATAAGGGGCTGGGAAGAGTTGGTAACAGTGGAGAAGAGGAGAGATCTTCAGTTTTCGATTCTTGTCAGATAATTGAGTCACCAACTTGATTTGGGTTCTGCAGTTGTTCAGATGATTCTGGCTACCAGCTTCAAGAGAAAAAATGGAAGAGGCCAAATTCACTTCAGATTCCTGAAGCAAAAAAATCTCTCAGAAGTAGACATGAGAGGAATGGGCAGGCTCCATCATGCCCAGCTTGCTGTACTGGAGACCTCAATGAGACTCCCTTGGTTGAGTGAGCTATTTTGTTGAGGTAGCTCTGGTGAAGAGGGCTTGCTGAGCCATTTTCAGTCTTACTTACCTACGTTTGGTGTCCCGGGTTACGCAACTCTCACCTTTGGCTCCAAGAAGCTTTAGCATGTGAAGAAGTCACACAACAATAAAACTGTCTCAGCAAACAGGCTGAACCAGAATGAGAGTACCCGGCAGGCCTCATACCCATTGGTGAGTTAGGGGAATGTTTACCCTAAACATATGAAGATTTCTCTTGATTGAATGACTGTATGAGAACAATTTGTTTCAATGGCCATGAAGGCAGCTAAAGTAGATGCTGTGGAGAACTTGGAGCTTGGTCAGATACTGAAAACACCAAGGTCATACACCGTATCCTAGGCCATCACTAGTCATTTTGACTTTTTTTGTCTTGCCACTGGACATTGATAACTATCAAAGATAAAGTGACACTGACAGCATTGCACAACTCTGCCTCACTTAAGTCCAACTCATGTATGAGTCATGACATTATGATGTCATATATACATACATATACACATATATGTGTGTGTATGTGTATACACACACATTCTCTCATGTTCACCACCTCTGATTTGTTTTGCTACCAATTTGGTTTAATGAGTTTCTTGACTAAGTACAATGTGTGTTCAATGCAGAGCTGGTATTTGGTGGGAAAGGTATCAAGACTTAGATATAGAGGTTAGGGTCTTTCTTCCACTAAAAAAGAAAGAGTCATCAGAAACTAGATTGAATATGAGAACCTCAGCCCTTAGACTAGCAATATATAAATGAGCAGATAGCTATAACTCTAGACAAGAATCCTATCTAGGTAAGGAGAGCAGAATGGACTCCAGTCTCAACCTCCTGCTCCCACTTCTAGCAGTGATTAAACATCTACTTTGGAGAAGGGTTGGAAGAGAAGAGATTAGATATGTATATTCTCCTTCCCTTTGAGCAACACAATGATATCCATGCTCTACATGAGAGAAACCCCTCACAACACATTGGCCTCATTACGTGTATATACTAAATTATATATATATATATATACACACACATCAAAGTCCTGGTTTCATAAACCATTATCTTTTGTTTCTTTGAATATGTGAATATTTATATTTGTTAGTATATTGCCAAGTTTAGAAAAGCAAAATATATTTTTAAAAACCTTTGTAATTCTAAGCTACTCATCTGAAAAGTTATATTTACAGAGAGAAGTATATGACATGCAGATTGAAAGATGGCTTTGAAATGAGGAAGACCTAGGTTAAAGTTTTGCCCCTGATACATACTCCCTGTGTGACAGTGGGCAAATCACTTAATTTCTTAGTGTCCCATACAACTTATTAATACTAGAAGTTGCAGAAGTTATCAATCTGCATTTTTGTGGATGTAGTATGTAGCGGAATTCCCCATGCTGATGAAATCATAGGTCCAAATGGGGAAAATGTTTAAATGATTCTTTATTGCTATGAAGTGTATTATATACATTATCTTTTTGAGTCTCATAGTGAAATAAGCAGCATAAGAATTATTATGCTGATATTGTAGATCAGGAAACTGCAGTCTGTAGAGGTCAGTTGACTTGCTCATAATCTCATGACATGTGGACAAACTCATATCCAGGTCTTCTTCTTCTATGTCAAGTATGCTTTTTACTACACCATATTAGGGGATAGGTACAGGGACTAGACCTGTGATTTCATTTGGTATATCTAAGAACTACCTAATGAGGAAAGTCTAATACAAGTCAAGACCTGCTCTGCAGCTTGCTGTTTAGTTCTCTGGTATATTGAGTGATTAATTTACTTGTCCAGGGATACACCTCATGATGTTACCTTATTTAATTCTTGGTAGCATATACTGGTGTTGGATGGATTTGAACTGACTTAACTAGAGCAGAATATAATGTAATTAATTAGCACATAGCTTATATAGACATTTGCATGTAAGAGCACTGAGATCTTGTGTTGGGTCAAAAATCAACACTGGAAATAAACTATTGAAACATTTAAATATAGATAAATCCATGTCTCTATTTGTCTGGCTATCTCTCTCTCTCTCTCTCCCTCTCTCCCTCTTGTTCTCCCTCAAAAAGCCAGTTAGAAACAAAACTCCTTATACAATTGGCTACCTGAGATTAAAGAGTAATACTTTCTTCAAACCAACTTTAGACTAGTTTAATTGCTTGAGAAATTATTTTGATACTTGTAGAAAGAGATTTTTCTTTCCTTATCATACCAATGAATTAGGCTTAATGATGTGCTGTAGGTGGATAAGGGCACGTAAGTTTTCTCAGTGCCACGTCCAGCATTCTGCTGAATAGTGCTGTGGGGCATACAATTGCTCCACACCAGGGTAGGTTTGGGCTAAACATTGTTATTCATTATTGGAAGGAAATAACCAAGCACAGCAGGCAGAACTCTAAAAACCAACATCACCACAATTGGGGCTCTGCCCTGCAGAGGAACTTATTTGAAGTTTCTCTTCCCCATTACTAAGTACTCAACTTAAAAAGCTATTTACTGTCTCCTACCACTCACTGAGCAACTGTTAGGAAGTCAGCATCATGGCTGAGTGGAGTATGTGGCCTTTAATGCCTTTTGAATAATACATTCTAGGCAAACAACAAAAATAGAAAATGTATACATTATCATGAATGAAACTCTCCATTTGCCAAGAAGACCCAGACAACAGTTGTTAAACTGATGAGTTATGTGAAATCAAAAGCATTTTATGACCTACCAGATGCTGTTTACCTATAGCATTTAAAGTGAGATTCATTTACCCCAAAGGCAAAATCCTTATTCCTCCACCTCCCCCCCTATTTATCAGTTAAATACTAGCTCCCTAACTCGGAGCCTTTGTGCTGTGCCTTTGCCCCTCCTGATCTAGAAGTTTTATGTAGAATTTTTTAATTGATGTTTTGTTCCTAATGTCTTTAGAAGAAAGATGTTTCTTGTGCTCATCTTGCAGAAGATAATCCAAACTGGCACAATCAGGGCAAGGTTTACCCCAGTCAGTGAAATTCCCCAAGTATGCTGCTGAGCTAAGAATAATAAACCAACAAATGCTCTGTCTCCTCCCCCTCCTCCCCTCCCCCCATTTAGTCTGTATGGTGGAAAAGAAAAACACGGTGATACAGTTCAGTGAAATCAGCCTTCCTTTTCTCATCTTAGTGACCTCACTCACACCATTGACTGTTTTGGAAATTTTCCCCCATTATTTTTGCCAGTTGAAATATGACTCATCATCTTTCATGACCAAGGAAAGGTGTTATCTTCCTAACAAAGCTCTCTCTAACCACCCCCACCAAGCCAAAAACACTTTTCTCCTTCCTGGGAGATAATCTTTTCATCCTTCCTCAAATCTCCCATGTTTCCCCCTTGCCCTCCTCTCATACATGAAAAACTTGCCTCCTATTTTACAGAAAAATTGAGACCATTTGCCCTTCTTTTCCTCTCTTCTTTGTCTCCTATCACTCAGATGTCTTCTGCCACTTTCTCCTCATTCACCCCTATCTCACATAATGAAGTGTCTTTACTCCTTATCAAGGTTAACCTCTCTATTTGTTCAAACAAAACCATTTCATTCTATTTCCAACATATTGCCCCCTCTGTCATTCCTTCTCTTTCACTATTTTCAATCTGTCTCTGTCTCTGTCCCTGTCTCTCTGTCTCTCTCTCTCTCTGTCTCTCTCTCTCTCTGTCTCTCTCTCTCTGTCTCTCTCTCTCTCTCTCTCTGTCTCTCTCTCTCTCTCTCTCCCTCTCTCTCTGTCTTTGTCTCTCTCTGTCTTTGTCTCTCTCTGTCTCTCTGTCTCTCTGTCTCTCTCTCTCTCTCTCTCTCTCTCTCTCTCTCTCTCTCTCTCTCTCTCTCTCTCTCTGTCTTTGTCTCTCTCTGTCTCTCTGTCTCTCTGTCTCTCTCTCTGTCTCTGTCCCTCTCCCTCTCTTTCTCTCTCTCTCCTGGCTAATTCCTTACTACTTACAAACATGCCAATGTCTCCCAGATCCTGAAAAAACAAACAAACAGAAACAAACAAAAAAAATTGAGCCTTCCACCCCTGTCAAGTATTGTCTCATATCACTTCTGCCTTTTGGGGATAAACTCCTTGAAAAGGCTGTCTATAACGAGTGCCTCCACTTTCTCTCTTCTCACTCTTATCTTAACCCTTTACAAATTAGATTCTGACCTTATCATTCCACTAAAGCTGCTCTTACAAATATTACTAATGAGCTCTCTCCATTGCCAAATCGAAGGGTTTTTTTTTATCCTCATTATCATTAAGTTCCCCACAGCCTTTGACCTTGTTGAACGCTCTCTCCTCCTTGATACTGTCTTCTCTCTAGATTTTCAGGACACCGCTCTCTCTTGGTTTTCCTCCTACCCAACTGAGCACTCCTACTCTGTCTCTGTTACAGAATCTTCATCCAGATCATAACCTCTAACAATAAGCATCCCTCAAGGTTTTGTCCTGGACCCTTTTCTTTTCTCCCTCTATTACTACTTTACTTGGTAGTCTCAGCAGCTTTCACAGATTTAATTCAAATTTCTTTGCTGATGATTCCCAAATCTTCCTTTCTGCATCTCTCTGCTGATCTTCAATCTCAGAATTTCAGCTTCCTTTCAGATATGTCAAATTGGATGTGCAGTAGATATCTTACACTCCATATATCCAGAACAGAACTCATTATTTCAGCACTCTCCATCCCCTCAAAAAAAATACATTTCCACCCTCCTACTTTTCCCATTACTGTACAGGGAAACATTGTCTTGGGATGTTTCCATAGGGTATGGTTTATATAGTTAAGTAGCTCATAGCCTTCAGGCTGAGTATTGTGCTTTGAACAGAGTAGGTGATTAATAAATATTTGTTCAATTAGCCTCTTTCTGAGGACTCCAATTTCTGTCTTTAAATGTCTCATAATAAGACTCGTTGGCTTCAGATTAAGGGAATAAAAAAGGATTCCAATGAAAATATGATCAGAGGAATGCTTCTGAGAGAACGTTTTGGGGGCTACATGATTTTTAAAGTCTGTTTCAGTTCTAAAATTCAATAATCTTAATGATTTATGATTTCAATTATGAGAAATATTTCTCTGTTTAATATAAAAAGCCCCATTATGTCACTCAGGGGAGTTTCACACACACACATACATATGTATGTATGTATGGATGGATGTGTATATGTATATATGTGTGCATGTATATATGTATACATATATGTATGTGTATGTATGTTTATATGTATACACACAAATACATACATGCATATGCATACATGTATACATATATTATAGAAATACTACATATACAATAGATACTATAGAAATATATGTGTGTATATATATCTCATGCATTGTTTATGTGGATATGAATTATATATTCCTTTAAGCTGAGCTACTTAACTACATAAACTATACCCTATGGAAATACCCCAGTTCAAGTTATCCTCCCTTTCGATATATGTAAAACAGTTCAGTTTATTTGGAAAAATAAACTGAGAAAATCATATTTTTTTAAAAAAGGAGAATGTAGTGAAATGGTTTATTATTTAGCTTTCTTTTCAACTGTCCTGTCACTCATCTATTATCCTTGATACAGGAAGACTCTGGTGCCTGGAAGAAAATGCCAAAATTACCATAAAGAGAATTAAAAGTGACTTACTCAACCTGGAACATGTTCATTTAAACTTTAATCTCTTCCTTAATCATCATTCTAATCTCCTTGATTGCAAGGTGCACATTACGTTATTATTTAATATTACCTTTCCTCTTTGCCTCAGCAGCTAAATGTCTATAACTTCATCTAGTGCCTGCCACCTACAAGTGAGTCTTAGGTTAGGAGTCAGCCTGTGATGGAAGGGTAGGATAAACTGGATTAAAATTATTATTTAGATAAGATTCAGGCAGCACTCATTAAACTCAAGCTATAATCTTTTAGCAGAAGAGCTATTTGTAACAGAGTAGGAATACAAGATAGATGGATAGCACAGAGGTTAGGGCAGTGGACCTGTAGTCAGGAAATCCTGAGTCTGAGTTCTGCCTTAAACACCTACTAATTATGGGATTCTCAGCAAACCCTTTCTCAGGATCAGGTTCCTCATCTATAAAATGAATTTATAATAGAATTTACCTCATTTGCTTTTCTGAAATGATTGAGATCACATGTTTAGAACTTTGTATATCTTGAAGTACTCTGTCAATGATAGGTGGTAGTGATGGCAGTAGTAGCAGTATTGGTAGTAGAAGTAGTAGTAGTGGTAGAGGTAGTAGTAGTAGTGGCGGTGGTGGTGGTAGTAGTAGCAGTAGTAGTAATAGAAGTTGTTGTTGTTACTGTTGTTACTGTTGTATTGGTAAAAGTGTCTATAATATAAATATTCCCAGGTTTATTTAAATCTTTTTCATCACTTCCTTCTACAATTGTTATACCAGAAGTGAGTGAGACACGCCACAGAGTATAAGTTTTAAGTGGAGAATTTATTAGCCGGCGGCCGTTGGGGTACTTCCCAAATCAATGGCCCCGTTTTAAAGTGAAAGGGTAGTTTTTAATAGAGAATACAGGATTCAGTGCTTAATTATCTCTTGAAATGTCATTTTGCAGACTCGGCACACCTGTACCTTTTATGACCATGATCAAAGAAAACTCCTTAATAGATTGTAGATACAACATATCAGACAGCTGACTAAGTGTCAACTGAATTACAACCCAGAATCTTTGTGTCCAGTTTGCCATACATCCCACAACATGACTCATGAGATAAGAGCTAGGAACAGTCACATAATTCAAAAGAATATCTGGGGCTGAGGCTTTCATCCTTCAAGGCCATACTCCATACTCCCAGAACAGTCATGGGAGGGGGGGGGTGTCAAGGACACCCACTGAACGCCAAACGGCAGGAACTAAGTCTGATTTTCTTACACAAACTGGGGTTTGCAGTTAGGGGCTGGGGGCAGGGTTTTTCTAGCAATAGCTGGCTACTCAAGTATCACACAATATTACATCAAATTTGTTCAATCATTCCTCAATTGATGAATACCCTCCCCTCTTAGTTTCTAAGTCTTTGGTATAACAAAAAGTTTCACAAAAATTTTTTTCTTCATATGCATATATGCATGAATATATACATGCATATATTCATATCCTTTTTCTTTTATCCCTTTGAGAGTATATGCGTAGTACTGGTATTGGTGAGGCAAAGATATTCCATCATTTCTCCCTGACCCCCTTATCCTGTCTCTCCATATTTTTTGGTCTACCATTATCCAACAACATTTACACCCAAACAGTGGTCTTCAAGAACATACTCCACTGTCATTCTGCAGAGCAGTTTGGAACTATGCCTAAAGTATTATAAAACTGTGCACACCCTTTGATCCAGCAATGCCACACTAGGTCTGTACCCCCAAAAAGTTTTTTTTTCAAGGGGAAAATAATCTATTTATACAAAAATTTGTATAGCAACCTTTTGTGGTGGCTGAGAATTGGAAATTGAGGGGATACTCAACATTTGAAGAATGGCTCAACCTGTTACGTATATAATAGTAATGGAATATTGTTGTGCTATAAGAAAGGACAAGCAGGATGATTCTAGGAGAACCTGGAAAGATTTATATCAATTGATACAAAATGAAATGAGCAGAAACAGTAGAATACTGTACATATTAACAATAGTACCACATAAAGAACAATGGTGAATGACTCAGCTATTCTCTGCAATACAATGATCTAAGACAATCCCAAGGACTCATGATGAAAAATGCTATCTGCCTCACAAGAAAGAACTGACTTCTGCATACAGACTGAAGCATACTATTTCACTTTCTTTTTTTTGTTCAAGTTTTCTTGTACAAAACAATTTTAAAAAGATGTTTTACATGATTGCATATGTATAACCAATATCAGACTGTATTACCATCTCAGTGGGGTGGGGGTATATAGAAAGAGAGACATAGAATACAGAATTCAAAACTTAAAAAAAACCCAAATGTTAGAAAAAATTTTTACACGTAATTGGGGGAAAATAAATATTATTTTTAAAAAATGCTCCAGCATTCCTGAAGATCCTTTCTTCTGAGAACTGTAGCCACACTCTCTTCTAATCCCCTGTAATAGCCCATTGTCCAGCCCTGGGACATTGCCAGACATCTTGACCTTTGTCTTGATGCTGAATGCCATTGACTCTGGAGGAGAGAATGAGGCTTTGTGTAGCTGTGCCTCACTCAAATCCAATTCACATGCAAATCAAGACATCACACCTGTGATCTCATTGGTCATCTTAGAGAATGAAGGATGAACAATACCAACCATTCCAGCTTTCTCTTTCTGGGAGATCTCTAACCCTAGAGGTTCCTTCCTTTGATGTGTCATTTTCTCTCAATAATATCCATTTTAAATAAAGGCCTTTGTTACAGCTATGTCTACTTTGTTATGCCTATCCCTCTTTCTGAAACAACTGACTTCTTTCTGTGTCATAACTGTCTTCCTCTCCTCTCCTTTTCAGTTTCATTTGATGTACTATCTTCCCACATTATAACATAAGCTCCTTGAGGGCAGACACTATCTTTCTTTTGGTTTATGTATGAATCCCCAGGCCTTAAAACAGTGTCTGCTGTACAGTGAGTACTTAATACATGCTTATTGACTTGACTTTTTGATTATAGTTCAAAATTGCCTATCTCTTCTTGATGATGTTTATTAGTAATATATGGAAATGTTGATGAGTTAGAAATGGTTTCTGATTATTTCTTTTCTTTCCTCTTTATTTCTTGTTCCTTCTCCTTTTTTATTTTTGAAATTATCAAAGCAATTTTCTTCCCTCTCTTTTTTTAGTCAGATTTACAGTTACTTATTTTATCAATTTAATAAACCACCTCCTGGTTTTATTCATTTAATGTTTCTTGTAGTTTTTGTTTCTTTCAATGTTGTTAAATCTCTTTTTTGATTTTCTTCTTTAGTGTCAAGACAGACTTTTTTATTTGTTCTTTTTGCAGTTTTGTTTTAAAGCTGTTTGCCAAATTTGACAATGTGTATTTTTTCTCTTTTATCTGAGCACAAATTGTCTATTTGGGGAGTCATTAACTCTTCCACATTACCGTAGCACAAATATACCAAAATATTTTCTTTGTGCCTCAAAAAGAACTAGGACATCATACCATTCACTCAAACATAGCCTTGGCTTGGAGCTCACCTTTCCATCATTTATGATTCATACAAGGAATAACCCCTATTTGACTTAAGTTGCAAGTGTTTACCCTACATGAAATAAAATGAATCTCATTAGAACCAACTAAAGTTGTTTATAAAGTTATATAGTCAGTTTACTTTTGCTACCCAATCGTGATGCAATAGCAAAATCAAGCATTAAGCAACTGGGATTGGTCATGATGACTTCTGGTGAACAATCCTCATTAGTTATATTATTCTATGGCATATTTGCCCAACCATTGATAGGTACAATCTTCATGGAAATGAACTCTGTATGCTGCCTGTTAAGGAAAATATATATAGATAATTTCATTGTATGAAACACTCATTTCATTCTTTAAGTTATTTTTGTCTTCTAATTGTGCTTTTGTATAAGCCATTAATTCCAAAAGAGGGCATAATCTCAGTGAAGCTTTTCTTTAATACATGACAAAAATCTCTTTTGGTGTTTGTCACTGCTGTCCCATATAGAACTGTATTTAAACACACATTACAAATGCTATTCTGGAAGAAGGATGTAATGCTCTCTTTTTTATTTATTACTATAGAAATTTTATCAGTATTTTCTCAAATACTGAACTGTTACTAATATATTGTCAAGTTAATATGAGACATTATTTTTATTCTTTTATTTATTTTTATTTATTTTTTTATTTTTTCCTAGTGCTTTTGTATTTTTTTATATAATTTATTTAATATATTTAGGTTTTAGCATTTATTTTCACAAGAGTTTGAATTACAAATTTTCTCCCCATTTCTACCCTCCTGCCCACTCCAAGATGGCATATATTCTGATTGCCCCATTCCCCAGTCAGCCCTCCCTTCTGTCACCCCACTCCCCTCCCATCCCCTTTTCCCTTACTTTCTCATAGGGCAAGATAGCTTTCTATGCCCCATTTGCTGTGTATCTTATTTCCCAGTTGCATGCAAAAACTTTTTTTTGAACACCTATTTTTAAATTTTTGAGTTTCAAATTCTTGCCCTTCTTCCCTCCCCACCCATCCTCCCAAAGAAGGCAAGCAATTCAACATAGGCCACATGCGTATCATTATGTAAAACCCTTCCACAATACTCATGTTGTGAAAGACTATGTTTTGCTTCTTCCTAACCTATCCCCCTTTATTGAATTTTCTCCCTTGACCCTGTCCCTTTTTGAAAGTGTTTGTTTTTTATTACATCCTCCCTCTATCTGCCCTCCCTTCTATCATCCCCCTTTTTTTTATCTTCTTCCTCCTTCTTTCCTGTGGGGTAAGATACCCAACTGAGTGCGTAGGTTATTCCCTCCTCAGGTCAAATCTGATGAGAGCAACATTCACTCATTCCCCCTCACCTGCCCCCTCTTCCCTTCCTATAGAACTGCTTCTTCTTGCCACTTTTATGTGAGATAATTTACCCCATTCTATCTCTCCCTTTCTCCCTCTCTCAATATATTCCTCTCTCATCCCTTAATTTGATTTTTTTTAGATATCACCCTGTGCCCTCTCTCTCTCTCTCTCTCTCTCTCTCTCGATATATATATATATATATATATATATATATGTATATATATATATGTATACATACACACACACATACACACACACACACATAAATATATATATTCCCTTCAGCTACCCTAATACTGAGGTCTCATGAATCATACATGTCATCTTTCCATGTAGGAATGTAAACAAAACAGTTCAACTTTAGTAAGTCCCTTGTGATTTCTCTTTCTTGTTTACCTTTTCATGCTTCTCTTGATTCTTGTGTTTGAAACTCAAATTTTCTATTCAGCTCTGGTCTTTTCACTGAGAAAGCTTGAAAGTCCTCTATTTTATTCAAAATCCATATTTTGCCTTGGAGCATGATATTCAGTTTTTCTGGGTAGGTGATTCTAGGTTTTAATCCTAGCTCCATTGACCTCCAGAATATTGTATTCCAAGCCCCTTGATCCCTTAATGTAGAAGCTGCTAGATCCTGTGTTATCCTGTTTGTCTTTCCACAATACTCAAATTGTTTCCTTCTGCCTGCTTGCAGTATTTTCTCCTTGATCTGGGAGCTCTGGAATTTGGTGACAATATTCCTAGGAGTTTTCTTTTTAGGGCCTTTTTCAGGTGATTTGTGGATTCTTTCAATTTCTATTTTACCCTCTGTCTCTAGAATATCAGGGCAGTTCTCCTTGATAATTTCTTGAAAGATGCCATCTAGGCTCTTTTTTTGATCATGGATTTCAAGTAGTCCAATAATTTTTAAATTATCTCTCCTGAAACTGTTTTCCAGGTCAATGGTTTTTCCAATGAGATATTTCACATTGTCTTCCATTTTTTCATTCCTTTGCTTCTGTTTTATATCTTGATTTCTCATAAAGTCACTAACTCCCACTTGCTCCAATCTAATTTTTAAGGCAGTATTTTCTTCAGTGGTCTTTTGGACCTCCTTTTCCATTCGCCTAATTCTGCCTATCAAGGCATTCTTCTCCTCATTGGCTTTTTGGAGCTCTTTTGCCATTTGAGTTAGTTTATTTTTTAAGGTGTTATTTTCTTCAGTATTTTTTTAGGGTCTCCTTTAGCAAGCCATTGACTTGTTTTTCATGGTTTTCTTGCATCATTCCCATTTCTCTTCCCAATTTTTCTTCTACTTCTCTTACTTGCTTTTCCAAATCCTTGTTGATCTCTTTCATGGCCTGAGACCCATTCATGTTTTTCTTGGAGGCTTTTGATGTAGGCTCTTTGCCTTTGTTGACTTCTTCTGTCTGTATGTTTTGGTCTTCTTTGTCACCAGAGAAAGATTCCAAAGTCTGCCTGGCCTGAGTCCGTTTTTGCTGCCTGGCCATGTTCCCAGCCAACCACTTGACCCTTGAGTTTTTCTTCAGGGTATGACTTCTTGTAGAGTAGAGAGTACTTTGTTCCAAGCTTGAGGGCATGCACTGTTGTTTTCAGAGCTATTTCCGTACAGCCAGCTCTGCCACACCAGCACTCCTCCTCCCATAAGAACCACCAACCCAGACAGGACTCAGATCTTAAGCAGGCTCTGCACTCCTGCTCCGATTTGCCACTTAATTCCTCCCACCAGGTGGGCCTGGGGCTGGAAGCAACTGCAGTTGTAGTTCTGTAGCTGCACCACCGCCACTCCTCCTGGGGCAGTGGCCAAACAGGGAACTCCTTTCACTCTGTCCCCTGCAGCTTTTCCCACTAACCTTCTCTGTTGTGTTTGTTGTTTGTAGATTGAGAAGTTGGGTAACTGCCACAGCTCACTGATTCAGGGTGCTAGGCCCTGTTCCACCTCTCTCCTGGGTCTGGTTGGTCCTGTTGCTGCCCACGCTGGGCTCTGCTCTGCTCCACTCCCAGGTCTGTGCACAATAGACCTCATCCAGTGACCATCCAGGCTGTACTGGGCTGGAGCCCTGCTTCCTGTGCTATTTTGTGGATTCTGCCGTTCTAGAATTTGTTCAGAGCCATATTTTATAGGTTTTTGGAGGGACCTGGGGGGGGAGCTCATGTAAGTCCCTGCTTTCCAGCTGCCATCTTGGCTCCACCCCAAGACATTATTTATATATCTGGTTATTTATGAACATCAGACAACTACAATATCAGCAGAAAAATGCTTAACTTTGAAAGCATTATTTTTGTATAATCATACAAACATTGAAATGATATATATTTTTTCTATATGTACTGTAAATATAATGACAATGTCCTGACTATCAAGAAACATTTATTTTACCATGAAGGATGGTTTTTCAAAACATAACAAATCAAAGTTAAAAAAGTCTCTTAGTTACCAGGCTATTATCTGTTTATAAGCATGGTATATTTCTGGGAGTTTTGACATTGCTCTAGAATATAATCACAGTAATTCAGCTATAATTCAGATAGTGATTTAAAGTTTGCACTTTACATATTTTATCTCAAAACAAAAAAAAAATAGAATAGTTTTAGAAGGAGCGGCAACTGAAAGCCATTCAAATATGTTTGTTTATCTGGATTTACACAAGAATTTTCAGGTGCTTCTGTCTCCTTCTGATATTGAGGGGGTTTTGTAACCCCATTAGCTACTTCCATCAAGCAGTACTCAGTGGTGTCAACTCACTGCCTCTCTCTTCTGGTTGCAACCTACCAATTCTTCTATTCCCTAATCCCAGTTCCTTTTTGAGAAGAACTTGTTTCTCCAGTTCAAACTTTGGTTTAAATGAGTATGGTACTTCTACTTCCCTTTTATTCCTACGTTTAGTCCTGTTGAAGCACTTTAACCTTAACCTCATCCACATTCTATTGAAAAGTCTATTGTTCCACTCAAACTCTTCCCAATCTGGGCCCAAAACTTACCTCTCCTAAGTTTCAAATCTTTTTTTTATTTTTTTATTATTTTATTTTTTGCCTCCCTAACTCAGTCTTGGAAATCTACATTCTCTACCTATCTTTATATCTTTTCTTGTATTGTGGCCCATCCATTTAAGTAGATTCTAAACACTGCTTTTTCTGGCAGTTTGGTCCTTGACCCAGTCTATCTATAGCTTACCAGCCACTGGCTTAATGGCTCAAGCTAAAAGGTCTGTCCTCGGGTTGTTTTCTCCATGTTCTTGTCTAGATGCTCTTACTTTCTCATTCTGAAAGTTGTTCCCAGGTGAGCCTTTACCTAGCTTCCCACTATTGGCTAAACTAAAGCTGACAGATACATTCATGGGGCAAGAGAACTCAAATAACTTAGTACAGCCCTCCAAGATCTAATTACTTTCTCATCTCAGAGTCAGGAGTCACTTGCTCCATTTTTCCCCTACCCCAGGGATCATGAAAAATATCTGTCAAAAATAGCAAAAGCAAAAATTACATGGACATGTAGTATTAATAAAATTCTTTCTGCTCCTCTAATAATTTAGAAAGGGTTTTCAAATATATCTGGAAGTACAGCTTTCCTCTAAAATGTTTTATTGTGTTGTCTTCACTTTAAAACATGACAATAGAGATGAGAGATAGCTAAAATACAACTGACTGTGGTCTGTCCACATGCTGTAGCATTGACTGATCACAGGGTTTTCCCTCTGCTGACAGCTCCATCTGATACAATGTTCTGTGTACCCAGGGAAGTATGGCTGTTGGTGACTTAAAAAAATTCAAATTTAATTTCTCTAAAGAACATTTGATACTACTATGAAAATACTTAGATAAGAGCTTAATGTTTCTAAATTTTTGTTTCCTCTTTGCACTTCAAATCTGAGAAGCTTGGGGTTACTGATTCATGTGAGCAGATACTTGCATTTTTTTTAAAAATAGGGCCTATTGAATTCAATTAAGTTCAATCCAATATTCAACATTTATGAAGTACCTTTAATGTATAAATTATATTAGAAATTTTATATAAATAGATGAAAATAATAATTGCAGACAACTATGTCAGGCTTTAAAGTGTCCCAAATACTATATAATCTCACAAATACATATATTGTGTAGATGTATGTATGTATCTATTACTTGTGGCTCAGGTCTCTTATTCCCCCCAAGACCCTGGACCAAAATGACCAGATAAAAGGCTGAGAATTAACCCTAATAAGGACAGTTTCTCTCCTCTGAGTCATATCTACCACCTAGAGTTATTTCAGGAAAAATCTTTAAAAAGTTTAATTCTACATTGATCCAAATATGGGCCCCCACCTCCTATGTAAGTTCTATAGACCTTGAGCTCTCTCTTCTCCCTTTATCAAACTCCATGAAAAAATCTATCTATACTCATTACCTCTTTTTCCTTTCCTCTCACCTATTCCTCAAACTTTTGCAGTTTGGCTTTTGACTCTGGAACTCAAAGGCAAGTGCTCTCTCCAGATTTACCCTGAATCACCAAATCTTACGGTCTTTTCACAATTTGTATTCCTCGTGACCTCCCAAATTCTCTCTTCATTTTTAGCAACAAGACTCTCTTTTGCTTCTCTTCCTACTCACATGAAAACTCCATCTCACTCTCTTCAGTCATCATACATGTCATTCTCCCTAGTAATCTGAATTCCAACAATATGTCTTGGGCCTTCTTTTCTCTACACTTTTCCTGGTAGCTTTATTAGCTCTTATGGCAAGGGTATCACCATTGTCCCAGTCAGACAAACTCATAACCTAGGCACCATCTTTGATTCTTCACTTTATCTCATTTCTCGTATTGAATCAGTGGCTGAATCCTACCATTTCAACCTTTTCACATTTCTCATATGTATCTCCTTTTCTCCTCTGACCACCACCAGCTCCTTCTGCTACCACCCTGTTGCAGACCTTCATCAACTCATACCAGGATTATTACAATAGCTTGCTAGTTGGTCTCCTTGTCTCAGATCTCTCCCCACTTCAGTTTTACCTTCCATCCAGCTGCCAAACCGATCTTCCTAAAATGCAGGTCTGACCCATATTTCACTCTCTATTAAATCAACTCCATTAGCTCTTTATTGCTTTCATGATCTAGCATAAAATCCCATGTTTGGCATTAATTTTTTTTGATAATCTTTCTACTTTTCTAGTCTTATGTTTTATTCAACCTCATATGGTATGTGACTGGCTGACACTGAATTTGGCTCTTTTTTATCATCCCCTCCTCCCCCACACACAAGAGTCCCTGACTGTCATCCATGCCTGGAATGAACTCCCTTCTCATTTCTATGTCCCCGCTTCCATAGCTTCCTTCTAGTCTCAGCTGAAAAGTTCTAATTTCTGCCAGAAACTTTTACTAATACTCCTAAATTTGAGTATTTTTCTTATGAGATTATCACCAATATATTCTGTATCTCTATTTTAACAATGAACCCCTTGAGAGTAGACACTAGCTTTTTTCTCCTTTCATATTTCCAATATTAATTTCTTTCCTAAGTTCTAATCCTATGCCTCCAACTGCTTGTTAGACATTTCAAAGTAGATAATCCAGAAACATCTCAAATGCAACATATAAAAACTAAACCTACTATCTATCCTGCCTCAAAAATTTACCCCTCTACCAAACTTCAGTTTCTCTTAAGGGAACTACCAGTCTTATTTCTATAATCCTGATTTTTCTTAGACTCATCATTCTTTTACCAAAGTTATGAATAAGATACCAGAAGAATGATGATGTTTTCCTTTGTTTGGGTTTTTAAATCCCTTTGCAATATGACCTCAACTTGACTTTCTAACCTCATTATACATTGCTTTCTTTTACACACTCCATGATACAAACAAACAAGCCTTCTATCTTTTTCTCAAGCATAACATTCTGTTTTCTCTCCCTGTACCTCTACATGGGGAATTGCATGGGCCTGGAGTATTCTCTGTCTTCACTTTGGCCTCTTATGTATCAGGTATTGTGGTAGATGTATCACAGATATTAATGCATATATTGTTGTTAAGTCATTTCAGTTGTGTCCATCTCTTCATGACCCCATTTGGGGTTTTCTTGAAAAAGACACTGGAATGGTTTGCCATGTCTTCTGCAGCTCATTTTACAAACGATGAAACTGAGGCAAATAGGGTTAAGTAATTTGTCCCATGTTACACAGCTAGTAAATACCTGAGGCCAGATTTGAACTCAAGTCTCCCTGACTCCAGACCTGGTGCTTCATCTGCTATGCCATCTAGCTGCCCATATTGATGCATATACCCACATGTATATATCTTATCTCCTCCAACATAATTAAGTAATGCATGCCTTCAAAGAGATTATATAATGTTGGATTATATACAAAATAAATATAAGGTATCTTTTTTATAAAGAAGGCAACAACATATGGAGCAGTTCTCAGTAAATTCTTTATAAAAGACATCCAGCACATTGGCATGACATGTTTCAGAAAGCAGGAGTCACTTCTAGTTTGGCACAGGAAGGAATCAGTAGTGGGTGCAGATCAAAGAAAGTATTTATGTAGACAGCATTACCTGAGTTGGGGCTTGAAGTGAGAAATACATACATATACATATACACATACACATACACATACACATACACATACACATACATATACATATACATATACATATATACATACATACATACATACATATATATATATATATATATATATATATATATATATATATATATATATATATATATATATATATATATATATATATATATATATATATACCTAGGTGAACTGATAAAAACACAGGATATTACAAGGCAGGCTTGAAGTATATATGATCAAAGGTACAAAGGCATGAGAGACTAAACCAAGATTAGGGTAAAAAACAAGTAGTGCAAATTGCCCCTCTTAGATCACTGTCTTGTCATGGTGGAGGGGCTGGCATTGCTCAAAGAAACCACAAACTAGGCCATGCAGGATTAGCCCAAACTGACAGATCATAGTAGAGTTCTGACAAAAGGTGATCCACTGGAGAAGGAAATTGCAAGTTATTCCAGTATCTTTGCCAAGAAAACCCCATTAACAGTATTAAATTGATAAAAGAAATGACAGAAGATAAGCCCCTCAGGTCAGAAGATGTCCAATGCACTATTGGGGAAGAGCATAGAACAGCTACAAGCAGCTCCAGTACTAATGAAACAACTGGGCCAAAACTGAAAGGAAGCTCAGTTGTGGATTTGTCTCTTGAAGAAAGGAAAGCCCATTGCCATAAAGATCAATATTTCATAGGAACCTGGAATGTAAGATTAGTGAACCAAGATTAGCTAGGTGTGATCAAAAATGAGATAGAAGGATTAAATATTGACATCTTGGGTCTCAGTGAATTTAAATAGATAGGAATGGGTGAATTTAATTCAGGTGTTCAGTAAATATACTATTACCCCTTCCACATTACAGAGGTTAGGAGCACAGTGCTCCTGCAATGTGAAAAATCTGTGTAAAATTTTTGGCCCTCCCTTTGTACCAGAGAAGAAGTCTGATTTTTTTTCTTTTTCCTTCATTTACATTATTTACTGTATTGTATTTACAATACCTTATTATAAAATTTTGGTTGATATTATACAATATTATACATATATTTTATGCATTTCTGAGTTTCTAAACTTTTCTTCTGCCTCATCTGCTGGCCTTTATTTGTCACCTGTGGCTTCAGCAAAACTCCCCCCAAAATTCCTATTTAATTTATTATGCCAACCTGCAACATGTCATGATGGGGAAAGTTGTGATGTCAAAGGAATAACTGTACTGCTGTGAATAAGAAGCCCTTAAAAGAAATGAAGCAGCCCTCATGGTCAATAAAAGGGTGAGAAAAACAATACTGGTATAAAATCTCAAAAATGACAAAATAACATCTGTTTGAACACAAGCCCAACCATTCAACATCACAGTAATACAAGTCAATGCTTCAAGCATTGATGCTGAAGCAGCCAGAGCTGATCAGTTCTAAAAAGACCCACAACATCTAGAAATAACAAAAAAGATATCATAGTCATCAAAGGGGATTGCATTCTAAAGTAGAAAATTAAAATATAATTGGAACAGGCAATTTTGACCTTAGAGTACAAAATGAAGCAAAATAGAGCTTAATAGAGATTTGTCAAGATAACTTACTGCTCATAGAAGACATATTTTTCAACAAACAAAAGGGCAACTATCCACATGGACATCACCAGATGGTCAATATCAAAATCAGATTGATTACATACTTTTCACTCAATGGTGGAGAAGCTCTATAGACAGTTAAAACAAGATGTGGAGTTGACTTTGGCTCAGATTATAAACTCCTTATTGTGAAATTCAGACTTAAATTGAAGAAAGTAGGGAAAACCATCAGACCATATGGGTATGACTTCACTAACATTCCTTATGAATATGAAGTGGAGGTGAATAATAGATTTTAAGGATTAGATCTGGCAGATAGAGTTCCTGAAGAACAATGGACAGAGATTTGCAATCTTGAAGAGGAGACACAACAACAACAACAAACATTCCCAAGAAAAAGAAGAGCAAGAAAGCAAAATGGCTGTATGATGAGGGTCTTACAAGTAGCGGAGGAAAGGCAGAAAATGAAAAGGAAAGGATAAAAGTAAAGATATACCTAACTGAATGCAGAGTTATGGCAAATAATAAAGAGATAAGGTTTTCTTAAATGAGCAATGCAAAGAAATAGAAGAAAACTATGTAATGGGAAAGACAAAAGATGTCTTCAAGAAATTAGAGCTATCAAGAGAATGTTTCATACAAAAATGGATATGACAAAAATATAAGAATGGTAGGGACTTAGCAGAAGTAGAAGAGATTAAGAAGAAGTGGCAACAATATACAGAAGAACAAAACAAGAAGGATCTTAACATCACTGATGATCGTGGTGGTGTGGTTACTGATCTAGAGCCAGACAGAGAGAATAAAGTCAAGTGGGCCTTAAAAAGCATTTCTAGACACAAGACTGCTGAAGGTGGTAGAATTCCAGCTGAGCTATGGAATATTCTAAAAGATGATGCTGTTAAAGTGCTGCATTCCACTTGAATCAATTTCATAAGTCATTTGGGAATGCCATATTTTTGCCTCCACTTCCAATGGAGTTATTGACATACATTTTCTTCCATACAATTTTCTTCATTGCTAAAATTCTTGCTATTCTAAACACTTTACCCTGGAATGAAAAAAGTCTATGTTTTGTTCAAAAACTAACTTACAAAAGAACATTGGAGATGCGATAGATGTGATGATTGATATTACCCTAACATTATTCAGAGATGTGGTTTTAATCAGATCCTTTTACAATCTTTTACTTTCTTTAGTTCAAATCAATTCCAAAAGTTTTTAAGCACCTACTTTTTATAAGATATTGTGCTAGGTGCTAGGAATATAAAAATGAAAAATAAAACAATTTTAAAACCCCTATTCATTCCAGGATCTCACAAAATCAAATAGATGATTGTCCAGATCTGTAAACTAGGAGGGAATAACAGTTTACATTTAATATAGCAATTACTAATAATAAACTTATCAGGTAACTGGGTCAAATGTTATTATACTAATTTATCAGCTGAGGAAACTGTCTCAGAGAGGTAAAATAACTTGTCCATAGTAATAAAGCTAAGACTCAAAACCAGATCCCCTGACTTGTACTAATGTATAATACATTTAATGCTCTTTGGAATGAACAAAAAGAACTATGCAAATATAAGATGGAGCAAGAATAGACAGAGAGAAGTTTTTCTGAAAATATTGGAGGACTTCAGTGGGCTACAAGGTCAATATTAAAAGTAATACTATGATGTGGCAACCAAAACACCTAATGAAATCTTGGACTACTTAAGAGGGATATAGCTTCCAGGAAGAGGGAAGTACTAATCCTACTGCACACTGTCTCTTCCAGATATGATTTGGAATACTGGGCAACCAGGATGATGGAGGACAAGCTCGTTTATAACATCTTAGGATTGGTTGAAAGAACTGGGTCTGTTTAGCAACAGGAAAAGAAGATTCAAAGAGAACATAATATTTGTGCTCATGTATTTGAAGAGCTGTCATGGGGAAAAGGGATTATTAGACTTGTTCTGTTTGATCACAGAGGACAGAACCAAGAGCAATGGGTGAAAGTGGCAAAGAGGTGAGTTTAGGCCCGATGTCTAAAAAATGTCCTAACAATTAGAACTGTGCAAAAATGAGTTGTTTTGCCTTGAGGGGTAGTTAGTTCTCCCTCACCGAAAGTCTTCAAGCAAATGCTGAATGACCACTTGTCAAGTATATCACAGTCTGAACTCCTTCCTATATGGGTTGGACTATGTAGCTACTCTTCTATAACTTTGTGACCACTCTCTCTAATATGAATAGGGAGTTTCTGAGTTTAAGATGTCATTTTTCCCCCACACCTCTGATTTTCTTAAGAGTAAGGAACTCATAGGTTGGAAATTCCTTTTAACAATGCAGATGATCAACTGTTCTGAAATTTAAAGTCTTAATGCCTGGGCATTGAGAATCCAAGTGACTTGCCCATGATCATAAAGCCATTACTTGTAGGTTAGACTTGAACTCCTGTCTTCTGGACTCCATGGCCATCCTAATATCCAATACATCACAATTCCTCTCAATTACAAAATTATATAATTTAAACAGCACTTGTAGTCTATTCTATTTCCACTACATCCACATGCAAGGCTTTTACAATCATTCCATAGTTATTGCATGTCAATTTCTGCTTTCCCCATGTTTTTCATCTAAATTCCAGGTTACTTGCTTGATTTTGATTCCTTGATCAGTCATGATAAAGTATAGCCAGAAAAGGAATGAAAAATTACTACAGTAAGACAGCAATATACCCAAGAGAATATAGACATATCCAGAGAATAGCAGAACCACTGAAGCATTAGATGAATATTCCACAGAGTTATGTATTTTCAATTTCAATATCAATCACACATTGATTAAATCAACATTAAGTATTGCTACCACTAACACAGATCACGAATTTTCAATCTTTGTAAGGTAATTTGGCTTTAAAACAAAACAAAGCCTTGTGTTCAGTCTGGTGACGAATATCTACAAATTTGGTGAGGTTGTTACTCACACTAAAGGCATATAGTTTATCATGGTGCCATGTTGTCTTCCCAACTTGACCAGTTATGTTAGAGCTCACATACAAATGACATATCCTTTATGAACTCTGGGTTGGAATATACCCCAAGGCAGAAAGGTTCTTACATGCACTAAAATATTAATAGCAGCAATTTTTGTCATGAAAAAATAACTGGAAACAAAGTAGATGCCTATTAATTTGAAAATGTATAATGAAGTTGCCATAAATGAATGTAGTAGAACATTGCTAATGAAGAATTTAGAGAAGTATCAGGAGACAACTAAACTGATACATAGTAAAGGGAGGTGAATCAAGAAAACAATATCCACGACTGAAAAAAAATGGAAATGGAAAACAACACTGCTATATTGTACTAACCACAAACTTATTCCCAAAGAAGGGTTAAGAAAATCAAATTCTCTACCTTCTTTATAGAGGTATATATGTCCATGTAAATATTGAAACAAAATTATCAAAACTATCATCCACAAACATTGGATTTTTATTCTCTATAGGGGCAAGTAGGTGGCACTGGGCCGGGAATCAGAAAGACCTCAATTCAAATTCAGCCTCAGTCATTTACAACCTGTGTGACCCTGGGTAAATCATTTAATTTCTGTTTGTCTCACTTTCTTCATTTGTAAAATGGAGATTAATAATACTACCTATCCCCCAGAGTTATTATGAGGGTCAAATGAGATAATAATTGAAAAGCTTTTAGCAAGATGCCTGGCACATAGTAAGCACCATGTAAATACCAGCTATTATTATGCATGTTGGTATGCATATGTCCACAAGCATATGTAAGGAAGTTATCCTTGACAATTCATTTTTTTAGGGCATGAATCTGACTCAAATTCTGTAAGAACAGGTTAGTATGCCTCCCCTGGGTCCTGTTGTAAGACAGCAGCTGCTCATTTTTGCATGATAGTTTATGGAAACTGGGAATAAACAAAGAACAGAATCTACTTCGGTGGTTTGCAAATGATGTATTGCAGAATTGCAGAGCTTTCAGTTTAATAACTGAGGCAATATGACCACAAGAACTGTTCCATGATTAATGGATGAGTGTAATTTATTTTTTTTATAAATAGAAGATGAGTTTGGCTGAGGTCATGTTATTTACAGAGAGCACCTAGTTGATGAAACAAGAAAGAAACAGAAGCAAAATGAAAATTTCAGAACCATGTTCAAAAACGAATGTAAATTTGTCCCTAAACTGCCACTTGTTGCCAGAAAGACTAGCTGGCCAAAAGGAGCTTGGAGTGTTCTCTATTGCTATTTCTTGCTAAGAAGAAGCAATAGAGAAAATACAGCCTATTTTCTGCCATGTTTTATTGTTAAGAAGAAGGGGAGGGAGGGAGGAAAGAAGTATTTACTAAGTGCCCACTGTGTGCCAGGAACTGTGGTAAGCAGTTTACAAATATTGTCTCATTTGATACTCATAATACCTTGTGCAGTAAGTGCTATCATCATATCCATTTTAAAATTGTGGAAAATAAGTGAGAAAGAAGTTAAATTACTTTCCCAGCATACTGAGACTAGTAATTATCTAAGGCCAGGTTTAAACTCAGGGCTTCTTGACTCTCTGCCCAGCACTTTATTACCTGTAACACCTGTGTGGTTCTTCTCAGCAGAATAATAGAAACAACTATTCAATATACAATCAATGAATATGTGAAAACACTTTTAAATTTTATTAAATCAATTTTTTTTTATCTTCTATGATCTGTATTTCATTTGGTCATGAACTGTTACCCTATCCATGTATTTGAAAGCTAATTTTTTCCTTGTTCCTCAATTTTTTTATTATATTACATTTTATGTCTGTTATCTGTCCTTGGACCATCCTTGTTGTATGGTGTGAAATGTTGGCCTAAATCTAATTTCTGCCAGATTGCTTTCCAGTTTTCCCATTACTTTTGTTTAATAGTGAGGTCTTTGTATTTATACAAGGCTACTCTTGCTTCTGATAGTTGTATACTTAATATTTAATCAAGGTAATATTTAATCAGTACAAAATAATTTTCATGAGTATATTAAGGTGATAGTTATCACTTTATGTAAATTAACAATATGCAAATTTGTCTACAAGTCTACTGCAGGACTCTGTGTCAGCCAGGGCTTCAGCTCTCATTCCCCAAAAAAGGCAGCAGGAGCAGCAATGGCATCAGCACTATTGCAGCCCCATGCCAGGGGTACTCCAACTCAGTCACTGAAGCCACTCTGTCTGCAGGGGCTCCCCACACTAAAGCCACTTCAGCAGTAGGGGCTGCAGAACCACAATTGGGACAGGATAACACAGAGCCCCATGAAAGTCTGCGGAATGGTCCGCTTAAGTCAAGCAAGAACTGTATGTAATTTGAGATTTCATACTGCTACATCACTATGAATATTGAAAACCCTGTGCGCAGACCCAAGATGGTGCAGTGAAGTCAGCAGTTTTCATGAGTTCTCCCAACCCACCCCTCTAAACAACTTTGCAATGCACATCGAACAAAATTATTAGCAGGAGAACCAATAAAATGTCACAATGAGTCATTTTTCCAGCCCAAGACAACTTACGAGGACAAGGAGGTCTATGAAAACTGGGGTGGGTGGTGGCCCTGAGTTTAGCATGGAGAAAGCAACATTGTCTATGGGCTTTAAGGCAGCAGCAGCACAGAAGCTGGCAACAGCAATCACAGAAGCCACAGCAGCACCAGGAATGCTTTATACCCAAAGTCAATAAAGAGACTGAAAATTTGGCCAAAAAGAGATAATCAGGAGCTATTTGGCAACTATAGCAGTACTCATTTCCAGGTCATGGTTCCAGGGCAGAAAGGAGTGGTTGTGGTCATGATGGAGCAGGGTACAATCTAAGCACAGATCAGGACAATGACCAGACCAAATCCCAGATGATACCACTTGGGAAACATCAAAACTGACAGGCTCACAGATCTACCTGCAAAAATAGTATAACATAAAAGCCTGAACCTCAAGACAGTCAACCCACCCTGAGAGATAAGCAGAGCCCAACTCTAACATCAAGTCCAAAGCCTAGAAATAGGCCGGAAAAATAAGCAAACAACAAAAAAGTAATTGACCACAAAAAGCTACTAGGGTGATAGGGAAGCTCAAGACCCAAACTCAAAAGAAGACAATAATATGAAAACATTTATTAGCAAAACCTCGATTAAAAATGCAGATTAAACAGCAGCCAACAAGAATTCCTGAAAGAACTAAAGAGAGTTAAAAAAAATAATCAGAACAAAGTGGTAGAGGGAAAATTAGGAAAAGAAAATTATAAAAAGAGAATTAAAGTTTGTAAAGAAGGAACAAAAATACCAAAGAAAATAACTTCTTAAAAAATCAGAATCGGTTTATTTTTCATTTTTTTCTAATTGTTTTTTCAATTATATGTAAAGACAATTTTAACATTCATTTTTTACAAAATTTTGAGTTCCAAATTTTCTCACTCACTCACTCTCCTCCTCATTCTTTAAGATACTAAGCTATTTGATATAGTTATGTATGTGCAATCATGTAAAATATATTTCCATATCAGTCATGTTGTGAAAGAAGAAAAAGAACAAAAGAAAAAAACTGATTTAGGCATCAACAGCATATTTGTGTTACAAAAAGAATTTGGTAGGATCCCTTCTTTGCTTACTTTCCCTAATAGACTACATAGCATTGAAAATAATTGTTCTTTAACTGTTTAATATAACTCACTTCTAAATCCACCTCTCTCTGGGATTTTTTTTTCCCTAGGAAGTTCATTGCTGGCTTGTTCAATTTCTTTTTCTAAGATCACATTATTGAAGTAGTCTATTTCTTCTTCTGTTAAACTGAGCAATTTGTATTTTTTTTGTAAATATTCATCCATTTTGCTTAGTTTGTCAGATATACTGGCATACAATTGGGCAAATCATTTCTTTAATTTCCTCTTCATTGGTAGTCAATTCACTTCTTTCATTTTTGATACTGGTAATTTTATTTTCTCCATTCTTTTGTTCAAAATTTAATTCATTAATGATTTATTCTTTTTATTGGATTTTTCATAGAACCAGCTCTTAGTTTTATTTATTAGTTTAATGGTTTTCTTACTTTCAATTTTTATTAATCTCTCCTTTGATTTTCAGCATTTTAAATTTGGTGTTTAATTGGGAATTTTTAATTTGTTCTTTTCCAAAAAAAAGTTTAGTTGGATGCCCTGTTCATTGAAACATTATATCCCTGTTTTATTGATGTAAGAATTTAGAGATAAAAATTTCTTTTAAGTACTGCATTGGCTTCATCCCACAAATTTTGATATGTCATCTTATTATTGTCATTCTCTTTAATAAATTATTGTTCCTATGATTTGTTCTTTGACTCACTCATTCTATAGAATGTTAGTTTCCAATTAAATTTTAATCTATCTTTCCACTGCCATTTATGTAATGTAATTTTTTATTGCATCATGACCTGAAAAAGATGAATTTAATATTTCTGCCTTTCTGCATTTGATTAGAGGTTCTTATGCCCTAATAATACATGGTCAATTTCTGCATAGGTGCCATGCACAGCTGAGAAAAAATGGTATATTCCTTTCTATCCCCATTCAGTTTTCTCCAGAGGTCTATGACATCTACATTCTATTCACCTCCTTAACTTCTTTCTTGTTTATTTTGTAGTCAGATTTATCCAGTTCTGAGGGGAAAGTTGAAGTTCCAACTAAAATAGTTTTTCTATCTTTTTCTTCCTGTAATTCATTTAACTTCTCCTTTAGAAATTTGGATGCTATACCATTTGATGCATATATGTTTAACATTAATATTATTTCATTGTCTCTGGTACCTTTTAGCCACATGTAGTTTCCTTTCTTGTCTCACTTAATTATATCTAAATTTGCTTTTCCTTTGTGTGAGATCATGGTTGCTACCTTTGCTTTTTTTAACTTCATCTGAAGCATAATATCTTCTGCTCCAACCTTTAGCTAGTGTGTGTCTCTCTACTTCAAATCTTTTTTGTAAACAACATATTTTAGCTTTCTGGGGTTTTTTAATCCTCTCAGCTATCCACTTTCATTTTATGGAAGGGTTCATGCCATTTACATTCACAGTTATGGTTACTGACTGTGTATTTCCCTCAATTTTATGTTCCCCCATTAATACTTTCTCTCTCTCTCTCTCTCTCTCTCTCTCTCTCTCTCTCTCTCTCTCTCTCTCTCTCTCTCTCTCTCTCTCTCTCGTCTCTCCTCACCTATGTTTTGCTTCTGACCACCACATCTCTCAATCTGCCCTCCCTTCTACCAGCCCACCTCCTCTTCTTCTCTCCCTCCCCTCCTACTTCCCTATAGGGTGAGATAGATATAGATATCTATATATGTGTTATTCCTTCTTTGAGACAAATCTGATGAGAGTAAGATTCACACAATGATTATCTCCATCTCTTCTTTCCCTCCAGGTCTTTTATACCTCTTCATGTGACATAATTCTCCCAATGCTGCTTCTCTCTTCCCTCTTCACATAGTGCAATCCTCTGTCTCACCTCTTATTTTTTTATATCATCCCATCAAAGCGAACTTATACCTGGACTCTCTGTCTGTGTATACTCCTTCTAACATCCCTAGTAGAGATAGAGTTCTAAAGCGTTACAAGTATCGTCTTCCTGTATAGGGATATAAACAGTTTAACCTTATTGAATAACTTATGTGTTTTCTTTTCCTGATTACATTTTTATACTTCTCTTATGTCTTGTATTTGGAAAACTGAATTTTCTGTTTTGCTCTGGTATTTTCATAAGGAATGTTTGAAAGTTCCTTATTTAATTGAATTTCCATTTTTTTCCCTTGAAAGATTATGTTAAGTTTTGCTGGGTAGTTGACTCTTGGCTGTAATACTAGGCTCCTTTGCCTAACAGAATATCATATTCAAAGCCTTTTGATCCTATAATGCAGATGCCGATAAAACTTGTCTAATATTGACTTTGACTCCTTGATATTTGAATTATTTCTTTCTGGCTACTTGCAATATTTTCTCCTTGACCTGAGAGTCCTGGATTTTGGCTATAACATTCCTGGGACTTTTCATTTTGAGATCTCATTCGAGAGGTGATTGGTGAATTCTTTCAGGTACAGTTTTACCCTCTTGTTCTAGAGTATCTGGGTAGTTTTCCTTGATAATTTCTTGAAAGATGCCATCTAGGCTCTTTTTTATTTTGATCATGGCTTTTAGCAGTCCAATAATTACTGAATTATCTCTCCTGGATCTATTTTTCAAGTTAGTTGTTTTTCTAATGAGATATTTTACATTTTCTTTTCTTTTTTATTCTTTTGATTTTGTTTCATTGATACCTGATATCTCATAGAGTCATCAGCTTCCACTTGCCCAATTCTAATTTTTAAGGAATTATTTTCTTCAGTTAGCTTTTTTACATACTTTCGCATTTGGCTGATTCTACTTTTTAAGGAGTTATTTTCTTCAGTGTTTTTTTATTTACATCTTTTTTTTTTCCATTTTTTGTGCTTCCTTTACCAAGCTATTGACTCTTTCCCCAGGATTCTCTTGCATAATTCTCATTTCTTTTCACAATTTTTTTTCTGCTTCTCTTATTTAATTTTTAAAATCCTTTTTGAGTTACTCCAGGGAGACTTTTTGGGCCTGCAAACAGTTCCTATTTCTCTTTGAGGTTTTGCATGTAGGTGTTTTGACACTTTTGTCCTTTTTGGAACTTATGTTTTGTCTTCCATGTCATGATATAGCTTTCTATGATCAAGGCTTTTTTATTTGGGGTTTTTTTTCTCATTCTCCAGACTATTTCATGACTTTTAAAGTTGAGCTCTACTCCAAAGGGCACTGTCTCATATTTCCCATGTTGATGGTAGGGGTCTGCCCACTGGTTTGCTGTGCCAGGATTTCTGGGACTAGTGGCTGGCCCTTTGTGCTGGGGTCACCTGGCTTAGTTAAACCTGCTCTGAGCCAGCCAGAACCGGTCACTTGCCTGCTGTGCTGGGGCTGGAGGCCTCACAGCTGGCCTGCTGTTCTGTCAACCTGATTAGCTGGGATAGTAGGACCGTGGGTGCTGATATGTGCTAGGGCTAATGGCTTCCCACTGGTTTGCCCAGACACTGCCTATACTGAGCTATACTCTTCTTTTATGCAAGTGAGACAGACTATTCCTGCAATCTTTCTATCTTGGGCTGGAAAATTTTTTCACTCCATCTTTTTTGTGGATTCTATCTCTCCAGAATTTGTTTTCAGCCTTGATTTAAAGTTGTTCCAAAAGGAAATTGTGGATAATTCAGGTAACTTCTTGTCTTTTCTCTACCATCCTGCCTCTACCTCCCAGGCTGATATTTTCTAGGAAAAAAAGAAATAGCAATATTCATGTGAGGAGCTTATAAAAAACTGAAACTGTCATGTGATGTGGCAATTTCATTATGATCATTTCCATCATTTTTATGTAACCAATTTGAAAGGTAACAAGTCCTACATAAGATTGGAGATGAAGAAGGGATTAGAAAGTCGTTTATGTGGGGTAGAACTGAGAAGACACAGTGTTGCTCACAGAGGGGTAAGAGCCATGCTTCCCGGGTAAAGAACAGAGTCAGACCAGGAGAGCAGGGTCCAGTCTAGTCGCATCACCATTATACTTTTATACATTGCAAAAATCTCAAAAGAGGAAAGGTAATAGAGGAGGAGCATTGATTTGAAGCCTATGAATTTGTATTATAAATATTTTGATAATTTCAAATAAAATTAGTTTAATGGTTTCCATTTATAATCCTACGTATTTTGTTTTAATTTGAAGAAGAGTTCCTTAAGCTTCACCAGAGTGCAGTAGGGATCCATTACATAATCACAGAAAATAAGAGTAGAAGTAGCCATGGAATGGAAAAAAATATTTTCAGTCTCTTGGTCCTGTTAGAATGAATGATAGGATTGTCCTGTAGTGGAATAAGTTGCATGAGATGTAGTATGTTGAAGAAAGCTACATTTTATTTTAATGCCAGGAGGTAGAAGGAATGTTGGTCCAAAAGTTTAATAATATTAGGGAGTTTGTTGAGAATATTATGATGGAATCTAAAAAGCAAAACAGGTTGAAATGGACTTGAGAAGGCATAAGCTTCTCTAGAATGTGAGTGAAAGCATATGAGGAACTGATTTACAGATTATCTATTAGGATATCATGAACTAAATATCCGCCTTTTCCTATCTCTCCTCTCCCCTCTTCAGGAACAGTGATCCCCTAGATCCAGACCACTCACAAATTGCTGCCCTTTCTACTACTACCAACCCAGTAGGGTTAATCCACTCCACTTTGGGATTCTCCCTAAAATGGATCTGCCCAGATTAGAGGATGAGCTTTAGCTGCCATGTAGTTATGATGGCCAGAATAAGGATGGAATGAGCTACCCTTCCCCCAATCCACATGGGAAGTCCAAGAATGACATAATACCAACTGGAGGATTGAGTAAAAGTGGCAACAAAAATGAAGAAACTCATTTTTTAAACTTCTACAAAATCACTAGCTGTCAACAGTAAATAAGTGGATAAACATGTCACCTCAAAGTATTAAGGTCCTGTATCACTGGCCATGGCTATGTTGTCTGCCAGAAGCAGATAGAGTATCTCTGCACATGTTCTATGCAAGTTCTGTTACACTGAGAAGAATAATTATAAATTCTCCTCCAGTAACCTACTTCCTTTCACAAGAATGTTAAGGAGAAAAATATTTGCATTGGCAATTTTTGGTAGTATTTAATTCATAAAATAGTCAAAATATTCAGTTGTTTTTTTTAAATGTAATAAATTTGAACCACATTAATTTTTAGTGCTGCCTGGCAAAAGTCATCACAAGGAGCTATATTGAGAGGATTAGCATGTATCACCAAAACCTACATTCTCTTTTTATAACTAGTACAACTAAATCAAATGTATCTTCTTCATAGCTCTTTGAAATACATCTTCTGGCATATCACTCAACTAAAACTGCTCTCTCCAAATGACTTTAATATCTCTTAATTACCACATATAATGACCTTTTCTCAGTACTCATAATTCTTAACCTCTCTGTATCTTTTGTCACTATTTTGTCACCCTAGCAACATCCTGATTCAGTCCTTCTGTCACTGTGGAGACTACTCTTCTCCCTGATACTGTCTTTTCTCCAGTTTTTTTAGTGCAAATTCTCCCTCCTGGTTTCTCCTCCTAATCGGATAGTCACTCCTCTCTCTCCTTTGCTGATTCTTTATCCATATTATGCCCCCTATCCACAAAGTTCCTCTAAGTTTCTGTCCTGGACTCTTTGTAATTATTTTATTTGATTATTCATCAGCTCCCATGACTCCAATGATCTCTACCCCAATAATTTTGAAGACTACTTAACTATCCTTGACTTCTCTCCTGCACTTCAGTTTCACATCTCTGGTTGCCTATTGGACATCTTGAAGTAGATGTCCCTTAGATATCTTAGCTTTCTTAAAACTGAACTTATCCCCCACCCCCTACAAAAAATTCTCTCTTTTTAATAATTTGTTTTTATTTTTAGTTTACCACATTCACTTCCACAAGTTTTGGGGTTCCAAATTTTCTCTCCCTCCCTCTCCTCCCTTCTCCCTGACAAGACAGCATGTAATCCAATGTAGGTTCTACGTATACCTTCACATTGAACTGATTTATGTAATAGTCCAGATGTAAAGATGAATTATAACCAATTGAATGAATCATGAGAAAAGAGAAATGAAACCAAAAAAGAAGGAAAAAAGAGAGCAGATATTAAACTGTATCATAAAGCAGCAGTCATCAAAACTACTTGGTACTGGCTAAGAAATAGAGTAGTGGAATAGGTGAGGTACACAAGACACAATAGTCAATGACTATAGCAATCTACTCTTTGATAAACCCAAAGAATCAAGCTTCTGGGCTAAGGATTCACTATTTCACCAAAATTGCTGGGAAAATTGAAAAATGGTATGGCAGAAACTGGACATAGACCTCTATTTTACACTATATACCCTAAAGGCTGATACTACAAGCATTTTGGGAGAGCAAGGAATAGTTTACCTATCAAATTAATGGAAAAGGGAAGAATTCATGATACAACAAGGGATAGAGAGCATTACAAAATAGAAAATGGATAATTTTGACGGTTAAATTGAAAAAGGTTTTGTATAAACAAAGCCAATGCAATAAAGATTAGGATGGAAGCAGAAAATTGGGGAAAACAATCTTTACAAACAGCATCTCTGATAAAGGCTTCATATCTAAAATATACAGGGAACTGAGCTAAATTTATAGGAATATAAGTCATTCCCCAATTGAGAAGTGGTCAAGGGGTATCAACAGGCAGTTTTCAGAAGAAGAAATTAAAGATATTTATAGTCATATGAAAAATGCTCTAAATCATATTGATTAGAGAAATGTGAACCAAAACATCTCTTAGGTACCACATCTCTCCTGTCAGATTGGCTAACATGACAAAACAGGAAAATGATAAATGCTGGAGAGGATGTGGGAAAATTGGAACACTGTTACATTGTTAGTGGAGTTGTGAACTAATCCAGCCATTCTGGAGACCAATTTGGAACTATGCCCAAAAGGCTATAAAAATGTGTGTACCCTTTGACCCAGCAATACCACTTGTAGGACTATATCCCAAAGCGATCACACAAATGGGAAATGGACCAGTATATACAAAAATATTTAGAGCAATTCTTTTTATGGTGGCAAAGAACTGAAAATTGAAGGGATGCCTTTATGTGGGGAATGGCTGAACAAGTTGTAGCATATTATTGTGATAGATATCTATTGTGCTATAAGAAATGCTGAGCAGTATAGTTTCAGAAAAACATTGGTAAACCTATATCAACTGATGCAAATTAAAGGGACCAAAATTAGAAGATCAATGTACACAGTAGGAGCAATATTGTAAAGATGATCAACTGTGATAGACTTATCTAGTCTGATCAACACAATCATCAAAGACATTCTAAAGGACTCTTGATGAAGAGTTCTATCCACCTCTAAAGAGAGAAAAGAACTCTGAGTGCAAATTGAAAAATAATTTTCTTGCTTTTAATTTTTCTAGCTTTTTTGTGACATGGATAATATGGAAACATGTTTTGAATGATTCCACATGTATAATTGATATTATATTGCCTGCCTTCTCAGTGAGTGAGGAGAGGCTGGAGAGAATGAGAAAATTTGGACTTCAAAACTTTAAAAAGCATGATAAAAACAATATATTTTTAAAATTAAAAAAATAAATATGATATCCATTCCTCTCCTCTGGTTAATTGTTATGGTTTTCATGTTCTACTATGATTTTTAAATTATCTTTGATATGTTTTCTACATAAGTTATAATGTGAGATGCTTTAATTTTTTTATTCCAGTATTTTAACTGTGTTTTAATATTTCTTATATTCCATTGAATCTTTAACTTCAGTTTAGATTATTAAAAAAATTAAGGACATTGTTATTTGGGTAAGGTTTTGCACCTCTTTTACTAAGCTGACAGTTTTCTTTTCAAGTATCTCCTCTGTAATGCTTATTTCTTTTCTAATTCTTTCCTATAAGCAGTCCCACTTCATTTCTATGATTTTTAACTCAAAAAATAATGCTTTATTTCTCCTAAGAATTCTAATTGACTTTTAAACCAATCTTTTTTTTTTTTCTTGGAGGATTTGTTCATAGTTTTTTGGAATTGTTCTCTCTTCAAGGATTTGTGCCTTGAGTGCCTGGCACTTGAGATATGTTGGAGCCAGCTTAAAACAGCTTAGGGAATCCATTGTTAAATTTCCAATATGATCATTTATGCCTCAGAAATTTGTAAAAACACTACAAATCAGGGATGGATTTATTGTTTAATTTGTCTAGATCTTAGAAAATAATGGAGAAATTATTAAAAATGCAAATTAAACTTAAACATGTATATTTTTTCAGAGAACTGTTAAACAGCAAATATTTTTTGGCACATCCCTCTTGGCATCATAATAGAACTTTATAATGGAAGACTTTTTCGTTTACTCATTCTTGCAGTCTAACTTCCAGAATTGTCATTGTGTAAGAAAACCAAACTTTGGGCCTTTCTTGAAGGAATTTGCTGACTTGATTTGTTTCTGATTCATGCTCACTTTGGATTCTGCTTCTCTTTTCTCTGAGAGACAATCCAGGCCAAGTACTTACATATTCTCAGTGTGCTCTAACACGTCTGACCTAGAGTGAAAGTGAACTTTGACAATCTGCTCGACTGAGTTTTGCAAGCTCTAGACTCTGCTATAAATCTAAATGACCAGCTTGTCCCTGCTTAGAGTTCCAGTAGACTGGTTCTATCCCTAGTTCCAGTAAGCTATCTGGATGTTTTTGCAGGTAGAAGAGGAAGAAGTTTGGGTGTGACTGTAGTTAGACATATAAAAGGAATTTCTTTCTCTGCAGGGGTGGAACTGAGGGTTTTGATTAGAGAGAAAATCACTCCTATTGTGGGATCTGGGAGTGACTGATATTGCTACCCACATGAGGGTCGGGGCAGCCAAGAGACGGTAACTAGCAGTCCTTATCAGTTCAAATAATTTTTACCCCACAAAAAGGATAGGCTTCAATCAGTATATATGTTCCTGGTTTACTTAATTACACATTTATGTAATAGAAAAGAGAAAAGACCACACTATACTTCTCACTCCTCACAGTGCAAATCCCCTGACATGCACAAAAAGAAAATCCCAGGCCAACTTTGCATTCAATCTAGTCAAAACAATTTTATCACCACCAAGAAAACAGAAGTTTCAACAGGGACTTAGCATTCTAAGGGTAAACTACATGGGGAGAGTTCTCTGGATAGACAAAATGGGACACTGACAGTTATAATTGCACTTTAGGCACCTGTGAGACTGCAGTAAGTCCCCTTTGGGATTCAAAAACTGGAATATCATAGGGCGATTTCTCCTCTAGTTTTATGTCATTGCCAATGCAGACTTCATTGGCTTTGTCTTTTGGGCTTAGAATCAGTCTCCACGGTAGCACCAAGCCTTTCTTTCAGCTTGGCTTCACTGTGGTTCCCTTTTAAGAGGAACTTGCCTGACCTGCTTTTAAATGATGCATTGTAATCAGTGGCCAAGGCTGCTGTTCCAATAAACAAATACACTGATGTGACACTTCAAGGTTACTGTTTTGTGTTTAGTAAATAGCTTATGATAATATGTTGACTTCCTGCTTCACAGCAATAATAGTTGGTTAAAAAACACAATTAGTTATCAGACCTATTCAAACTACTTGTTTACACCTTACATATTTGGAATATGAAAGGAAGATTGGGATATTTGTTATTAAGATGCCAAATCCAAGAGGATACTGGGAATTTCCATTGGGATGGAGGCAAATAAGAAAGGGGTGGGGTGGTGGGGGTGGGGGATCTATCACTCAGACATCAATAGGGTAAGCAGATATCCAATAGGGATTACAAACTTCTTGTTGCTATATGGGGATAATTATACTTATCCTGTTGAAAAGACCAAATAATACAATGCAATGAAAACGCATAAAAAACCATAAAGTGTTATAATAATGTAAACTATTTGGGGGAGGGGCAAGAGAAGATATGTGTGAAGGGAGACGGGTAGAATTTCTAGATCTGTGAGTTCATTGGTATAGCAATCCACAGGTATGGAAATTCTCTTTATCAGTATAAGCAGATTAACAACTCTTCTACAATTCACTATTCTCAGGTACTTGAAAATTCCTCATGTACTTGAACTCAGACATCTAGATAGGGCAGCAGAGAGAAAACTGGGGTTAAATCTGAGAAATCTGAGTTGAAATTCTACCTCAAACTCTTATTAGTTACGTGACATTGGGAGAGCCACTTCATCTCTCGGTTTTTCAATTTCTTCCTCTGTAAAATGGGGATAATAATAGCATGTACCTTACAGGGTTGTTGTGAGGAACACACGTGATTATGTATGTATAGTACCTTGCGAAACTTAAAGTATAAATGTTAGTTATTATTATTATTATTATTATTATTATTTCTGACTTCAAGAGTACTTGGCTCTCTATCCTCTGTACCATATAATTTCTCAGGCTCTTACTGCAATATAATCCTGACCACTTCTCAGGAATACCTGCAGAAGGGATTCTTGCATTAGGTGGGAGGTGAGTTCTGAAGCTCCTTTTGACTCAAAGATTCTATAATTCTACCTGACACAGACATCAATACAACAAATTCAAGTATGAACTAGAGAGGCCCACTGAACACTAATCAGGTCCAACCTTCTGTGCAACCTGGAAATTGTCCAGAGGGATAGAACAATTCCATCAGTGTCACCTACAAGGCGTACTTAGCAATAAATGGCAAGACAAGATCATCCAAAATGAGTTCCTGGAGAATAGCCCGAACATCAGCATCCAAGTCAGACTGGTAATAATTCAGTTCCACTGGGTTGGTTATGTATGGCAGGATAGAGAAGTGGCTGCTCTGTGCCAAGGGAAAGTAATGCAACAAAAATAGAATAAATAGAAGAAAGACTGTAAGACTACCCTGTAGTCTGGTCTCAAGGAACACAGGCCTACGGATATTGACAAATAGCAAAAGTCAGAGGCCATTTTCTGAGCAATCACAGATGCAGTGGCTCATTAAGAAAGATGAAGGAATTGAAAGCCTAAAGTATAGTGAAAAGAGCACTGGATTTGGAGTCAGGAAACCTGAGTTTGAATCTGTGTGACCAAAAAGCAACTCACTTCCCCTTTCTAGGTCTCAATTTCTTTATCTGTAAAATGGAGGAAATAGACTATATGGCTTCTAAAGTCCCTTCTAGTTCTAAATATATTATTATATTATAATTAATTCTATTATTTCAAGTGATTCAATTACTATAGACTCTCACACAAATTGCCATCCTTTCATGCTTTAGTCATGTTTTTCATCATGTATGACTAAAGCAAAAAAAATCGTCACCTGATGGCCAGTCTTCTGTTAATAAACCTTCCAAAAAGCAAAGGTGGTTCTCAATTAACAAACCTATAGCTTCTCACTCAGAGGATGGTGAGATTTAGTGACAGAAGGGACTTTAGAAATGCTTAGGACAATACTTTGTATAAAGCACAATAGTATACAGAATGAGATTTTTTTTCTATAAAGAAATTGAGGGAATTTGTTTTGCCTGATTATGCATATTTGTTACAAGAATTTTTTTTCCCATTGGCATGAGGGAGAAAAATAGATTCCTGTTAATTAGAAAAAAAAGAAGTTGGGATGGTACTACAATTGTGAGATATATACATTTTCAGATGAAGCCGCTATATTATTAGTTTTACTTAATTGGTTTACTTTGTTATGTGAGACCTCTTATGAATAGTGAGTTTGTTTGAAATGTCTATAATGTAAAAGCAAAACACATTAGTAAAACTTTGTTTTTTTAAGTACTATAGCATTACTCCAAGGACTCAGGATCACTTCTACAACAGTATGAGTCCTCAGAATAGAAATTTATAATAATAGATCCTGTTAACACTGATTAAAAGTATTAGATGACCTAAACCACAAAAGGAATTTTTTTGCTTAGCTTTTTAGTGAGGGAATTAATAACTCAATGATTTCAATGATCCCAAGATGCTATCTAAAGTCCAAACAAAAACCATATTTTAATACCACTACTCATCCAGAGATATTCTGTAGAATGAAAATCATGGATGCCATAATAATTTCTGAGGAACAAACACTGAAGAGCATCCCACATGGATCGAAGATACAAATGATTTCCATAATTAGAGTGTTGCATATTACCAGTGGTGACTTAAAGTCAGTGTGTCAGCAGAAATAGCTATCATCAAAAAAAGGTATTATTGGAGAAGCAGCTTGGCCAGCTATATACTGAGAACAATGAAAAGTAGAAATTCTGAATTAGTAGCTTTTTAATATTAGAAAGTTGGGGCAGTACGGTATAACTCAGGCTTTCTTAACCTTTTTGTATCATGGGCTCTTTTGGCACTCTGTCAAAACCTATTGACCCCTTGTCAGAATACTATTTTTAAATACATAAAATAAAATATATAGGAGTATAAAAGAAAAGGAATACTATCAAGTACAGTTGTAAATATATTTTAGAAGGAATTTTATAGATCCCAGGTTAAGAATTCCTAGTAGAACTACCAGCCTGACTTGGATACTGATGTTCGGGCTATTCTCCAGAACTCATTTTGGATAATCTTGTCTTGCCATTTATTGTTAAATACACCTCTTGAAGTCAAGAATCATCACCATTGTCATTATCATCTAGGAGTCATGTGACCTGCTTTCTTATTCTGAGTTTTTTGCTACCTGTATGACTTAAGGCAAAGCTCTTAATCCCTCTGGGCTTCAGTTTCCTCATTGTGAAAGTAAAGGGTTGTATACCATGACTTCCCAATTCCCATCCAATGCTAAATCTATATTCCCACTTAGGGGAAAAATTCCAGCTTCTTAGCTAGATTCTTTATGGAGGAAGATATGATCTAATCATATTGAAGGAGCAACTGCTGATGCATTGAATTCTGTAGTAGTGGACAGAATATTAAACTAACAGAAATCAAAGATATATGAAAGAATTTAATGGTAAGCTCTTAAAATTATCTTATGAGGCCCTAAAATATGAATTCATGGAATTTAAATTTAGTAAAATAAAATTTGGGAATCTACAATTGTAAAGTCAAAATGACAATGACGACTAGCTTTTAATTTCTTTAACTAAGAGTATAGCTTAGCTGTATTTTTTTTAAAAAGATGGTCTTAGTAATAGAAAATAGTCTGTAAGAAATAATGCTATTTGGATAATGTTTTGAGATTTTGAAATAACTTTTCCTATATCTCATTTTTTCCCCAAATCAAAAAAAAACCAATCTAGATATGCTATATCTAATAATATAATCAAATTAAAATAGTTCAATTTTAAGATTAATTAAAGGAATCTTTTATTATAAAGTTTGTTTTAACATAGCATAAAACTGGATCAACCTAAGAGTTACATGGAGGGCAGAAATATAAGCAATGGGTACAAGTTGCAAAGCAATCAATTTAGTGTTGATGTATAGAAACCTTAGAGATTTTACCATCCAAAAACTGAATGAATTGACTTGGAAATTAGTAGGCTCCTTCTCTACTGAGTCCAGATAAGTGATTACCAAGTGTGATTTAGGGATTATTCTTTAGGGATAGGTTTGCTTAGATAACTTCTGGAATGAATAAACAAAAAAGTGTTTATTAACCAGCTGGCATGTGTTACATACTGTCTTAAATTCATTCTCTGTCCATTTTTTCCTGCTCCTCACAAGCTGCCATGCCACCCTGAAAAAAACCTCTGCCCTGAAGCCCTTCTTTTCTGAACTGTGATTGTGTAACCAGACAACTATTTCAGGTGCATCCTCAGCAATGTCCCACTTCACTCTCAACTCCACACTCCTTTACCTCCTGCTCACCAACCATCTTGCTTCTGCGTGTTTTTCCTTCCCCTCATACCCTCCTTTCAACCCTTCATTTATATGTTTTCTTGTCAAGTTTGGGTGATTATTTTCTGTCTTTGTTTTTGGTTTTTAGAATATTTTTTTTCTCAACTACATGTAAAAATGATTTTTTTATTTAAATTTATTTATTTAACATATTTAGTTTTCAGCATTGATTTTCACAAGAGTTTGAATTACAAATTTTCTCCCCATTTCTACCCTCCCCCCCACTCCATTGATTTCCCAGTTCCCTCCTTCCTTACCCCCTGCTTGAGAAGGTGTGTTGCCAATGCGATACCCGCAGCTGCTAGGGCTGCTAGGAATAGGCAGGCATAGTTCTGAATCACAAAATGTAACAGAATTTCTTCATTGAAGTCTTCAGAATCAAAACATTTATTCAAACCAAACACCAGAAAGCCAAATCCCAACACCAGAAAGCCAAATCCATCATAGTAACAAAGAAATCTATACACATTTTCAATGTAAGGGGCACTGCCATCCCCAAGCTTTCCTTCTGTTAGGGTCTTCCCACAACAAGAGCAAAATCGCTTCCTCTCTCACTGATGCTAGCTGCTGCTTTGTGTCTCTGTCTCTCCCAGTTCTGACTGCTCTGTCTCAATTCCTCTCAGCTCTGTTCTACCCTTCCTACTCCACCCCTTCCTACTCCGTGGGTTCAGCAAGCTCCCCCCACCACAGACTCATGTGACCCAGACTTCCATGTGACTCAGGCAGGTCACATGGGCCTATTAATGGATGGGAAAATCTTCAAATTATGTGAACATTACAGAATGCAGGCAATTTCATAAAGATTATACATGTGCAGTAATGCAAAACATAAATCCATATTAGCTATGTTAGAAAAGAAAACACAGACCAAAAAAGTAGGAAAATAAAGTTTAAAAAGTATGCTTCAATCTGCCATTCAGACACCATCAGTTCTTCCTCTGGAGGTGGATAGCATTTTTCAACATAAATCTTTCAAAATTGTTTGTGTAATACACTGTGTTGCTGAGAATGGTAGTTGTTCGTCATGCTCTCGGAAGAATAAAATGATATCACTATGTTGGGGTCAAGGTAAAGTGTGTCCAACTGGGCTGATCAGACTAATATGAGCTCAAAAGACTCTATCACAGATTAGGCACAAATAGTCCATGTGAACATTTGGAGTGGAGAGATCTCTAAACTTGCTCATCTCACATTTCTTTTGAACTACTACAATTCTGCTTTGCTCACAGAGCATAGTGCCTGAATACCATCATGGGGAGTCCTGTGCCAGGGTCTGTCATGGCTCATCAATTCCAAAGTTCTCCAGAGAGACATTAGGAGTGTCTATATCACTTCTTTTGATCTCTCTGTGAGTGCTTACCCTGTGTGAGTTATTTATAAAATAGTCTTTCAGACAAACATGTATTTGGCATTTGAAAAATGTGGTCAGCATTTCAGAGTTATGCTCTCTGCAGTAGAGTTTGAATGCCTGGAAGTTCAGCTCAAGAGAAGACCTCAGTATCTGACACCCTATTTTGCCAGATGATCTTCAAAATCTTCCTAGGAAAATGTCAAATGAAAGCAATTCAGTTTCCTAGTATGGCTCTGGTACACTGTCCAGGTGTCACAGGTCTACAACAGTGAGATCAGAACAACAGCTCTGTAGACCTTCAGTCTGGTAGACAGTTTAATACATCTTCTTTCTGACACTTTTCTTCAGAGCCTCCCAAACACTGAGCTAGCTCTGGCAATGCATATGTCAATCTCATCATCTATGGAAAGTATACTGACAAGATAAGTGAACTTATCCAAAGCATTCACAATTTCTCCATTTGCTGTAACCTATAGGTTCACATATCAATGATAAGGAGCTGACTGGTGGAGAACGTGTTTTCTTAGTGAGAATTGTCAGGCCAAAATTAGCACAAACAACAGAGAATAAGTTCATATTTTGCTGCTTCTCAGCCTCGGGGCTGCATAATCATCTGCGAACAAAAAGGCAGGCACCTTAGTCTTGGTCTGTAGCCTTTTCTAGTTAAATAATTTGACATCAGTGTGGTTTACTGACTTCAATGCCATTTTTGTCTTTATGAGGGTTTCTGACAACATTCCTAAAAACATCACGCTACAAAGCTTGGGAGCAAGTACACAGCCCTGCTTCACCCCCTCTCTGCCGAATTTCCAATTGAAGAAGAGGTCTGGAACATCATTTTAGGCTCCTCTTGTGTGGCAAAGGTCCTGATACTGATTGTATTCCAGTTGAGATTTGCAAGGTATGGGGTCCATTGCTCATACAAAAGCTGACTAAAATTTTCTGGGTTATATGGCAAGAGGAGGTTATCCCCCAGGAATTCAAGAATGCCAGCTTTGTTCAAGGAAAGGGAAGTAGGTTGCCCTGTGTCAATCACAGGAGGGGTTTCTCTCTTTGTCACTGGCAGAAAGATTCTTGCCAGGGTCCTCCTTAAAAGGCTGATCCTTCACCTGGAAGATGGTCATCTACTTGAGAGCCAGCAAGTGTGGAGGAACATTTGAAACAGTTTTTGCTATCCAATAACTCCAGGAGTAATGCCAGGAGCAGAACAGAGGTCTGTACAAAGCATTTACTGATCTGACCAAAGCCTTTGATACTTTCAGTCATAAAGGCTTATGGAAGATTATGGCAAAATGTGGTTGCCCAGAGAAGTTCATCAGTATTGTATGTTGGCTTCATGACTACATGCTTTAATAGGTTCTGGATAATGCATGCTGCTTTTGTGCTTTCTCAGTCACCAATTTTTGAGAATGCCTAAGTCACAAAATATAAACTGTTTGCAGAAAGGTTTTATGTTATTTATGTTTATACTCTCTCTCTCTCTCTCTCTATTAGTTTAGTAAAGTTTGCCACTTTGTGTTATAAGTTATGTATTCTTTCTTGTAGAATTTTTATTTCTTTCTTTAAACCTCTTGCTTCATGTCTTCTAGTCATTTGTATAGTCCCTTTGGGAAATCCATCATTTCCTTTGAGTCAATATCAGAAGTTGCTGTCATAATATTCTCTTTCTAAGTTGGATTGGAAGGCATTTCTGGATAGCTAGTAATTTTCATAGCGGTCAGTGTTTTCTTTAGTTTACTCATCTCTGCAACTTTAGTTTCTTAACTAAGGCTTTAATGCTAAGTGAAGCCCCCAATTTCTTCTCTCCTTTTTGGTGGAGTAGTTGTATTGCTTGAAATTGCTCTTCATCATTTGGGTTCCTGTGAGAACCTCCCCTACCCGACTTCTATTATCTCTGGATATTTAAAGTTTAGAGTACTAGATCATAAGGGACCTCTATGATATTTCAAGACAGAGTGGCAGATATCTCAGATTCCTGGGATATACATCTTAATATGACCATGCCTTCACCAGTTGCCCCTACTTATTGTGGCTTTCAAGGTCCCCACTCTGAGTTTCTGACCCTCCTGGGGCTTTCTGGAGAGTCTTCTGCTCTTATAGCCCCCAGATGCAGAGGCCTGCAAAGTACGTTTCTCATACTCATCTCTTGTCACTTTGGGATACTTCTGGCTTGTTAACTTGAGCTAAGGTATTGCTTTTGTTGGTGGCTTATTGGCTACTGGCTTACTTTCTGTGCATGTCTGGAGAAGTCACTCTATTTTTTTGTGTTTGTTGTTGTTGTTCGTTTTGTTTTGTTAGACTTGTTGATTCAGCTCAGTAAGATTTTTTTTTGCTGGATTAGGTGTGGAAGAGGTGATCTGCCTGCCTCCATTTAGGCAGCCATCTTTGTTTGAAATACTCCTTGTTGTAATAATATTCCAATTCATTAATATATCATGATTTGCTCATAACTCTTGGGAAGCAATTGTTTTTCCAAACTTTTGTTATTACAAATACAAGGGATACACTTTTTTTTAAAGATATGTCTTTTCGAGCTACCAAGTGCATACTTTGAGATATAAAAGCAGGAGAAGGATGACTGATTCTATAAACAGGATGAACTTTTCTAGTGTGATTCCTTATATTTCACATACATTCAATTTTTCATGTTTTTATGAGATTTTTTCAATTAGATGAAAATATTTAAGACTGATTTTCATTTAAATTTCTTTGTTTATTCTTCATATTGAGCATTTTTCACAGGACTACTGATCATTTATGTCTCTTGTTTTGAAAACTGTTCAAATCCACAAACATCTAAAAGAAGAATGATGAACTATTCATGACCATTTGAAAGATAATTCTCAATGACTAATAGCAAGAGAAAGGTAAATAAAATATTCTGAAGTTTCATTTCACACTCAACAAGTTGGAAAACTGGAGAATAGGTAAGAACAGTCAATCAATATTTGAGAGGTTGGAAACACAGGAAAACTAATTCATTGCAGGGTGAACTGTAAAATGATCTAAGCTTTCTGGAAAGCAATTTGAATTATTCAAAACAAAGTGATTAAAATATTCACATACTTTGATCCCCAGGTCAACCTCCTAGCATTTCCTTTTTCTATTTCCATCTCCTTAGCTTCAAGATTCAGCTCCAATCTCACTTTCCATAGGAGGCCTTTCCAGTCTCTCCCTTCTATCAGAGATTATCTTTAATTGACAACGTATATATTTTGGATGTACATTTTTTGCAAGTTGCCTTCACCATTAGAATGTGAGCATCTTGAGGAAAAAAAAAAACTGTTTGCGTCTTTCTTTGTATCCTCAGTCTTTAACACGGTACCTAAAAAATAGCAAGCGCTTACTAAATACTTGTTGACTGGTAAAGAAAATAAAGACGTCAAATATATAAAGGTCTCACATAGACACAAACTTTCAAACCAGTACTTTTGTTGTAGCAAAGAAGTGGAAAACCAAAACAAATGGCCAATCATTGGAGAATGGCCAAACAAATTCTGGTATATGAATTTGAACATAGTGTTAAATGTGTACATTATTCTGAGAATTTATTGCATTGGTCACTAGTTGATAGAGATTAAGTATCATCATAAAATGTTTTGTTTTTCTTACTGCATTAATGATGATAGCTAATGTTATAGAGAAATATACAAATTTTATCTCATAATTTATATATTTCATTCTTTATGTGGAAACATATTTGCGGTTGTTTTTATGTAATACTTACACAAGTTGTTTAGGATAACTCCCAGATACTTTGTGCATTTTATCACTGTTTAATTTTTTAATTTATTACTCTATATTTTCTTAATAATGTGCATGATTGCTGATACCAATTTCTGTAATTTATTTTGTATCTCTCTACTTTGTGAAAGCAATTAATTCCCTCACTTTTTGATTCTCTAGTGTTTTGTAAATAAAGTATCATATACCCTACAAATGGAGATAATTTTCCTCAGCTTTGGCAGTTTGTCATTGCATTAATTTCTTTTCTTCTCTTCTTGCTAAAGCTATCTTTTCTACTGCTGCAAAAACTAAAAGAGGCAATGAGCAACTTTGCTTTACTCCTGATTTTGGGATAGCCTTCAATGTTGTTGTTTTAGTTATAAATAATGTTAGTTCTTAGTTTTAGATAAGTGCTTTTAAAGGTAATTTCATTCATATATATGTATATATTTTTTGACAAAATGTACATTTTTATTTGTCAAAAATATTTTATGCATCTATTAATATAATCATGTCATTTGTGGTGTTACTCATATTATTTATTATGTTAATTTCTTTCCCAATGTTTGCCTATGCTTAATATGCCTGGGGATATATTATTATATTTTATTTTGGGAATTATATTTAATATTTTTGGACCAATATTTAATACTACTATTGGCTAATTATTGTTTTTCCTTGTTTTGTCTTTCCCTGGTTCTAGAAATAGGACCCTACTGTATCTAATAAGAATACAATTTTAAAAATTTATCAATTTTTAAGTGATTTAGGTAGGTTAGATATTATTTTAATAATAATTTAACAGGACCTACTTCTATATCTTTGTTGTCCTATTCCTGTCAAACTGTGGAAGTTGACATGAACTTTGTTCAATTCCTATATCTGAAATCAGGTTATTGAGGTTACCTCATCTCTATTTTATTAATTTATGGATTTATATGTTTTTGCAGATCATCGGTTATATCCTCTTCATTTTGTTGCCATATAAATCAGTAAAATTGCCTTTGATAATATGGTTATTTTGTCTTTATTCTTGTGTGTCTTCCTCTTTTCATTTTGTATTTCGGTAAGTTAAGTTTTATCTATACTTTTTTTTGCAAGTCAAATTAGCTAATGTTATCTTAAATGTCATTAGTTTCAAAAACAAGTCTTTATTTTGTTTAATGTTTCAGATGCTTTTATTTTGTCTGACAGTTTTCAGTGCCCCCACTTCTCTCCCCCTTCCAGGATAATGTTTTTTTGTTTGTTTGTTTCTAACTATATGAATTGTCTGTTTAATTAATCATTCCTTTTTTTCTCTCCCCTTTTAAATAAAGGTATTCAGGAATATGCCTTTTCTTTTGAAGACTATATTAGCTGAATCCCATAAATTTTGGTGTATTATCCTCCATTGTCACTTAATTTTCTTCATTCAGTGATTTTTTTTATAATCTTGTCATTTTCCTCTCTATTTAGGAGACTTTATGCTTTTTTTCTTTATGGATGAATTTTTTTATGTTTACAATTATGAATGTTGTTTTTAAGATTTCTGGATTTTAATTTTGTTCATGAGTTGTTTATATCCTAGGGCATGACTGCATTTTGTAAAACTTCCCATGGCAGCATATCAGCATATACCAAACATATTCTCCAAGATTCCCATCCATTAATTTCCATGTTTGAGCAAAAGACATTTTATTCTTCCTGCTTTATGTTCAACTCTGTACATTTCTAATTGTTTATCATTCTCTTCTATTTTTTAAGCTCTGTTAGAATGGTGGCAAAGTCACAAATATTTAGGGGATTACTCATAGTAACTTTTGCATTTCAGACAAATTCATCCTTAAGAATTTCATCACAATTCCATTGGAAGCATATATGTGCATGTGTATGTGTGTGTGTATATATATACATATATATATATGTATATATGCACATGTATGCATACATAAATATATGCGTGTTTATGCATATATGTGTATATACACATATGCACATATATGTCTGTGTGTGTGTGTGTATGTATAAAATTGATAGACCTCAAACTTCTCCATGAATTAGAAGGTTGTCTACCCCATGCTTGTGAAGACTTCCACCCAGCAGAACGGGCAGATTGATGGAATAAAGACAACTAAAGCAGGTTTTGCAGAGTGCTTAGAGCTTGGTCAGACATTGAAAACACCAAGGTTATGTGCTGCATCTCAGATCATCAACAGTCATTTTCACTTTTGTCCTCCCACTAAACTTTGATAATTCTGGAAATGGAGTGAAGCTGACAACTTTGCACAACTCTGCCTCACTCAAATCTAATTCATACAAAAGTCAAGGTATCACCCATCACATCATGATCTCATTGATCCTCTTTCAAAGTGAAGGATGAACAACAGTATAAAAACACAAATACATATATATGTATGTATGATATTTAGATTATTTTATTATCTATGATGCCTTTAATCATATTATCATATTATTACCTATGATACCTTAAATCATAATATAATTTTCCTACATGTCTCTTCTGATGGTAACCAAGTTTCCTCTTTCTTTATCTGCAATTTTAATTATAAGACATGCTCCTTAGGGTTTAGATCAAACATAATACAGGGTGGTCCAAAAATCTTAGTGTAGTCTTAATCTTTTAAAACTTAAAACTGCACTAAGACTTTTAGAATACCTTGTGTATTTTCTTTCAGCTATTTGCTTATAATCTCTATGGGTTTTCATTATTGAGATGTAATTCTTATAGGCAGCTAATTTTTAGATTTTTTCCTAAACTGTTCTGCAACTTATTTCCTCTTTTATAAGTCAATTTTAGCATTATATTTCAAGGTTATAGGTTTTAAATGGTTTTCTCTTCATCAGATCCTGTTATTTTATTAGCAAAGGAAAACATGAAATGTCTTCTTTGTTAAAAAAAATAACAACTACTCTTAATCTTTTGATTTACACATAGACCACACACATATTACACACACACACATATGCAAATTGTAGTGCTGGACCAAAATAAGGTTCTAATGGAGAAACTTTACAATGGAGTACAGCAGTGTTTACTAAAAGGCACATTGCATAATCTAGAAGATATGACAGGTATAATATCCATTTCAAATATAATCCCAATGGCAAAGCATTGAGGAATACTTTATCCTGTGATTTCAGGTAATATCAATATTTCTAACATTTCTAACAAAAATTTTATTAGATTTCTGGTGATCAGTTTAGAATGTTTAGCAGTTCTTTCTCCATTTCTCAACATGAAATAATGCTTAACTTAAGCTTCAAGAACTAGTTTATGTAAGAATTTCTACCTCGAAATGTTAGAAAAAAACAAAGTTGAAAATACTAAGCCATATGTGCCAAGTTTCCAAAAACAAATATTACACTCCCATCATCTTTAGCTGCATGATAATATATACATTATATGCAAAAACGTGTACTCTTTCCTATAAGAGATATTGAAACTGTGTGCCAATCAATAGACACTTGGCAGATCTATCTTGATAAATAATTTCTGTACTTCTCCAATTAAAAGGTCTAATTATCACTGAAGTTCTTTAATCCCTGAAGAACTTTAATAAAGTTCTTGACTTTATATTCAAAACCTCTACAGTGTTAATTTTTTCACCCATGATATCCCATTACAAGGGAATATTACTAAAAGAAATACAATTCTTTCCTTGGGCTCTGTCACTCTATACATCAAAAATTTTGCATCATGACAGAGCTTGCATTCTAGTGTAACTGGCGATGTGTGGGCCCTAGGTAAAGGAGTTAGTGGCCTCTCATGCCACACAACATAAATTGAGATAACTTACCACAACCCAGACAGATCTGGAAGTCTTATTCTGGGCTTTCCATCCCATTCATTTCAAATGATTTGTCCTTAAAGATTTGTTCTGAAGTACTGCATTATGGTTAGTAATCTGTATTAGACAAAGAAGTCTATATTACTATTGAGTAAATCATTTTTTTTTATTCTCATGAGCTCAGATTTAGCCTTATCATGTTAAAATTGGCAGATGTGTTGGGATTGTATTCGTACTGCTACATGTCTTTATTGAAACTAAGTGAATTTATTTTTTCCCCTTGCTATCAAATATTTTCTGGCACACTCACAAATATTTTACTTTACCAATAATTCTGATGTTCTTCCGAACTATTTTAAAATTAATAAAATGGACTTCTAAGGGTTAAAGGAAAAGACGCATTTTAAATATATGGAATATTTGTTAGGTTTGTATTTTTAAAAATAAATTCAAAGTCCTCAACACATACATTTTAAATACAGTAATTTGAAATTACCTTTTTCATACTCATATGAAAGCTTGGGGCCATAATTTTGACAGTTATCATTTTTAGACATTTTACTGGTCAGAAGACAGACTCACAAATAATTATTAAATTTATTGGAATTGAAGCTTATAATTCTGAGTTAAGTTTGTTATCACACCTCATCTGGACTATTTCAATAGTTTCCTAACTATATGCCCCCAGTCTTCCCAGTACATGAAAAGGGCCTAAAAGAGTCAGGGTCTCCCATTGCATCCTGGGTCATCTCCAGTCATTCTGATAAATATCAAGTCACTAGATCCACATGGCTCTGGAGGAAAAAGTGAGGCTGGTGACATGGCACAGCCATCCTTCACTCAAATTAAAGTCAACTGCAAGTCACGTCATCATTTCTCTGATGTCATGGTCCTCTTTAAAAATGAAGGACAAACACAATGATCTTCCACACAGCTACCAAAGAGATTTTCCTAAAGCTCAGATCTGACCATGTCATTCTCCTGCCCAACAAATTCCAGCAGTTCCAAATACCTTCCAGGATAAAATATGGACCCATCTGTTTGACAATTAAAAACTTCACAAGCTCATGCCAACCTAACTTTCCAACCTTATTATGCACATTACTCCCCTTCATGTAATCTATGGTCATGCATAATTGGCCTTCTTACTGTACATCATAAATAACTTTACATTTTTCTTTTCTGTGCTTTTGCACTAGCTGTCCCTCTTCACCCATAAAGCATTACTTCCTCACCTTCACCCTTTTCTACTGAAGGCCTTTCCTGGTTTATTCAGCTATTGTGCTTTCTTCCTTACAACTGTCTTGTATTTCTTTTCTATATATGTTGAAACCCCCAGGCGTAGTATGGTTCCTGAACATAATAGACATTTACTTGATGATTTTCATTGATTATATTTATACATATACATGTATAAATCCCCAAATTTGTCCACTTCTTTCTTAAACTACATATTATTTACTCATCAATCTCCTTTATTCCCCACAACACTTTTTTTCTCATTCATTTTTTGTTATCTTAATCTGAAAATCAGTAAAAAATTATAAGCTGTGATAGTTCAGCTGTCTGTGATTCTGATTTATCTCCTGGTCTTTGAGGAAATTTGCTTTCTGCTAATAAACTGTTCTTCCTTCTGGGTAAGAATCATTTTGTAATAGCCTCACCTCTTCTTTTTAACTTCCCTCTTGAATTTCTGTTCAAAGACTAGATTCTCCTATATTTCAATATGAGCTTTCTTTTTACATCTCCTCAATTCTGTCAGGATTTACATATTTTATGTACAGTAAAAAGCATTTTTTAAAATAAGTGTCTTCTTCTTATTCCACTACATAATGCAAAACCCTGTAATATACTCACCCTTTTTTGTGCTTACCACATATGTTGACATTGAATTCTTTGCTTTCAGAATCATGGTCAAGGAAGTGTTTAGTGTTATGAAGAATAGATCAGTCAGCTTTCCATCACTATCTTAAGGGAAGAACAAATATTAACTTCCTTTTAAACCTTGCCCTCTCCTACCTTTTCAAGTTTCTTACACTTTACCTATATTCATGATTTCTGTAATCCTATAACTTTATCTTCTTGTTGTTGCTCAAGTAAGACACCCTATCCCTCAACTCCAGGAATTTTCACTGGCTCTCCCTCATGCCTGTAATTATCTTTCTCTTCATATCTATCTACTGGATTCCATGGCTTCCTTCATGTTTTATCTAAAATCTCACCTTTGACATTACCCCTTAATACCACCATATGCCTTTTTAATATTTTTCCCAGTTTATCCTTGTTTGCACATAGTTATTTGTATGTTGCCTCCCTCATTAGACTGTGAGCTCCTTGGGGATCAGGACCATTTTTTTTTGCCTTTCTTTGTATACTGCCCAGCAAGTCACTGAGTCTTTAGATTAAATTCCTAATGATGGAATTTCTGGGATGAAGGTTTAGATAGTTTTGTTACTTTCTTCACATAATTCCAAGCTGCTTTCTAGAATAGCTGTATCAAAATCATGGACCTACAAGGACTATCTACCTCATCTTTCTATAAAATCTCCAATGTTTTTCCCATCTTTTGTCATCTTAACCAATTTGTTGGGTTGGAAATAAAACCTAAGAGTTGCTTTGACTTGCATTTAATAACAGCTAGCATTTATATAGAGCTGTAGGGTCTGCAAAGTGTTTTACAAATATTACTTCACTTAATACTCATAACAACCCTGGAAAGTAAGTGTTATTATTTCTCCACTTTACAGACAAGAAAATTGAAGTTGATAGAGATTAAGTTACTTGCCTAGAGTCACAGAGCTAGTTAATGCCTAGGGCTAGGTTGAATAAAAGTTTTCCTGACTTCAAGTTCAATATTCTATTCACTATACTGTGATGTTGCATGATTTAGAGTATTCTTACGTATGTTTGTTAATAATTTCTCATTTTTCTTTTGAGAAGAGTTGGTTAACATCTTGTGACTAATTTTCTATCACAGAATGACTTTTGGTCTTACATATTTTTTATTAATTATATATCTTTGAGATCAAACCTTTTTCAGAAATTTTTCCTATGCAGATTTTCCCCAGTTGACTGCTTTTCCTCTTGGTTGCATCATTTTTCCATGCAATTTCTTTTCCAATTTGTATGAACAGTATGACCAATTTACAGATTATTACTTGCCTCTATTACTTGTTTATTTGAAAATTCACCCACTAGTCATAGATGTAGCTGATATGATTCTTTTCTATTCACTGTTGCTGTTGTTTTTGTTATTAATCTTGTGTGATCTTTAATATTCAGGTCATGTTCATTTTAATTCAAAAAATCAGAAACCTAATTTCTACCTGACTACTTCCCACTTTTTTCTAGAAAATTCTTATCATATAGGGAGCTCTTCCCTAGATAATTTGTATCTTGTAATTTATCAAATGCTATATTAATAAGATCAATCTTTTCTGATTTGTCCTAGAACATTCTCTTCCATTAATCTACTTTTCCATTTTTAGTCATTACCATATATTTTTAATGATCACTACATAGTTTGAAGTTAAGAAATGTTATTCACTCACCATTCTTACATATTTTTCATAGTGCAAGATAGGTTGTTTTTATCATGTCTACCTCTGAAAAGCATCTCCTTCATAGTTTGGTAAAGACTAAAATTGGTGAATTATTATCAGTATTATTATTATTTTCTTATATTGGCATACTCCATCTGACTATCAGCACTGAAAAAATCTCCATTTATTGAGGTGTTACTTAAAGATAATTTTGCCATTGTATGTATTCTATTTATTTTATCTATTCATGTTCCATTTCTGTTTTTCCCACTTGGATTTTATTATTACCATATAATATCTTTGATGTCTTTTTTTTAATTTTGTAATTTGCTATGTTATTAAAGCAATTAATTGTATCAATTGGGTTCTTTATTCCCTAGGTTTTTCTAAATGAACTAGCATGCTCTCAGAATGTAGAGATAGCTTTGTTTCCTCTTAGTTATCCCTCTTTTGAGGCAATTTTTACTTTACTCTTATCTTTATGGAAAAAAAAACTTCTAGCTAATCCCCATTATATTTGATGATAGATTTTGATTTTGGAGAGATACATTTTATCATATTAAATATATATGTCTATACCTTTAACAAGTATACTTAATTTTTTTAAGCAAAAATGAGTAGTGTCCTTTGAAAAAGTATGTCTATATCTATTGATATGATCAAATGTGGAGGTGCTTTGGGGGAAAGATTTGGGGGTTTTAATATGAACAATCATGAATCCCTGATATAGATACAACTTGGGTATGATGAATGTCTTTTGAATAAATTGTTGTAGTCTTCTCATCAGAATTTCATTTAAAATTTGAATCAATATTCATTAATGATATTGGCCTATGGTTCTCATTCTTTATATATCTTTACTCAGTTTTAGGTTTTAGGATTATATGTTTATCATAAAATGAGTTCACTAGACTGTTATACTTTTTTATTTTTTCTGTATTTAAAAAAAGCTATTAATATCTTTAAAAGCTTGATGGACTCTTGCAAGTCCATATGAAAAACCCCTCCACATGCACAGTCCTGCCTCCCCAATTTTGGTAATTTCTTCCATCTAGTTTAATATATTGTTTATTGTTCAGTCTTGCCAGTTGTTTCTGACTCTTTTTGACCTCATTTGTGGTTTTCTTGGCAAAGATTCTGGAGTGGTTTGCCATTTTCTTCTCCAGCTCATTTTAGAGATAACAAAACTGAAGCAAACCAGGTTAAATTATTTGCCTGGAGTCACTCAGCTAGTAAGTATCTGAAACCAAATTTGAACTCAGGAAAATTGATATCTCATTGAATACCAGTGGACACTCACTATTTATAATCCACCAATTTTCATAATCTCTTGGATGAATCATTCATCTTTTGCCCATTTTCTTAGGTCTATCTTGACTTCTGCCAATGATAGATAGATAGATAGATAGATAGATAGACAGATAGATGTAAAGTATGTAGATACATAACTCTCAATATACATATATACATAATTTATATTCAAATATATATTATCAAACTGATCACTTTATATTCAGTGGTTGAAACATTGCCTTGTCCTTTCTGTACACTATGCATCCTCATTTTTAAAATTGAAAACCTGGATAGTGTAATATGTTATATGCAAACCCATATAGTAATTGAATTATTGAACCAGGGACCACATGTAATTATATTGTGCATGGGTTTGTGTGCTTGAAAACTATGATGGAGTAACATACATTCAGTTTTATATTAACTATGAGTTTAAAAGTTACATCACGCAATGACAGTAAGCATAAGCTAAGGCAATGGTGTTGACACCTTAATGTGGTATTTAATTTATAGTGCTGATTATTTTATGACTAATTTGTTTAATTTCACTGGACTTTCTCAAATACGTGAGATCAAAAAGTAAGAGTAATAGTTTATTGAGAAAACTTCTGAAAGCCAAGATGGTGGAGGAAACAGTGAGTCCCTTTCCCCCTCCTTTGTTGAAGTTGAAAAACCTAGATAATATAGCCCCAGGAAAAATCCTAGAATGGTGGAGCCAGGAGAAAGACAATAGTCTTTTAGCTCTAGCTGGGGAGGCTAGGAGATTAACAGAAAAGCTCCCTTATGCTGTGGCTGAAGGGGACCAGCTCAGGACAGGAGATGTCCCAGTAAGATAGCAGCAAGCCTCACCTCAGCAGGCCAACAGAAGATCCTGAGTCCCAGGGTGGAGAAGCAGGCAAGTGCCCAGACCCAGGCACACACCACCTCCAGCTCAGTACCAGGTAAAATACCAGACCACTACAACATCCAACTGCAAGCACCTGAGGCCCAGCACAGAAAACCAGCAAACAGGCCCCTAGCCCCCAGCACAAGAAGTCTGAGACAGTGCCCCCTGGGCCTCAGAAGCAGAGATCAAATTTAAAAGAAAAAAGGCAAACAACATGATTAAGAATAATCAAAGAAATCAATGGCTATAGGGAAACATCTTGGTGACAGGGAAGATCAAAACACAAAGTAAGGAGGGGACAATATGGTCAATATACCCACATCTGAAACCTCAAAGGGTAACATGAACTGATCTCAAGCCCAGAAAGCATTCTTGGAAGAGATTAAGAAGGATTTTAAAAGTCAAAAAAGAGAGGTAGAAGAAAAAATTAAAAATACAATTGACGAAATGGAAAAAAGTACACTGAAGAAAATAAGTCCTTAAAAAGTACAATTGGCCAAATGGAAAAGGAGGTACAAAAGCTAACTGAGGAAAACAATGCATTAAAAGTTAGAATTGAGCAACTGGAAGCTATTGATTCTATGGGACATCAAGAATCAGTCAAACAAAATCAAAAGAATGAATAAATAAAGGAAAATGTAAAATTCCTTATTGGAAAAACAACTGACCTGGAAAATAGAACCAGGAGAAACAACTTAAGAATTATTGGTCTACCTGAGAATGATGATGAAAAAAAGAGCCTGGATAGTATCTTTCAAGAAATCATCAAGGAAAACTGCCCTGAGCAACTAGAACCAGAAGGTAAAATAGTCATCAAAAAATCCACTGATCACCCCCTAAAAGAAATCCCAAATTGAAAATACCAAGGAATACTGTAACCAAATTCCAGAATTATCATATTAAGGAGAAAATATTGCAAGCAGCCAGAAAGAAACAATTCAAGTATCATGGAACCACTGTCAGGATAACACAGGACCTTGCAGCTCTTATATTTATATTTATATTAAAAGATCAGAGCGCTCATAATAGGATATTCCAAAAGGCAAAGGATCTTGGAGTACAACAAAGGACCAACTACCCAGCAAAATTGAGCATAATCTTTCAGGGCAGCAGATGGACATTCAAGGAAATAAGGGACTTCTAGATTTTACTGATGAAAAGACCAGAGATCAACAGAAAATTTAATCTTCAAATACAAGACTCAAGAGAGGCATAAAAAGGTAAACAGGAAATGGGGGATATGTTATTCACTAAGGACAAGCTCTTTTCATCCCTACATGGGAAGATGATACTTACAATTCTTGAGAACTGCATCTTTATTACATCATATAGAAGGGGAATATATAGAAAAGGGGATAGGTTTAAGTGGATTTTGATATGGTGATAAAAAACCTAATTAAGTGCTGAAAAAAGATTGTAATGGGAGAAGAGAAAAGGAGGAGGCAGAAAAGGGTAAATTACATCACAAAAAGAGGCAGAATGACATATTACAGTAGAGGGAAAGAAGGAAGTGTGATGAGCATTGTTTGAAATGTGCTCTCATAGGGACTGGCTCAAGGAGTGAATGACATATTCAAGTATAGAAATCTAACCTGCCCTATAGGCATTTGGAGGAGAAAGGGGAAAAAATGGAGGGGGTTTATAGGAGGGAGGACAGAGTGAGGAAGTGAAAAGGGAGAAAGAAAAACATAAACCTACATAGGGATATGATGGAGAGAAAGACACAGAGAGTAATCATAACTGTGAATGGGATGAACTCTCCTATAAGACAGAAGTGTATAACAGAATGGATTGAAAATCATAATCCTGCAACATGTTGTTTACAAGGAACACATTTGAAACAGATGGACACACAGAGGGTAAAGGTAAAAGGCTGGAGTAGAATATATTATGCTTCAACTGAAGTAACAAAAAAGCAGGGGTAGCAATCCTGATCTCAAACAAAGTAAAAGCAAAAACAGATCTAATTAAAAGAGATAAGGAAGAAAACTATATCCTACTAAAAGGCACCATAGAAAATGAATAAATATCATTACTAAACATATATGCAGCAAGTGGGATAGGCTCCATATACTTAGAGGAGAAGTTAAGGGAGTTAAAGGGAGATATTGACAGCAAAACTATACTACTGGGGGACTTCAACCTCCCCCTCTCTGAACTAGATAAATCTAACCACAAAATAAACAAGAAAGAAGTTAAGAAGGTGAATAGAATTTTAGAAAAGTCAGATATGGTAGACATCCAGAGAAAACTGCATGGTGATAAGAAAGAATACACCTCTTTCTTGGCAGTACATGGCACCTACACAAAAACTGATCATGTACTAGGAAATAAAAACCCCACAATCCAATGCAGAAAGGCATAAATATTAAACGCAGATTTTTCAGATCATGATGCAATAAAAATTATATTTAATAAGAGGCCATGGAAAGATAGACTAAAAATCAATTGAAAACTAAATAATCAAATCCTAAAGAATGAGTGGGTCAAACAACAAATCACAGAAAAAAATCAATAACTTCATCCAAGAGTATGACAATAATGAGACAACATACCAAAACTGATTGGATGCAGAAAAAGCAGTGCTCAGGGGAAATTTTATATGTCTAAATGCTTACATGCATAAAATAGAGTAAGAAGAAATCAACAAATTGAGCGTGCAAAAAAAAAAATTAAAAATCCCCAATTAAATACCAAATTAGAAATTCTCAAAACCAAAAGAGAGATTAATAAAATTGAAATTAAGAAAACTGTTGAACTAATATATAAAACTAAGAGCTGGTTTTATGAAAAACAATAAAATAGATAAACTTTTGGTCAATTTGATTTAAAAAAAAAGATAGAAGAAACTCACAGTGCCAGTATCAAAAATGAAAAGGGTGAATTCACCTCCAACGAAGAGGAAATTAAAACAATAATTAGGAATTATTTTTCCCAAGTTTATACCCATAAATTTGGCAACCTTAGGGATATGGATGAATATTTACAAAAATATAAATTGCCCAGGTTAACAGAAGAGGAAGTAAAATACCTAAATAACCCCATCTTAGAAAAAGAAACTGAGCAAGCCACCAATGAACTCCGTAGGAAAAAAAATCTCCAGGACCAGATGGTTTTACATGTGAATTCTATCAAACATTTAAAGAACAATTAATTCCCATACTTTATAGACTATTTGGGGAAATAGGTGAAGAAGGACTCCTACCAAATTCTTTTTATGACACAAATATGGTACTAATACCTAAATCAGGAAGATTCAAAACAGAGAAAAAAATTAAAGACCAATTTCCCTAATGAATATAGATGCAAAATTTTTAAATAAAATATTAGCAAAAAGATTGCAGCAACTTATCATGAGAATAATACACTATGACCAGGTAGGATTTATTCCAGGAATGCAAGACTGGTTCAATATTAGGAAAACTATCAGTATAATTGATCATATCGGCAAAAAAACCTAGCAAAAACCATTTGATCATCTCAATAGATACAGAAAAAGCTTTTGACAAAATACAACACCCATTCCTATTGAGAACACTAGAAAGCATAGGAATAAATGGAGTCTTCTTTATATTTTTTTTTAATTTCTTTATTTATTTTTAGTTTACCACACACGGTTCTACATGGCTTTGAGTTCCAGTTTTTCTGCCCTCCCTCCCCCCTCCCTCCCCAAGACGGCATGGAATCTCATATAACTGTCATGTATAACTTCGCATTGAATTAATTTATGCACTAGTCAAGTCGTGGAGAAGAATTTTGACCAATGGAATGAATCATGAGAAAGAAGAGATAGAACCAAAAAAAAATTCAAAACAAAAACAAGAAAAGAAGCAAAAAAGGCGAGCATGTAGTGCGCCTCAATCTCTATTCAAACTTCGCAGTTCTTTCTCTGGATGAAGATAGCATTCTCCATCGTGAGTCCCTGGGAGTTGTCCTTCCCCTTAGGTTGCTGAGAAAAGCACAGTATGTCAGGGTTGGTCCTCACGGAATCCACATATCTGTGGCTGTGCACAATGTTCTCCTGGCTCTGCTCCAGCTCACTCAGCATTATGTCGTGTAGGTTTTTCCAGGTTGTTATGAAGTCTGCATCATCCCCATTTCTTATGGCACAATAGTATTCCATCACCTTCATATACCACAGCTTGTTCAGCCATTCCCCAATTGATGGGCATCCCTTTGCTTTCCAATTCTTGGCTACCACAAAGAGAGCTGCTATAAATATTCTTGTACATATGGGTCCTTTTCCCACTTGCGTGATTTCTTTGGGATACAACCCTAGAAGTGGTATTGCTGGGTCAAAGGGTATGAACATTTCTATAGCCCTTTGGGCATAGTTCCACACTGCTCTCCAAAATGGCTGGATCAGCTCACAACTCCACCAGCAATGCAACAATGTTCCAATTTCCCCACATCCTTTCCAGCATTTATCATTTTCTTGTTTTGTTATTTTAGCCAATCTGACAGGAGAGATGTGGTATCTAAGAGTTGTTTTGATTTGCATTTCTCTAATCAGTAGTGATCCAGAGCATTTTTTCATATGCCTGTAGATAGCTTTAATTTCTTCCTCTAAAAACTGCCTGTTCATATCCTTTGACCATTTCTCAATTGGGGAATGGCTTGTATTCCTATATATTTGGCTCAGCTCCCTGTATATTTTAGAGATGAGGCCTTTATCAGAGATACTAGTTGCAAAGATATTCTCCCAATTTTCTGCTTCCCTCCTAATTCTTGTTGCATTGGCTTTTTTTGTACAAAAACATTTCAATTTGACATAAAATTATCCATTTTGCATTTTGTAATGCTCTCTATCTCTTGTTGGGTCGTGAATTCTTTACTTTTCCACAAATCTGATAAGTAAACTATTCCTTGCTTTCCCAAATTACTTAGAGTATCAACTTTTACTCCTAAATCATAAACCCATTTTGACTTTATTTTGGTATATGGTGTAAGATATTGGTCTATGCCCAGTTTTTGCCCTACCATTTTCCAATTTTCCCAACAGTTTTTGTGAAATAGTGAATTATTAGCCCAGAAGCTGGCCTCTTTGGGTTTATCAAAGAGTAGATTGGTAAACTTGTTGATTTCATCTACTTGTGGACCTATCCTACTTCACTGATCCACACCCCTGTTTCTTAACCAGTACCAGGCAGTTTTGATGACTGCTGCTGTGTAGTACAGTTGAATATCTGGTGTGGCTAAGCCACCATCTCTAGCATGTCTTTTCATTAGTACCCTAGATACTCTAGACCTCTTGTTTTTCCAAATGAATTTTGTTATTATTTTGTCCAGCTCAGTAAAAAAAAATTTTGGTAGTTCGATTGGTATGGCACTGAATAGATAGATTAATTTAGGTAAAATTGTCATTTTTATTATATTAGCTCGGCCTAACCATGAGCAACTGATATTTCTCCATTTATTTAGATCTGATTTTATTCGCGTGAAAAGTGTTTCATAGTTATGTTCATAGAGGCCCTGGGTTTGTCTTGGCAAATAGACACCCAAATATTTTATAGTGCCTTCAGTAACTTTGGATGGAATTTCTCTTTCTATCTCTTGCTCTTGGGCTTTGTCAGTAATGTATAGGAATGCTGAGGATTTATGTGGGTTTATTTTATATCCTGCAACTTTGCTAAAGTTGTTTATTATTTCAAGTAGTTTTTTACTTGATTCTCTAGGATTCTCTAGATAAATCATCATATCATCTGCAAAAAGTGATAATTTAGTTTCTTCTTTTCCTATTCTAATTCCTTCCATTTCTTTTTCTTCTCTTATTGCTACAGCTAATGTTTCTAGTACCAAATTGAATAATAGGGGTGATAATGGACATCCTTGTTTCACCCCTGATCTTATTGGGAATGCATCTAGTTTATCCCCATTACAAATAATGCTTGTCGATGGTTTTAGGTAGATGCTATTTATAATTTTGAGGAAGGTTCCACTTATTCCTATGCTTTCTAGTGTTTTTAATAGGAATGGGTGTTGTACTTTGTCAAAGGCTTTTTCTGCATCTATTGAGATGATCATATCGTTTCTGCTAGTTTTGTTCTTGATATGGTCAATTATGCTAATAGTTTTCCTAATATTAAACCAGCCTTGCATTCCTGGAATAAATCCTACCTGGTCATAGTGTATTATTCTCGTAATGAGTTGCTGCAATCTTTTTGCTAATGTTTTATTTAAAATTTTTGCATCAATATTCATTAGAGAAATTGGTCTATAATTTTCTTTCTCTGTTTTGACTCTACCTGGTTTGGGTATTAGTACCATATTTGTGTCATAAAAAGAATTTGGTAGGACTCCTTCTTCACCTATTTTCCCAAATAGTCTACAAAGTATTGGAATTAGTTGTTCTTTAAATGTTTGATAGAATTCACATGTAAAGCCATCTGGCCCTGGAGATTTTTTCCTAGGGAGTTCGTTGATGGCCTGCTCAATTTCTTTTTCTGATATGGGGTCATTAAGAAATTTCACTTCCTTCTCTGTTAGCCTGGGCAGTTTATGTTTTTATAGATATTCATCCATATCTCTAAGGTTGTCAGATTTATGGGCATACAGTTGGGCAAAATAATTCCTATTTATTGTTTTGATTTCCTCTTCATTAGAGGTGACCTCACCCTTTTCATTTTTGATACTGGTAATTTGATTTTCTTCTTTCTTTTTTTTAATCAAAATGGCCAAGGGTTTATCAATTTTATTGGTTTTTTCATAAAACCAACTCTTTGTTTTATTTATTAATTCAATAGTTTTCTTGGTTTCAATTTTATTAATCTCTCCTTTGATTTTCAGTATTTCTAATTTGGTATTTAATTGGGGGTTTTCAATTTGCTCTTTTTCTAGCTTTTTCAGCTGTATGCCCAGATCATTGATCTCCTCTTTCCCTATTTTATTCATGTAGGCATTTAGAGATATAAAACTTCCCCTAAGAACTGCTTTTGCTGCATCCCATAAGTTTTGGTATGTTGTTTCATTATTGTCATTCTCTTGAATGAAATTATTAATTGTTTCTCTGATTTGTTCTTTGGCCCACTCATTCTTTAGAATTAAGTTATTTAGTTTCCAATTAGTTTTTAGCTTATTTTTCCATGGTACTTTATTAAAAATGATTCTTATTGCATCATGATCTGAAAAGGATGCATTGACTACTTCTGCTTTTCTGCACTGGATTGTGAGGTTTTCATGCCTTAGTACATTGTCAATTTTTGAGTATGTGCCATGTACTTTTGAGAAGAAAGTATATTCCTTTTTATCCCCATTCAGTTTTCTCCAGAGGTCTATCATACCTGCCTTTTCTAAAATTTGTTTACCTCCTTAACTTTTTTCTTATTTATTTTGAGGTTAGATTTATCAAGTTCAGAAAGGGGGAGGTTGAGGTCTCCCAATATTATAGTTTTGCTGTCTATTTCTTCCTGTAACTCCCTTAACCTCTCCTCTAAGAATTTGTATGCCTTACCACTTGGTGCATATATGTTAAGCAATGATATTGCTTCATTGTTTATGGTGCCTTTTAGCAGGATATAATGTCCTTCCTTATCTCTTTTAATTAGATCTATCTTTACTTTTGCTTTGTCTGAGATTAGGATTGCTACACCTGCTTTTTTTACTTTAGCTGAGGCACAATATATTTTACTCCAGCCTTTTACCTTAACCCTATGTGTATCCCCCTGTTTCAAATGCGTTTCTTGTAAACAGCATATTGTAGGATTATGGTTTTTAATCCATCTGCTATCTGCTTCTGTTTTGTGAGAATGTTCATCCCCTGCGCGTTCAGGGTTATGATTTCTATCTGTGTCTTTTTCTCCATCCTAATTCCCCCTGTTTATGCTTTTATTTCTCCCTTTCCCCTTCTCCTACTCAACAAAGTTTTGCTTTTGACCGCCGCTTTCCTCAGTTAACCCTCCCTCTTTATTCCCCTCCCTTGTCTTACCGTTACCCACTTGCTACTTCTCCTCTCCCTTCTGCCCACCCCCCTCCCTTTTTCCCCCCTTACCCTCCCACTTCCCATAGGACAAGTTAGATTTCTAAACTTATCAGAGTATGTTATTCCCTTCTTGAACTAGATCAGATGACAGTAAACTCAAATACTGCTCTTCTCCCTCCCTTCTTTCCCTCTACTATAATATGTTTTTGTGCCACTTCCTTTGGTGTAATTTACCCTTTTCTACTACCTCCTTACCACTTCCCTCATAGCCCTCTCTTTATATCTCTTATTTATATTTTATATCTTTACATCAGTTAATTTATACAGGCATTCACAACTTATGTATATCCCTTCACAATTGATATATTGTACATTAGATATATATATGTATATGTATATATATATATACACACGTATATATATATATATATATATACATATACATATACATAAAAAACATACATAATATGATATCCCACATAAAGATGTAAACAACCTGCCCTTATTGGTTAATAAGGTTTGTGGGGTTTTTCCCCCTGGTTACCTTTTTATGTCTCTCTTGAGTTTTGTATTTGGAGATCAAATTTTCCATTGAGTTCTGGCCTTTTCATCAGGAAGGTCCGCAATTCCCTTATTTCATTGAATGTCCATCGCCTTGCCTGGAAAATTATGCTTAGTTTTGCTGGGTAGTTGATCCTTGGTTGTAGTCCCAGCTCCTTTGCCCTTCGGAATATCATATTCCAATTTCTCCTGTCTTTTAATGTGGAAGCTGAGAGATCCTGCGTGATCCTGACTGTAGTTCCACGATATTTGAATTACTTCTTTTTGGCTGCTTGCAATATTTTCTCCTTGAGTTTATAGCTCTGAAATTTGGCTATAATATTTCTTGGTGTTTTCAGTTTGGGATCTCTTTCAGGGGGTGATCGGTGAATTCTTTCAATGACTATTTTGCCCTCTGGTTCTAGGACCTCTGGGCAGTTGTCTTTGATAATTTCTTCGAAGATACTGTCAAGGCTCCTTTTTTCATTGTGGATTTCCTGTAGACCAATAACTCTCAAATTGTCTCTCCTGGATCTATTTTCCAGGTCAGTTGTTTTGCCAATCAGATATTTCACATTTTTTTCTATTTTTTCATTCTTTACGTTTTGTTTTATTACTTCTTGGTGCCTCATAGATTCATTAGCTTCCACTTGCTCAAGTCTAATTTTGAATGAGTTAGTGTTTACATTTTGCTTTTGAGTCTCCTTTTCCAATTGGTTGATTTTGCCTCTTAGGGTGTGATTTTCTCTCTCTAGGTTCTGAATCTCCATAGCCATTTCGCCAATCTTTTTTTCCATATTTTCTTTTAACTCCCTAATTTGGTTTTTAAAATCCTCCTTTAGCTCTTCCAGCAGTGCTTTTTGGGCTGGAGACCAGTTCATATTAGCTTTTGAGGTATCTGATGTATCTACCATGTCACTGCTATCCTCTTCTATGTTGATATTTTGATCCTGCCTGTCTCCATAAAAAGAATTTATTGTCCTCGGTTTTTTTGTGTTCTTCTTCATGTTGGTTTGCCTTTTGCTGGCTTTACAACGAATTTCTATCTGTGGGTCTCAGGGCTTTCTGTCCCAGCTTTCTTATTCTGGGGGTTGTGAATCTAGAATTATAACCTTCAGTTTCCTGAGGTGTGGGGGAGGGGTCTGGCTCCCTGGCGTCTCACTCTCTATGGGTGCTGTCCAGCACTTGCTTTTCAGCAATGGTCTCAGCTGTTTGTTGTTTGAGCTGATGACTGGCGCTTCCCCGGGGGGAGCATGGTTACGTCTGGGCTCCCAGTGTTGACCCCTGCCGACTCTGCCCCTCTGGGACTAATGAGCTTCTAGTATTTGTCATGTGAGGCACCACTACTTTCTCCTCTGTTTCAGTTCTCTCTTTTTTTTTTCCGAGGAATTCTCTGGGTGAGGGGGGGAGGGATTAGAGCCTTTTACCTGGCCATTGAGTCTTTCGGAAGTTCAAGAGGCCGAGTTCCTGGGTTTTGCAAGTGTCAGGAGTGGGTGCTTTCATGGCCTGTGGCGTTGCACTGCCTCTCGTTGCTCCCACAGACTGCCGTCCTGCATTGGGAGTCCTGGGGATCTCCGCCGGTTTCCGGCGCCCAGCTTTCTCCCAGCCCGTCTCCCACATGGATTTCCCGGCCAGCCACTTCCGCTTTGGTCTGGAGCAGCTCCGCACCAAGCACTCTCCGAGCCTACAGGTTCGTTCCTCCAGCCTTTCAGACTCTCCCGGCTCGGAAATTTGTCCCACGCAGACTGCTCGCGGTTTCTGACTCTCTCAAATCTGCTCACATTCACTTTTTTATAGGAATCTGACAGACCTTGTGAGAGAGCTCCGGTAAGATGCTGCCTTCCCGTGGCCATCTTGGCTCCGCCCCCTGCTATCTGGAGTCTTCTTTAAAATGATAAGTAGCATCTACCTAAAACCATCAGCAAGTATTGTATGCAATGGGGTAAGCTAGAAGCATTTCCAATAAGATCAGGTGTGAAACAAGGATGTCTGTTATCACCCCTGTTATGCAATTTGGTACTAGAATTGTTAGCATCAGCAATAAGAAAAGACAAAGAAATTAAAGGAATTAAAATGGGCAAAGAAGAAAATAAGTTATCTCTCTTTGCAGATGATATGATGATTTACTTAGAGAATCCTAGAAAATCAAGTAAAAAACTACTTGAAATAATAAAAACTTTAGCAAAGTTGCAGGATATAAAATAAACTCACATAAACCCTTGGCTTTCCTGTATGTTACTAACAAAGCCCAACAGAATGAGATGGAAAGAGAAATTCCATTTAATGTTACTGTAGACATTATACAATATCTGGGAGCCTACCTGCCAAAACAACACCAGGAACTATATGAATACAATTACAAAACACTTCTCACACAAATAAAGTCAGATCTAAATAATTGGAAAAAAAAATCAGTTGCTTGTGGTTAGGGTGAGCTAATGTAACAAAAATGACAATTCTACCTAAATTAATTAACTAATTTAGTGCCATACCAATCAAGCTACCAAAAACTTATTTTATAGAGTTAGAAAAAATACATCAGAATTCATCTGGAAGAACAACAGTTCCATTATATCAAGGGAATTAATGAAAAGAAATGCTAGGGAAGGTGGCCTAGTCATACCAGATCTTAAACTTTATTATAAAGCAGCAATCATCAAAACTATTTGATACTGTCTAAGAAATGGAGTGGTGGATCAGTAGAATAGGTTAGGTACATAAGACACAACAGTTAGTGATTATAGCAATAGACTGATAAACCCAAAGACTGCAGCTTCTGGGATAAGAACTTGCTATTTGAAAATAACTTCTGGAAAAACTGGAAAATAGTATAGCAGAAACTGGGCCAACTAGACCAATATCTTACACCATGCACCAAAATAAAGTCAAATTGAGTTCATGATTTAAATATAAAGCCTGATACTATAAGCAATCTGGGAGAGCAAGGAGTAGTTTGCCTGTTATATTTCTAGAGAATGGAAGAATTTATGACCAAACTAGAGATAGAGAACATTACGAAATGTAAAATGGATAATTTTGATTACATTAAATTGAAAAGTTTTCATGCAAACAAAGCAAATTCAACCAAGATTAGGAGGGAAGCAGAAAACTAAGAAAGAATTTTTACAACCAGTGTGTCTGATAAATTCCACATTTCTAAAATATATAGAGAACTGAGTCAATGTTATAAGAATACAAGTCATTCTCCAATTGGTAAATGGTCAAAGAGTATGAACAGGTAGTTTTCAGAGGAAGAAACTAAAGATATTTATAGTCATAAGAAAATGAACTAAATAACTACTGATTAGAGAAATGCAAATCAAAACAACGCTTAGGTACCACATCACACCTGTCAGATTGGCTAGTGTGACAAAACAGGAAAATTATAAATGCTAGAGAAGATGTGGGAAAGCTGGAACACTAATGCATTGTTGGTGGAGTTGTGAACTGATCCAACTATTCTGGAGAGCAATTTGGAATAATGCCCAATGGGTTATGAAAATGTGCATGCCCTTCAACTCAGCAATGCCACTTATAGGGCTATATCCAAAGAGATCGTACAAATGGGAAAAAGACCCACATGCACAAAATATTTATAACAGCTCTTTTTGTGGTGGCAAAGTATTGGAAATCAAGGAGATGCCCATAAATTGGGGAATGACTGAAAAAGTTGTGGTATATGAATGTAATGGAATACTACTGTGCTATAAGAAATGATGAGTGGACAGACTTCCGAAAAACCTGGAAAGACATATGAGCTTATGCTGACTGAGGGGAGCAGAACCAGGACAACATTGTACATAATTAGAGACACATTATGTGATGACTAACTTTAATAGTCTTGGCTCTTCTCAGCAATGCAAGGTTCTAAGACAACTCTAAAAGATTCATAATGGAAAATGCTATCCACATACAGAGAAAGAATTATGGAGTCTGAATGCAAATTGAAGCAAACTATTTACTCTCTCTTTTTTTTTGTTTGGTCTCTTCTTATTTATGGTTCATTCCATTCATTATAAATCTTCTTTGTAACATGACTAATGTGAAAATATGTTTAACATGAATGTATATGTAGAGCCTATATCAGATTGCATGCCATCATGAGGAAGTGGGGAGGGGGGAGGAGAGGGAGAGGGAGGAAATCGGGGAACTCAAAATCTTGTGGACCTGAATGTTGTAAACTAAAAATAAATAAATTAAATAGTTTATTGAACTTTTAAGATGCATTAATTATAGAAAGTGTCATAATTATATGATTTTGAGTTATTTTTATGGAAAGTTCTGTTCTTACCACCTTAGCACTTGACCTTTTTAGATTCCCTTTCTGGGTCTGGTTTAATTTACTATCATATAGGTCTAGGGTTTGTCCTATAGGTAAATGCTACTAGAATAGTACCTGACTCATAGCATATCCTTAATACATGTTTATTGAGGAACTGATGATGGTGGAAAGAAGAAGCTAATGGGTGAATGAGTATAGCAACTGCCTTCACCCTTCTCCCATGATTACCATGATTATTTGGATCTCTACACAAGCTAGACAGGTACTAATTAGCACATAGTTAGCAAGAGCAACTAGTTAAAAAAGAAAGCTACCAAGTACTTTTCAAGAGTGAACTACTTGCCCCTCCCAAATCTCTGAGTCATAATCCTCTATGCCTGCTGTAATTCAGAATGCTGTTATTACCACACCACAGATGCCAAAACTCTTAGTTTTCTACCAATTTTGTTATGATCAATAGCCCAAATCTCTGTTTTCCTTGCAGTTGTTTGCTATACTTAAAGTTTCATGAGAACAGTGACTGTTTATTATGAAACCTTTGAATGTCCACCAACACACAGCTTAGGACTTTATACTAAGCAGCTACTTAAAATATTTATTGTGGCGACTTAAGCATCTTTGACATTTTCAACTGGAATGTGACATTATAAAGCTAGATATAGCCAAGTCATTAGGCTACATTGAATATATGTATACACACACATATCTATATATCTATATCTATATATCTATATCTATATCTACATCTATCTATCTATACAGATATAGATATACATATACATATAATTCATATTGAGAATTCACTCCTGAGCACACCCTATCACTTGAACACTTTTGTGGTCCATATTTGTGGCACTTATCAACTTCTACTCTGGCCAGTGCTAATAAAGGAAATGCTTCCAGATTCAATCAGGATAAGGACAACTGTTCTCAAAAACAGGTCTTTTAAATTAAACCTTTGGTGACTGAAAATTTCATCTCCCTAAAATTCAAATGTTTTACATTTACTTATTACTTTAAAAACAGGGAAAGAAAGTGCTCTATAGTGGACATAGTGGTGGACTTGTTATCAGAAAGAAGGGTTCGAATCTTGCCTGTAACACCTATTTGCAGAGTGCCCATGGACACTTTACTTCCAGTAACTGGCAAAGACAAAAATCATCTCTCATTGACATATTGTCTTTAAAAATACAAACGAACACATGCATGCATTGATAAACAAGGGCATTTTGTGATTAGTTGTACCATATATTTAAAATCTTCCATTACGTACCATATCAGAATCAAGGGCTCAAACTATTGATAGGTCATTACAACTCTAAGGTAGCAGGATTTGGGGCCCTTTTCCTATCTTTCTCCACTTCACAGCGAATTCACTGACTCAACCTATGTAACAGAGTTTTGTTCAGAATAGGAAAGGTGATTCTAGAAATGGTTTCACAGAAAACTGATGCAGGAATTAAACATCATTTTCAGTCTTGTTTTTAACATTGAATTTCCAGGGTATTAATGTCACATCATATGGATTCTATTGAAATTTGTATATTAAGAAGTCATTGGGAAAGAATGTGGCTTGGTGTCATTTTTGCAGAGACTTCATCTTCTGAAAACAAAATTTTCAGTTTTGAAACTAATAATAATTATGATCAGATTTATAACTAGGAATTCCAGCACCTGGGCCATATTTAGTTAAGCTGGGGGTAGAGTGAGAAAGTTTAATTCCTGATCCTTCTGGTGAACTATTGAGATAAACTAAATATAGATGTCATAGAGGTTGTAGAGTATAGGATGTAAAAACATAGCAGGAGGGAGGGTGAGAAAAGAAATTTAGAATGAAGTATTTTTAGTCACATAACTTTTGGGAGAAGAAGGAGAATAACCTGGAGGTTTATGAAATTCCATGCAGTAGGCATATGGATGGGAAGATATGAACTTAAAAGTAGGAGAAGAAATAACTGAGTGATGTTGGCACAGAGGGTGTCTGGAAATGATAATGAGTGAAGGCAAAGAGTATACCAATTCTTCCTCCTGGCTCTGTTATGAAAAGGAACAACCAACTATGAAGGAGGCATGTTCAAGAGAAGGGGAGGTCATTAGATGAAAGCTATATTTAAGTGAGCCCCAAAAGATGGAAGGAATGTGAGAGGGAGAGATCTAGGATGAAGCAGAGGTTGTTGATAATAAAAGAGCGTTTCAGAGGGCATAGTGGGAAGGGAATGCAGAGCAGGATAGAAATGGAGGAAGGTTAGGGATTGAGTTTTCCAAGGATACTTTGAGGTAGCTGCAGTGGACAGGGTGCACTATTGTAGTGCTGATTCCTACTGATCTTGGTCATTCATCGAAGTGTTGGTCTTTAAGAGAGATGGTGAATAGGGAGTCATCTAATACTCACCTGACTTCTGGTTTTTATGACAATTGCAGGCCTGAATAGCTCCTCATCTCCAAATGCCTCATGTCAGACTCTGTAGGATAGTCAATGATGATTAACTATATTGACATTGTGTCTATGGGCAGCTCTGTACCCAGTTCAAAAATAAGTTAAAAATGAATTTTCAAAGTACAACCGGTTAGTAAATTGGAGACTGACTATTCATCATTTATATTCCTAATAATATCTAAACAGCCACACTTTTTGTGACACCGCAGGGCTACACGTGTACTTGTTGGTTACTGAAGTGCCAGGGAAAAAGCCATTCTGATTCCTGTGCTATCTTCCTTTGGCCAAAAAAGGCATCACAATACAAATGTATTACTATGTTACCTTCCTATAATGGAGTATGATATTTAAATTCTTCACCAGCTGGCGCTATTCTGAAACCATCTACCATACATTCTTAGGGCAAATTGAAACCTAAGTTGAATAAGTCCTGAATTAAGACTAGTTATTTGATATAAAACATTGGCCAGAATTACTTTTAAAAAGAAGAAATTTCTGTTTACGTTCCAATTATACATTGAGGCATTCTTTTCTTTGATGAACACCTAGCCATCTACCCATAAACAGAGAGAGGGAGAGAGGGAGGGAAAGGGAGAGAGAGAGAGAGAGAGAGAGAGAGAGAGAGAGAGAGAGAGTGAGAGAGAGAGAGAGAGAGAGAGAGAGAGAGAGAGAGAGAGACTCATAAAACAGGCTACATTACAAACCAACTACAGGAACATAGTCCATTAAATGTAGCAGAAATGAAAAAAAATTAAAATACTCTCCATCAAGACACTTCTCCCCTGCTGTCTGCCACATCTGTCACCACAGATAGTATCATGAATTGTGATTACCAATGATCTTAATTGCCTGCTCTTGGCCTTATGGCAAACAGGGTGCCTGTAACAGTAGTGCTACTTGCCACTACTGTGGCTGTGTAAGACCATTAATGCCAGCACTAGGAGGGCTGCTAGCACAGGTTCTTTGACCTGCTTTTCTAAAGGAAAGCAACTTTAAAGGGTTTACAATCTCACTTTAACTAAACATATATGTGTGTGTATATATATATATATATATATATATATATATATATATATATATACATACATATATGCATAGATAGATAGATAGATAGATAGATAGATCATTCACTTAGTTCAGGGGGAAAAGTCAGCACCTTGAACTTCAGAGAAAACACAAACAGAAATGACAAGCAGAAATCATATAAACAGAGCAAAATAACACAAATCAGCAGACAGGTTTCTAATCTCTCCAAGACATTACATACATAGTTACAAGAGAGAGAAGCACCGACATATGGATTTTTCAAAGCCAAGGGGCTCCTTAACAGCTATCCAGAGTCTCATCTGGTTAAATTACATGGCACTCTTCTGGTGACTGAGGCTCAAAGCAAAACACCAACCCCAGAGTATATATACACGTCTTCAGGCTCAGCCCACAGAGGGTGTCACAGCCATGCAATTCAAACACACATGACCTAGGCTTCCCTGTGACCCAAGCAGGTCATCAAAGACTCTTGAAACAAAGGGAAGACTCAAAAGCACTTGATTGTCTTAATGCTGAGAAGCACTCCAAAACAAAAGACAACAAAAGTCCCACTTTACTTGCTATTACAGTGCCTCAGTCCCACTACAACTCTCTGCCCTCTGGGCCTCAATGCAAGATAAGTTATTTCTCAAGGGTAAAGGACAAAAGAATTGGGAATATCTGAACAAGTTTCATCTTATTTTGGTGTCATACACTTTTATTCCCACACGGGAATTTCAGAAAATCTCATCTACCAACAGAAATAAAGCATATTACAGACATCTATATTCAAAGGGAAGAAAGTATAGACTCATCATTAATTACTAATGACAAATGTTGGAGGGGATGTGGAAAAATTGGGACACAAATGCACTATTGGTAGAGTTGTGTACTGATTCAACCTGTCTGGAGAGCAATTTGGAACTATGCTCAAAGGGCTATAAAACTGTGCATAAACTTCAACCGCAAAATACCACTACTACAACTGTATTGCAAAGAGTTCAAAGAGAAAGGAAAAGGACTTATATGTACAGAATACTTATAGCAGCTCTTCTTATAGCGTCAAAGAATTTGACATTGAGGAGGTGTCCATTAATTGGGGAATAACTGTGCAAGTTTTGGTCTATGGTTGTGATGGAATACTATTGTGCTATAACAAAGGATAAGCAGGATGCTTTCAGAAAAACCAGGGAAGGCTTATATGAACTCATCCAAAGTAAAGTAAGCAGAACCAGGAGGACATTATACATAGTTACAACAACATTGTACAATAATCAACTGTGAATGACAGTTATTCTCAGCAATACAACAATCCAAAACAATTCCAAAGGCCTTATGATGAAAAATGCTATTCACCATGAGAGAAAGAAGTGATTAAGTTTAAATGAACATAGAAGCACACTGTTAATTTCTTTTGTTCCTTGGGTTTTTTATCTGTGTTTTCTTTTGCAATGAAGCCAATATGAACTATATTTTGCATGACTGCACATGTATAATCTGGTAATCAAATTACTTGGCTTCTCAAGGAGTGGGGGGTAAAGAAGGAAGGGGAGTATTTGAAACTCAAGATTTTTAAAAAGTTTAATATTTTCCATGTACTTGAGAAAATAAAATAAGAAAAAATATTTTCTGAAGGTTTGAAATTTTATTGCTTTGTATTTTTCTTCCACTGAAAATATTTTAACATACCTAAAACTTTTCTTGTTTATGTTGTTCCCTTTCTGCTTATTATCAAGCTATTAGAAGACTTTTAAAATGACTTTTATGAAGTGAAGCCTAGAAAATGATATTCTAGAATACTTGGAGGTAAACTTTACTTCAGCGGTCGTTGAAAACTGGGAAGATTTTTTTCCTTTTATTGAGACGGTTGTTACTGATGCATTGTAGCGTAATGGCAGTAAACAAAGAAAGACCTTTTTGATCCAATGTGAAGGCAGTCAAATAAAGGGAAACAGTTCACTCTTTGGTTTTCTGAAACAGTATTTAGAAAAATAGCTATTTACTTTATTCAAAGAAAAGGCAACAAGAAAATACAAAAAAAAGGCAACAAGAAAGGACCAAACAGGATTTCACTTTTGCTATGGTTTTCTGAGTAGTTAAAATGAATATATCATTGTTAAATGCTAACTAAGTTTTTGAAAAATGATTCTTCATTTCTGAAATAAATTCTAACCATTCTATTACACGGTATTGTGGAGTAATCCAGGGATCCTTGTATGGAGCAATCAAAAGGCCTGAGTTCTAATAGAAGTTCTGTCACTAACTAATAATAAAATATTTTGCCATCCCAAGTCTTTATTTTTTTTATCTGTAAAATTATGGGTTGGACTAGGTGGTTTAAAATAACTTGTCCACCCACCTCACTGGGTTGTTGTTAGCAAAGCACTTAGTAAGTCTTAAAGTACTATATAAATAAATTAATATTCCTACCGCCTACTGATTATTTTGTGATTTGTTAGCTACAGCATTCTTGTGAAATTAATTTTAATTTACCACTGGTGGATTTAGCCTTCTGGGAGCCAAGTAATTGCTGTGACTCTGCCACATTCACCTCCAAACAACCATAAAATAGTGCCTACCCCCAAAAAAGTAAATCCTTGAACAGAAGAAGCCGCAAAAGAGAAGGTGAAACATCTTTGAGCCCAAGAAATCTGGAAGATTGGCAGAAAAGTTCTGTCTCACTCAGGAAAAAGGGAGAGCATAGTCCAGCACAGGAAACATCCTACAGGCCAGCAGCAAACCCCACCTCAGCAAAATAGTCAGAGGTCCTGAGCCCCAATGCAGTGGAACCCCAACACCAGAACAATCCCCCACACACACATCCCTTGGCATGGCCAGGGGAATGGACAGACTCCAGCTCTGAGAGTCAATCACCATATGTTTCAGCATAGCTCCAGGCAAACAAGCAGCCACCCATTGCCAGACCACTGAGTGATTCAGTTTATGCTTGGAGAAACACAGAAAACACTCCACAAGCCTCAGCACATGCTAGATAACAACATTAGGACCCCAGCTTAGAACCAGGCAAGCTGCCCGATCCCTATGGACTCCAGCAGCACCAGTAATCACCCCCATTGTACCTCTTCAGCATAGCACCATACATGTGGGGCCCCTGTGGGCCCCAGGGCAACACCAGTATCACACCATATAAACAGCCAGAGCCTACAGTCCCTGGCACAAGAAGCTTGAGACACTGCCACTTCTACCCCAGAAGCAGAGCTCAAATTTGAAATAAAAGAAAAGGACCAAAAAAATGAACAACAAAAAGAATCTAATCATAGAAGGTTGTTATGGTGACAGGGAAGATCAAGACATAAATTGAGAAGAGGACAACAATGTCAAAACACCTATGGACAAAGCTCTAGAGAAAAACAGGAAGTAGTTTTAAACCCAGAAACAACTCATGGAAGAGCTCAAAAGGAGCTTAAAAAAGCATATCGGAGTGGTAGGAGAAAAGTTGGGAAAATAAATGAGAGTCATAAAAGAGAATTATGAAAAAAAAGAGTAGCTTGAAAAAAAGACAACTACCTAAAAAGTATAATTGACCAAATGGAAAAGAAAGTGCAAAAGAATTGAGGAAAACAACTCCTTAGAAGTTAGAAGAGAGAAAGTGGAAGCTAAAGACTCTATGACACATCAAGAATCAATCAAATTCAAAAGAACAAAAAAAAGAAGAAAATGTAAAATATGTCATGGGAAAAGCAACTGACTTGGAAAACAGATCCAGGAGGACTACATGAAAACCACAATGAAAAGGGGGACCTGGGAAGCATCATTCATTAAATTATCAAGGAAAATTTCCCTCATATCCTGGAACCATAGGGATGAATAGTCATTGAAAGAATCTACTCATCATCTCAGGACAGAAATCCCAAAATAAAAACTCTTAAGAATATGATAGCCAAATTACAGAAGTATCAGGTCATGGAAAAAATACTGCAAATGGCCAGAAAGAAACAATCCAAATATCAGGGAGCCACAATCAGGATTACACAGGACTTGGAAGCTGCAACATTAAAAGATTGGAGGTTATGGAACATGATATTCTGGAAGGTAAAGGACCAAGGACTACAGCCAAGAATTACTACCCCGCAAAATTAAACATAATATATCATGGGGGGAAATGGTCATTCAATGAAATAGAAAGATTTCAAGCTTTCATAAGGAAAAGATCAGAACTGAACCAAAAATATGATCTCCAATATCAAGACCCAAAAGAAGCGTAAGCAGGTAAAAAAAGAAAATAATACATAAGGGATTCACTAAAGTTAAACTGTTTACATTCCTAAATGTTTTAAAAACAATTGTATTCTTAATAGTGCAGCTAGAAGGAATGTACATAGACATAACTAAATTGGAAGGAATGATATAAAAAATAATTAAGGAATGAGAAAGAGGAGTACACTGGTTGAAGAAGGAAGGGAGAGTTAGAATAGGGTAAATTATTTCACATGAAGAGGAACAAAATACCTAGTACAGTGGAGGGGAGGTGGGCAACAGCTATTGCTTGAACCTTACTTTCATTGTTATGAGAGTATTGGCTCAAAGAGGGAATAATATATACAATTAGTTGACTATAGAAATCTCTCTTATCTGACAGGGAAACAGGAAGAGAAGTGATTAACTGTATGGGGGAACAGACAGAAAAGAGGGCAATTTGGTGGAGGTGGTAGACAGAAGCAAAACACTGGGGAAGAGGGAAAAGGTGAAAGGAGAGAAGACAAACAGGAAGAAAAATAGGATCAAGGGAAATACAGAGTTAGTAATCATAACTGTGAGTGAGAATAGATTGAACTCTCCCATAGAATGTAAGTGGATAGCAGGATGGATCAAAGACCAGAATATTACAGTATGTTGTTTATAAGAAACACACTTGCAACAGAGATAAGAAGAGAATAAAGGCAAGGGGCTGGAGCAGAATCTATTATGCTTCAGCTAACATTTTTAAAAAGCACAGGTAACAATCCTGATCTCAAAGTAAATGCAAAAATAGACCTAATTAAAAGAGATAGTAAAGGAAATTACATATTGCTAAAAGGTACCACAGACAATAAAGCAGTATCAATACTAAGCATACATGCACCAAGTGGTAAAGCATACAAATTCTTAAAGAAGATGTTAAATCAGTTACAGGAAGAAATAGCAAAACTATACTAGTGGGGGACCTCAACTGTCACCTCACAACTTGATAAGTCCAATCAAAAATAAAAAAGAAAGAAACTAAGGAGGTAAATAGAATATTAAAAAAGTTAGATATGACAGACCTTTGGAGAAAACTGAATGGGAACAGAAAGGAACATGCCTTTTTATCAGAAGTATATGGCACCTACACAAAAACTGACCATGTATTAGGTCATAAAAACCTCAAAATCCAATGTAGAAAGGCAGATATATTAAATGCATCTTTTTCAGATCATGCTGCAAAAAATTACATGTGATACAGGGCCATGGAAAGATCGGCTAAAAACTAATTAGAAAATAAATAATCTAATCCTAAAGAATGAGTGGGTCAAACAACAAATCACAGAAACAATCAGTAATTTTATTAAAGAGAATGATATAATGACAATGTTGCTGGCAGCTATTCTGGGGGTGTAAGGCCAATAATAAGACCAAGAAGATCAGCACACAGAAGGGCTGCTAGCACAGATTCTTTGATCTGCTTTTCTAAAGGAAAGCAACTTTAAGGAGTTAACAATCTTACTTTAATTAAACATACACATATCATTCACTCAGTTCAGGGGGAAAAGCCAGCACTCTGAACTTCAGAGAAAACACAAACAGAAATTACAAGCAGAAATTATATAAACAGAGCAAATAACACAAATCGATAGACAGACTTCTGACTATAGCAATACTTACATAGTTATCAGAGAGAGAAGCACCAACATATGGCTCTTCAAAGCTGAGGGACAGGGCGGAGCCAAGATGGCGGCTGGTAAGCACGGACTAGAGTGAGCTCCATACCCGAGTCCCTCCAAAAACCTATAAAAATGGCTCTGAACCAATTCTAGAACGGCAGAACCCACAGAACAGCAGAGGGAAGCAGGGCTCCAGCCCAGGACAGCCCGGATGGTCTCTGGGTGAGCTCTATTCCACATGGAGCTGGGAGCTGGGAGCTGGGAACGGAGTGGAGCAGAGCCCAGCCTGAGCGGCGTGGACGATCCAGACCAGAAACCGGGTGGAGGGGGCCCTAGCGCCCTGAATACGTGAGCAGTTACCAGACCCCTCGACCCACAAACACCAAAGACTGCGGAGAAGGTTAGTGGGAAAAGCTGCGGGAGTGGAAGGAGTTCGCGGTTCGGCTTCCAGCCCCGGGGGCAGCGGAGGTGGGGCAGCTACAGCTGTTGTTACTTCCGGCTCCAGGCCCACCTGGTGGGGGGAATTAAGTGGCGGATCGCAGCAGGGGTGCACAGCCTGCCGAAGATCTGAGCCCAGTCTGGACTGGGGGTCCTTGGGGAAGGAGGAGTGCGGCTCTGACAGAGCTGGCACCTCCCCCCCAAACGTAGAACATAGAACTCTGTAATCTACAAGCAGTCATACCCCACTGAAAAACTCAAGGGTCAAGTTAGTTGGTTGGGAATATGGCCAGGACGCGAAAACGCGCCCAGATTCAGTCTCAGACTTTGGATTCTTTCTTTGGTGACAAAGAAGACCAAAACATACAGCCTAAAGAAGACAGCAAAGTCATAGAGCCTACAACCAAAGCCTCCAAGAAAAACATGAACTGGCCCCAGGCCATAGAAGAACTCAAAAAGGATTTGGAAAAGCAAGTTAGAGAAGTAGAGGAAAAATTGGGAAGAGAAATAAGAAGGATGCGAGAAAACCATGAAAAACAAGTCAATGACTTGCTAAAGGAGACCCAAAAAAATACTGAAAAATACACTGAAGAAAACAACACCTTACATAATAGACTAACTCAAATGGCAAAAGAGCTCCAAAAAGCCAATGAGGAGAAGAATTCCTTGAAAGGCAGAATTAGCCAAATGGAAAAGGAGGTCCAAAAGACCACTGAAGAAAATACTACTTTAAAAATTAGATTGGAGCAAGTGGAAGCTAGTGACTTTATGAGAAATCAGGATATTATAAAACAGAACCAGAGGAATGAAAAAATGGAAGACAATGTGAAATATCTCCTTGGAAAAACCACTGACCTGGAAAATAGATCCAGGAGAGATAATTTAAAAATTATTGGACTACCTGAAAGCCATGATCAAAAAAAGAGCCTAGATACCATCTTTCAGGAAATTATCAAGGAGAACTGCCCTGATATTCTAGAGCCACAGGGCAAAATAGAAATTGAAAGAATCCATCGATCGCCTCCGCAAATAGATCCCAAAAAGAAATCTCCTAGGAATATTGTTGCCAAATTCCAGAGCTCCCAGATCAAGGAGAAAATACTGCAAGCAGCCAGAAAGAAACAATTTGAATATTGCGGAAACCCAATCAGAATAACCCAAGACCTGGCAGCTTCTACATTAAGAGATCGAAGGGCTTGGAATGCGATATTCCGGAGGTCAATGGAGCTAGGATTAAAACCTAGAATCACCTACCCAGCAAAACTGAGTACCATGTTCCAAGGCAAAATATGGATTTTCAATAAAATGGAGGACTTTCAGGCTTTCTCAGTGAAAAGACCAGAACTGAATAGAAAATTTGACTTTCAAACACAAGAATCAAGAGAAGCATGAAAAGGTAATCAAGAAACGGAAATTGCAAGGGACTTACTAAAGTTGAACTGTTTTGTTTACATTCCTACATGGAAAGATGATGAGTATGATTCATGAGACCTCAGTATTAGGGTAGTTGAAGGGAATATGCATATATATATATGCATATATATATGTTTATGTATATATATAAGTGAATGTGTATGTATGCATGTATCTATGTGTATATGTATGTATGTGTATATATATATATATGTAAAAGAAAGAGAGCAGACACAGGGTGAGTTGAGGATGAAGGGAAGATAGCTAAAAGAAATAAAATGAAATTAAGGGATGAGAGAGTAACTTACTGAGAGAGGGAGATAGGGAGAGATAGAATGGGGTGGATTATCTCCCATAAATGTGGCAAGAGGAAGCAGTTCTAGGAGAGGAGGGGAGTGGGCAGGTGAGGGGGGAATGAGTGAACCTTGCTCTCATCAGATTTGGCCTGAGGGGGAATACCATACATACTCAGTTGGGTATCTTACCCCACAGGAAAGAAGAGGTAGGAAGATAAAAAAAAAAAATAAAAGGCAGGGGGATGATGGAGGGGAGGGCAGATGGGGGTGGAGGTAATCAAAACAAACACTTTGGAAAGGGGACAGGGTCAAGGAAGAAAAATCAATAAAGCGGGATGGGTTGGGAAGGAGCAAAATGTAGTTAACCTTTCACAACATGAATAGTGTGGAAGGGTTATACATAATAATACATGTGTGGCCTAGGTTGAATTGCTCAACTTCTTAGGGAGGGTGGGTGGGAAGGGAAGAGGGAAGGGAATTTGGAACTCAAAGTTTTAAAATCAGATGTTCAAAAACAAAAAAACTTTTTGTATGCAACTAAAAAATAAGATACACAGGCAATGGGGCGTAGAAATTTATCTTGCCCTACAAGAAAGGAAGGGAAAAGGGGATGAGAGGGGAGGGGGGTGATAGAGGGGAGGGCTGACTGGGGAACAGGGCAACCAGAATATACGCCATCTTGGAGTGGGGGGGAGGGCAGAAATGGGGAGAAAATTTGTAATTCAAACTGTTGTGAAAATCAATGCTGAAAACAAAATATGTTAAATAAATAAATTGCATTAATAAAAAAAAAAAAAGCTGAGGGACTCCTCAACTGCTACCCAGAGTTTCATCTGGTGAAATCAAAGGAATGTTCTTCCAATGAGTGAGCCCCCAAAGCAAAATGCTAACCTCCAAGTATATATACAATTCTTCAGGGTCAGAGGGAATCACAATCATGTGTTTCAAACTCATGTGACTTAGGCTTTCTTGAGACTTAAGCAGGTCATTAAAGATTCCTGATTCTATCAAAGACTCAGTCAAAGGCACCTGGTTGCCTCAGTACTGAGAAGTACTCCAAAAGAAAAAAACAGGGAAAAGTCCAACTTTGCTTACCATTACAAATAACAATGCTGAGACAATATACAAAAATTTATGCAATGCAGCCAAAGCAGTACTTAAGGGAAATTTTATTTCTCTAAATTCTTACATCACCAAAATAGGAAAAGAACAAAACAGTGAATTGGGCATGCAACTAAAAAAATTCAAAAAAGAACAAAATAAATATCCCCGGCTGAGCACCAAATTGGAAATCCTGAAAATCAAAGATGAGGTTAATAAGATTTTTTTAAAAAGCTATTGAGGTAATAATAAATAAATTTAGAAGCTGGTTTTATACAAAAAAGTAAGATAGATAAGCCATGAGTTAATGTGATTTAAAAAAGAAAGAAGAAAACCAAATATCCAGTATCGACAATGAAAAGGGTGAAACCACCACCAAATAAGAAGAAGGTAAAGCAATCATTAGGAAATATTTTGCCCAATTATATGAAAGCAAATCTGAAAATCTGAGCAAAATCAATGAATACTTACAAAAATATAAATTATCCAGATTAACATATCAGGAGACAGAATGTCTAAATAACCCTGTCTCAGAAAAAGAAATTGAACAAGCCATTCATGAACTCCCTAAGAAAAAATCCCCAGGGCCAGACGGGTTCACAAGTGAATTCTACCAACTATTTAAAGAACTAATTGCAATACTATACAAACGAGTTGGAAAATAGGCAAAGAAGGAGTTCTACCTGACTCCTTTTATAACATAAATATGGTGTTGATACCTAAACCAGGAAGAACTAAAATAGAGAAAGAAATATGTAGACCAATTTCACTAATGAATATTGATGCAAAATTTTAAATAAAATACTAGCAAGGTGATTTCAGGAATGTATCACAAGGACTATACATTGTGACCAGGTAGGATTTATACCAGGAATGCAGAGGTGTTTTGATATTAGGAAAGCTATCAACATAATTGACCATATGAACAACAAAACTAACAGAAATCCTATAGTTATCTCAGATGCTGAGGAACATTTTGATGAAATACAGCCTCTATTCCTATTTAAAAAACAAAGAAAAAACCTAGAGAGCACGGGAATAAAGGGAGCATTCCTTAAATTGGTAAGCTGTATCTATCTAAAACCATCAGCAAACATTATCTGTAATGGGGATAGGCTAGAAGAGGACAGCATTGACACTATACCCACATCTGAAAACTCAAAAGGGAATGTGAACTGGTGTCCAACCCATAAAGCATTCCTGGAAGAACTCAAGAATGACTTTGAAAAACCAAACTAGAGAGGTAAAAGGAAAAATGGAAAAAATATGCGAAAAATAATTGATGAGAACATATCTTTAAAAAGTAAAATTGGCAAAATGACTAAAGAGGTTCAGAATATAAATGGAGAGAATGTCTCATTGAAAACTAAAATTAACCAAATGGAAAAGAGATACAGAAGCTACATGAAGAAAATGATACATTAAAAATTAGAATTGGGGAAGTAGAAGTTCATGACTCTGTGAGACATCAAGAATCAGTCAAGCAAAATCTAAAGAATGAAAAAATAGAAGAAAATGTGAAATATCTGATTGGAAAAACAACTGACCTGGAAAATAGATCCAGGAGAGATAATCTAAGAATTATTGGTCTAACTGAAAGCCATGATGAAAAAAAGAACCTGGAAAGTATCTTCCAAGAAATCAACAAGGAAATCTGTCCCAAGGTCATAGAACCAGAGGGTAAAATAGTCATCAAAAGAATCCAATGGTCATCCCCTAAAGGCAATCCCAAATTGAAAACTCCAAGGAATATTGTAGCTAAATTCCAGAACTATTAAGTCAAGGAGAAAATACTTCAAGCAGCCAGAAAGAAACAATTCAAATATCACGGAACTACAGTCAGGATCACGCAGGATCTTGCAACTTCTACAATACAAGAAAGGAGGAATTGGAATATGATATTCTAAAAGGCAACGGATCTTAGATTACAACCAAGAATCAACTACCAAGCAAAACTGAGCATAATTTTTCAGGCAAGGAGATGGACATTCAACGACATAAGGTAATTCTAGAACTTCCTAATGAAAAGGCCAGAACTCAATGTAAAATTTGATATTCAAATACAAAACTCAAGAGAGACATGAAAAGGTAAAAGGCAGGTGGGGAGAAACTGTGTTATTCACAAGGGAAAATTGTTTACATCCTTATGTAGGACTACATTGATTTATAGATGCTGTATGTGTATGTATGTATGTATATATACATATGTATATGTATATATATATCAATCTTGAGAATGATAGAGTTATTATGACAATCGAAAGGTATATACATAGACTGAGTCTGTCAGTATAAAGCAATTGATGTGATAATAAAAAAAATAATTAAGGGGTGCAAAGGGATTGTTCTTGGAGAAGACATAAGGAGGAGGAAAAAAAGGGTAAATTATTCCACATGAAGAGGAACAAAAACATAGAGGGAAAGAAGGGAGGGAGAAAAGCAGTGTTTGACATTTACTCTCATTGGATTTGGTTCAAGGAGGGAATAACATACGCTGATAAAAATAGGAATCAAATTTGTCCTATAGGCAGTAGGAGGGTAAGGAAAAAGAAAAGGGGGGGTGGATAGAAGGGAGGGAAGAAATAGCAAGGGAAAAGTGGTAAGATAAGGGAGGAGTGTCATTAGGAAGGGAAAATTGAGGAAGACGGTGGTCAAAAGCAAAACTCTTTTGAGGAACTGAAGGGGGAAGGGAGAAAAAAAGGCATAAAAGGGCAGAAATAAGATGGAGAAAAAGACACAGATAGTAATCATAACTGTGAATGTGAATGGGATGAATTCTCCCATAAAATGGAGGTGGATATCAGGATGGATTAAAAACCATGATCCCACAATATGTTGTTTACCAGAAACACATTTGAAACAGGGCACTACACACAGAGTAAAGGTAAAAGACTGGAGTAGAATATGTTATGCTTCAGCTAAAGTAAACAAAGCCGGGGAAGCAATCCTAATTTCAGACAAAGCAAAAGCAAAGTTAGGTCTAATTAAAAGAGATAAAGAAGGACACTATGTCCTGCTACAAGGTACCATTGGCAATGAAGCAATATCATTACTTGGCATATATGCACCAAGTGGTAGAAGTTTAGGGAGTTACAAGAAGAAATAGACAGCAAAACTATACCAGTGGGGGACCTCAATCTTCACCTGTGTGAACATAATAAATTGAACCTCAAAATAAACAAGAAAGAAGGTAAGGAGGTGAATAGAATTCTAGAAAAGGCAGATGTGATAGACCCCTGGAGAAAACTGAATGGGGATAAAAAGGAATATATCTTTTTTCTCAGTGGCAAATGGCACATGTACTAGGTAATAAAACTTCAAAATCCAGTGAAAAGGCAGAAATAATCAATGCATCCTTTTCAGGTCATGATGCAATAAAAATTTTTTTATAGAAGATGGCAGCTGGAAAGCAGGTACTAGCATGAGCTCCCCATCAAGTCCCTCCAAAAACCTATTAAAAATGGCTCTGAACCAATTCTAGAACTGCAGAACCCACAAAATAGCAGAGGGAAGCAGGGATCCAGCTGAGGACAGCCTGGATGGTTGCTGGATGAGGTCTATCACGCATAGAGGTGGGAGCAGAGCAGAGCGGAGCAGAGCCCAGCGTGGGCCGCACAGACCAACCAGACTAGGAGCCGGGCGGAACAGGCACTAGCACCCTGAGTCAGTGAGCTGTGGCAGTTGCCAGACTTCTCAACCCACAAACACCAAAGACAACAGAGAAGAACTGCAGAACCCACAAAATAGCAGAGGGAAGCAGGGCTCTAGCCCAGGACAGCCTGGATGGTCTCCAGGTAAGGTCTATCCCACACGGAGCTGGGAGCAGAGCGGAGCAGAGCCCAGCATGGGCGGCATAGACCAATCAGACAGGAGCCAGGTGGACCATGTCCTAGGGCCCTGAATCAGTGAGCTGCAGCAGTTACCAGACTTCTCAATCCACAAACACCAAAGACAACAGAGAAGGTTAGTGGGAAAAGCTGCCGGGGACAGAGTGAAAGAAGGAGTTTGCAGTTCAGCCACTGTCCCGGGGGCAGCGGAGGTGGGGCAGCTACAGAACTACAGTTGCAGTTGCTTCAGACCCCAGGCCCACATGGTGGGAGGAATTAATGGCAGATCAGAGCAGGAGTGAAGAGCCTGCTGAAGATCTAAGTCCAGTCCGGGTTGGGGGTTCTTGGGGAAGAAGGAGTGTTGGTGTGGCAGAGCTGGCGCATACCCCCAAACTTGGAACATAGTACTATTTACTCTACAAGCAGTCATACCCCGCTGAAAAACTCATGGGTCAAGTAAGTTGGCTGGGAACATGGCCAGGCAGCGAAAACGCAACCAGAGTCAGTCTCAGACTTTGGAATTTTTTTTTGGTGACAAAGAAGACCAAAACATACAGACAAAAGAAGTCAACAAAGTCAAAGCACCTACAACAAAAGCCTCCAAGAAAAACATAAACTGGTCTCAGGCCATGGAAGAGCTCAAAAAGGATTTGGAAAAGCAAGTTAGAGAAGTAGAGGAAAAATTGTGAAGAGAAATGAGAAGGATGCAAGAAAACCATAAAAACAAGTCGATGACTTGCTAAAGGAGACCCCAAAAAAATACTGAAAAATATACTGAAGAAAACAACACCTTAAAAATAGACTAAGTCAAATGGCAAAAGAGCTCCAAAAAGCCAATGAGAAGAATGCCTTGAAACGCAGAATTAGCCAAATGGTAAAGGAGGTCCAAAAGACCACTGGAGAAAATACTACCTTAAAAATTAGATTGGAGCAAGTGGAAGCTAGTGACTTGGTGAGAAATCAAGATATTATAAAACAGAACCAAAGGAATGAAAAAATGGAAGATAAATGTGAAATATCTCATTGGAAAAACCACTGACCCAGAAAATAGATCCAAGAGAGATAATTTAAAAATTATTGGACTATCTGAAAGCCATGATCAAAAAAAGAGCCTAGATATCATCTTTCAAGAAATTATCAAGGAGAACTGCCCTGATATTCTAGAGCCAGAGGGCAAAGTAGAAATTGAAAGAATCTACTGATCGCCTCCTCAAATAGATCCCAAAAAGAAATCTCCCAGGAATATTGTCACCAAATTCGAGAGCTCCCAGATCAAGAAGAAAATACTGCAAGCAGCCAGAAAGAAACAATTTGAGTACTGTGGAAACACAATCAGAATAATCCAAGATCTAGCAGCTTCTACATTAAGAAATTGAAGGGCTTGGAATACAATATTCCAGAGGTCAATGGAGCTAGGATTAAAACCAAGAATCACCTACCCAGCAAAACTGAGTATCATGCTCCAAGGCAAAATATGGACTTTTTATAAAATAGAGGACTTTCAAGCTTTCTCAGTGAAAAGACCAGAGCTGAATAGAAAATTTGACTTTCAAACACAAGAATCAAGAGAAGCATGAAAAAGTAATGAAGAAAAAGAACAAGAAAAAGAAATTGCAAGGGACTTACTAAAGTTGAACTGTTTTGTTTACATTCCTACATGATGTGTATGATTCATGAGACATCAGTATTAGGGTAGCTAAAGGGAATATGCATATACACACACACACATATACATATATATGTTTATGTATATATATATATATATATATATATATATATATGCATATGTGTGTATGTATGTATATATGTGTGTGGAGAGAGGGAGAGAGAGAGAGAGAGAGAGAGAGAGAGAGAGAGAGAGAGAGAGAGAGAAAGCAGGCACAGGGTAAGTTGAAGATGAAGGGAAGATATCTAAAAGAAATAAATTCAAATTAAGAGATGAGACAGGAATATATTGAGAAAGGGAGATAGGGAGAGATAGAATGGAGTAAATTATCTCGCATAAAAGTGGCAAGAAAAAGCAGCTCTGTAGGAAGAGAAGAGAAGGCAGGTGAGGGGGAATGAGTGAATCTTGCTCTCATCAGATTTGACCTGAGGAGGGAATACCATACATACTCAATTGGGTATCTTACCCCACAGGAAAGAAGGAGGAAGAAGATAAAAGGGGGGGGGGATGATAGAAGGGAGGGAAGATGGGGGTGGAGGTAATAAAAACAAACACTTTCGAAAAGGGACAGGTTCAAGGGAGAAAATTCAATAAAGGGGGATAGGTTGGGAAGGAGCAAAATATAGTTAGTCTTTCACAACATGAGTATTGTGGAATGGTTATACATAATGATATGCATGTGGCCTATGTTGAATTGTTTGACTTCTTAGGGAGGGTGGCTGGGAAGGGAAGAGGGGAGAGAATTTGGAACTCAAAGTTTTAAAAACATATGTTCAAAAACAAAAAAAAAGTTTTTGCATGTAACTGGAAAATAAGATACACAGGCAATTGGGCATGGAAATTTATCTTGCCCTACAAGAAAGGAAGGGAAAAGGGGATGGGAGGGGAGTGGGGTGACAGAAGGGAGGGCTGACTGGGGAACAAGGCAACCACAGTATATGCCATCTTGGAGTGGTGGGAGGGTAGAAATGGGGAGAAAATTTGTAATTCAAACTCTTGTGAAAAATCAATGCTGAAAACAAAATATATTAAATAAAAAAAATCTAAAAAATAATTATTTATAATGAAGTAACATGGAAAGATAAACTAAAAATTAATTGGAAACTAAATAAGCTAATCCTAAAAAAAATGAGTCAAAGAACAAATCATAGAAAAGAATGAATAACTTCATTCAAGAGAATGACAATAATGAGACGACATACCAAAATTTATGGGATACAGCAACAGCAGTTCTTAGGAGAAATTTTATATCTTTGAATGCTTACTTGAATAAAATACTGAAAAAGGAGATCAATGAATTGGCCATGCAACTGAAAAAGCTAGAAAAAGAACTAATTGAAAATCCTCAATTAAATACCAAATTAAAAATACTGAAAACCAAAGGAGAAATTAATAAAATTAAATTAAGAAAAGTTTTGAACTAATAAAAAAAACTAAGAGCTAGTTTTATGAAAAAACCAATAAAATCGATAAAACTTTGTTCAATTTGATTTAAAGAAAAGAAAGAAGAAACCCAAATTACCAGTATCAAAAATGAAAAGGGTGAATTTGCCTGCAGTGAAGAGGAAATTGAAACAATAATTAAGAACTATTTTGCTTATTGTACGGCCATAAATGTGACAACCTGAGGGAAATAGATGAATATTTCAAAAATATAAATTGCCCAGGTTAACAGACGAGGAAGTAAAATATCTAATTAACCCCAGCTAGAAAAAGAAATTGAGCAAACCAACAATGAACTCCCTAGGAAAAAATCTTCAGGGCAAGATGGTTGTACATGTGAATTCTATCAAACATTTAAAAAACAATTAATTCCCATACTTTATCAACTATTTGGGAAAATAGGGGAAGAAGGAGTCCTACCAAATTCTTGTTATGACACAAACACTATACTAATACCTAAATCAGGAAGAGTCAAAAGAGAGGAATAAAATTATAGACCAATTTCCCTAATGAATATTGATGCAAAAATTTTAAATAAAATATATGGACATAATTACAAAACACTTTTCACACAAATAAAGTCCGATCTAAATAAATGGGAAAACACCAGTTCCTCGTGGTTAGGTCAAGGTAATATAATAAAAAAGACAATTTTATCTATATTGATTTGCTTGTTCAATGCCATACCAATCAAACTACCAAAAAACTATTTTAGAGAGCTGGATAAAATAATGACAAAATTCATCTGGAAGAGTAAAAGGTCCAGAATATCATGGGAATTAATGAAACATAATGCAAGGGAAGGTGGCCTAGCCATAGGAGATATTAAACTGTGCTGTAAAGCAGCAGTCATCAAAACTATTTGATACTTGCTAAGAAACAGAATGGTGGATCAGTGAAATGGGTTTGGTAGACAAAACATAGGGGTCAGTGATTATAGCAATCAATTGTTTGGTAAACCCAAAGACTCCAGCTTCTGGGATAAGAATTTACTGTTTCAAAAAAAGTGCTGGGAAAATTGCAAAATGGTATGGCAGAAACTAAGCAAAGACCAACATCTTACACCATATACCAAAATAAAGTCAAAATGGCTTCATGATTAAGGAATAAAGGCTGCTACCATAAGCAATTTGGAGAGAAAGGAATAGTTTACCTGTCAGATTTAAGGGAAAGGGAAGAATTCATGATCCAACAAGAGATAGAGAGCTTTACAAAATGCAAAATGGATAATTTTGATTAAGTTAAATTGAAATATTTTTGTATAAACAAAGCCAATGCAACAAAGATTAGGAGGGAAGCAGAAAATTGGGAGAAAATCTTTACAACCAGTGTTTCTAATAAAGGCCTAGCATGTAAAATATACAGGGAACTGGGCCAAATTTATAGGAATACAATTCATTCCCCAATTGAGAAATGGTAAAAGGATATGAACAGGCAGTTTTCAGAGGAAGAAATTAAAGATATCTATAGGCATATGAAAAAATACTGTAAGTCACTATTGGTTAGAGAAATGTAAATCAGAACAACTCTTGGGTACCACATCTTTCCTGTCAGATTGGCTAAAATGAAAAAACAGGGAAATTGTAAATGCTGGAGAAGTTGTGGGAAAGTTGAAACACTAATGCATTGTTGGTCGAGTTGTAAACTGATCCAACCATTGTGGAGAGCAATTTGGAACTATGCCCAAAGGGCTATAAAATGTGCATACCCTTTGACCCATCAATACCACTTCTAGGGCTGTATCCTAAAGAGATCACACAAGTGGGAAAGGGACACATATGTACAGAAATATTTATAGCAGCTCTTTTTGTGGTAGCAAAAAATTTTAAATCAAGGGGAGGCCTATCAATTGGGGAATGGCTAAACAAGTTGTGGTATACTATTATGCTATAAAAAATGGGGAAGATGTGGACTTCGTAATAATCTGGACAGACCTACATGATATGATGCTGAGTGAGGGGAGCAGAACCAGGAGAATATTGTACACAACCACAGACATATTGTTTCTCTGATGACTAACTTTGATAGATTTGGCTCTTCTCATCAATACAAGGTTCAAACACAACTCCAAAGGACTCATGATGGAAAGTTATCTACATCCAGAGAAAGAATTATGGAGTCTGAATGCAGATTGAAGAAAACTATGTGCTCTCTCTTTTTTCTCTTGTCTTTTGGTTTTGTTTCTTCTTTCTCATGATTCATTCTGTTGGTCATAATTCTTCTTTATAACTTGACTATTGTGTAAATATGTTTAATGAAAAGATACATGTAGAACGTAGATCCAATTCCATGTCATCTTGTGGGGGAAGGGTGACAGGAGGGAGGGGAAGAAAATTTGGAACTCAAAAATTTATGGAACTGAGTGTTGTAAACTAAAAATTAAAAATTAAAAAAAAATAAATCAATGTTTTACTTCTCTCTTCTGTATGGACAGTCTGTTACATTTTGCAATTCAGAACCATGCCAGTATATTCATAGCAATACCAACCACTGTCAATATTGCCTTGGTGATACAGTTGGTGTCACAAACAGGATCATAAGGTAGAAAATCTCTATTTTGAGGCAGAAGGGCTTCAGAGGAAGAAATGTATATCCCAGGATGGGAGGATTTACCTTATTCCTCCCTAGTAAGGGAATGGGATAAAAGCACTGAACTCTGTGAAAACTGGGAACAGAGGCTACAGAAGGGAAAACCTAGTGATTTGGAAAAATGTTTGCAAGGAATATCAATGAAACCGGGGAAAGAACTTGGAGGAGTGTGTAGAAGATGTTGAGTTTTGCTAATAGATTACCATATTATATGTAAAAGCAGGGACAAACTGTTGTAGGAAAAAGCTCAGATGGAGAGGGAGTTGGCTGGTGTGTTACAGCATTCAAGTTACCTTTAGAAGAGCAAGTTCAAGGGTCTCAGGTGGTAGAAGAAAAAATTGTTCATTTAGCTAAGAAAAAAAATGAAAAACTAGCAAAAGGATAGTGCATGCAATTTTGGTACAGGGTGAGCCTAGTTGCCAGGATAATGATGACTACCAGGAGAGTGCATGGGCAGAAAATGAAACAATGTTAGATGCAGCTCCTCAGGCAGAAGCTCACCCAGTACTAAGAAGAAAGCAAGAGAACCAGGGTGGGAATACAGTGTCCAAGGAGGTATTTGAGGATTTTAATCAGCAGGAGGCCACAGATAATTTGAGTCAGTTCACCCAAAAGATAGTAGAATAGTTAATATCTTGGATGGTGATGAAGGGGATGGAGGAGTATGGGTATATAGCATGGATTGCTTGAACTTCATAGATATTAGAATCTTTTTGTACAGCAAGCTTTTAGGGATTACTGTAGGCAAGGAGGTAACAATACAATTAATCTGTTAGCTTTAACAGCAGAAGGATACAACAGAGAGTATCCTACTGATTCTATGCAGCCTAGTGGAGATAGACTCTGATATTCACTTAGGGACTGTATAAGAAAGTTAAAGGAGGAGACAATGAAAACTGCCATAATGACCAGAAACATAAAAATTTATAATGATACTCCCTTGGCAGTTTCTCATTGAAATATAATAGTGGAGATGGCTCCTCTTGCTTATAAGCACCTAGTTCTGACTCTACTAACTGGGGAGATAGGGCACCCTCTTTTGGAGGTGCTGGATAAGATTTCACAGTTAAGTGACTTAAGAGACTGGGGAAAAGATAAATTTCTTAGAGAGATAAGAGTGAACAGCCAGCAGATTCAAAGTCAGAATAGATTGATGAGAAAAGAATTGTTTACTACTCTATTGAGAGCAGGGATAGATTTTGGGAGAATAGATGGTATTCCAACTAATGAGCTATACCAAATGTACTAAGAAAAGGGGCTTAATATCAGATGCAATAGGGAAGTAAGAACTGCCCCTACAGATCCTCCTGAATCCTTGTATACAAGTTTTTTACACCTTCAGAGAGAATAGCCCCAGCACAAATTAAAGAAATACACGAATGGGATTACAGACCCCATATTAAATGAATCAAATAGTGTAACTAGGGCATTAATAGATACTGGGGCAGAGGCCTCCCTTATATATGGAAACTCTGATAAGTTTAAACATGGAACTCCTATTACCATTAAAGTACTGAGAGTGGCTGAAATATCAGCCAGACAAATCAAACTAATGATGAAAATTAGACAATTACCTAAGAAAGAATATACTGTGGTAATTGTACCAATTCCTGAATACATTATTAGAATGGATATATTGCGAGGTATGACTAAATTTCCCTGAGGGGAGATACCAATTTTCAGTAAGGAAGATAGGAATCAATACAGTTTTAGTGGGTAAAATAAAAATGGGCCTAATCACTTTACCTGAACCTTCTGAAGTAATTACTTTAAAGCAATATCATGTACTAGGTGGGCAAGATGAAATTACCAGTACTATAAAGGAATATGTTGAGGCAGGAGTGTTAGTCCCTACAACCACTTGATGGAATAATCCTGTCTGGCCAGGACAAAAGTCAGATGGGATATGGAGAATGACAGTGGATTATAGACAATTGAATGAGGTGACACCTCCATTTTATGCTGCTGTTCCAGATGCCATTTAATCAATCAAAAGAATCCAGAAATATTATGGGACTTAGTACACAGTTATTGATTTAACCAATGTTTTCTTTACTATCCCAGTAGATTCTAAACAGTGGGACCAGTTTGCTTTCATTTGGAAGAGTTGACAATGTATTTTTACCCACTTGCCGCAAGGATATCTTCATAGCCCCACTATTTGTCATAGAATTCTGGCTGAACATTTGGACAAATGAGAGCTACCTGGTAAACTGCTTACCCACTACAAAAATGATATTATCATGCAGGGAGAAAATGTAAAAGATGTGGAAAACAGTTATGCTTTTAATTGAGTATATGAAAAGCAAAGGGTGGGAAATTAACCCTGCAAAGTTTCAAGGGCCAGCTTAAACCATAAAATTTTGGGCTATACAATGGAATAAGGGGCCGTGAGAGATGCTCCCACAAGCCCAACAAAAGATGCAGGATTCCCCTATCCTTACCAATAAAAAAGAGGCCCAAAAGTTCATAGGATTATTTGGATATTGGAAATTTCACATTCCACCTCTAGAACAGATTTTAAAACCCTTGTATAAAGTTACTAGGGAAAAATATGAATTTTATTGGAGACTTAAACAGAGTAAAGTTATTGAAGAAGCCAAAGCTGCTATAGAATTGGCCCTAGATTTACAGTCTATACAAAATGGCCCAATGGAATTACAAGTACAGGATGAACATGCAAACTGGAGTTCATGGCAAAAACAACAAAGTTGAAATATTCCCTTAGGATTTGGGTCTAGGAAACTCCCTTCATCTGGGGTTCAATACCCCTTTTGAAAAGTAGTTATTAGCTGCATATTGGGCTTTGGTAGAGACTTTGGGCCATGAAGTAATATTAAGGCCTGGAATCCCAATTATGACCTCATTAGTGAGTACCCCAGCTAATCACAGAATTTTACATGTGTAAGAGGCCAGCATAATTAGATGGAAATGGCATCTTAAAAGTAGATCTAAAACTGGTAAAAGTGGAGCTTCTGCTCTCTCTACATGAATCTACAGTGAACATAGACACTGAGGGAAATGATAAACACCTTGAACCAAGGCCATAGTTGGCACATTTCTTGGTAAAAATGAAATGAGAGATACAATGGATTAACTGAAGAACAAAAGAAATGTCCATGGTTTACTGATGGGGCAGCAAAATATTTGGGCCATAAAAGACATTGGAAAGCAGTAGCCTATAACCCATGCACTAGGCAGACTTTGGAAAGTACTGGGACAGATAGAAATAGTCAATATGCTGCATTTTTGGCAGTACATCAAGCTATCAAACAGAACAAGGAGGACAGTGTCATATATTCACTGATTCATGGGCAATACCTAAGGTGTTAGCTACATGGATGCCCATGTGAAAAAATCAAAATTGGGAAATTCATGGCAAAGAAGTCTGGGGCAAAGAATCATAGGAAGATATATGGTACATGTCTTTGGTTACTAGGTTGTCAGTTTTTCCTGTAGCTGCTCACGTGGCCCTCATCACAGAATGTGCACGTGCTAATCAACTAGCAAAGATTGCTTCTCAACTGATGATCTGGTACTAGCAAAATAGGTCCATCAAACAGCCAACCATTTAGGGGTCCAGGCCACATATCAGTGGGCACAAGATCAATATATTAGTATCTCTCGTTTATTGTTGAAGTAAGTAGCAGAGGAATGCTATATATGTCAACCGGAAAAGGAACAAGCTGTTCCTTGGGTAGTAACTGGAGAGATAGCAAGGGGAAAAGTTCCAGGCCAAATTTGGCAAATAGATTATATTGGACTCCTACCCTAAGATAAAGGATGCAAATTTATAGGTACTTGTGTTTACACCTGTTTAGGTGTACTAGTGGCTTGCCCTCATAAGAATGTGACTCAGAAAAACACCTGTGAAACTCTAGAAATCATATGTCTATACTATGGAACTCGAAGTTTTAAAGTGACAATGAGTCACATTTCAAAGGTAATGAAATGAAGAGATATTGTATATCAAACAATATAAAATGTCATATTACATATTATCTACAAGCATCTGGATTAATTGAAAGAATGAATGGATTATTGAAAGAACAGTTAATAAAGTTAAGTTCTAATAATTTGTGTCAACATTGGAAGGATAATTTGTTCACTGCTTTATGTAATTTGAATAATAGACCATTGGGAGAAAGTCCACATCTAGGCAGAATGATGACCCCAAATCTGCAAATTAGAAAACAGCAATCACATAAAATCCCAAATATTGAGTATTAAATTATGAGGCACGATGTCCCACCACTGTTTCTAGGAACATCTGGTTCAGCAGAATATGCTTTATGTTATTTTGTTTAGAGTACTTGTGGTTGAATAGAAAAGAAATAAGAAAAAATCTACACTGGAATATGTATGAGAATCCCTAAGAATCATTTTGGATGGATATTACCTCAATCAGGATTAGCAGCTCAAGAAATACATGTATTGGCTAGAGTGATAGATTCTAATTATCAAGGAGAAGTTATTGTGACATTACAAAATTTAGGTGAAAAACCCGTACGGCTTTATATGAATGATAGAATAGTTCAAGTGATTATCATTCCTTGTGAAACAATACCCTCTGTGAAAACTGACCCTCCTTTCAAAATAACTATCAGAGTAACTGAAAGGTTTGGTTCTACTGATAGAACAGGATTGGGAGTTAAAGTATGGGTAAAACAGAAGCTGGATTATGTTCCAAAAGCTATAGAAATTATAATACATATGAAGAATCATACTGCAACTGTTGTTTATTCAGAAGAAGATGATTACCAAATTGTACCCTTAACTCATATATTCTACCCTGAATGAGGCTATGATAGTGGGTTCATGGACTCCAGAAACATGGCTGACTCTAAATCTGCTTTGCTTCTGGTTATTGTCTCCTTGCTTCTTTTTGGGTTTTGTCTGTTAAAATTGTTTGATAGATTTGTTTCTTGCAGGCTTAGTACTCTCCACATGCACATGTCTGATCATTTAAGCCCAATGTTACCCTCTATCCATGACTGTGATGTGTCACCCCTGGACCTGGTGTCAACCAAGCTCTGGATGCCAGCTAAAGAATTGACCTCTTGATTGGTCCCTCTTGACCCAGGAACAGCTCTACATCCAATTTCAGCAGGAGGTAGCTATGGAGGACGAGACCTTTGCCACTTACCCCAAGATTTTGGGCCCAATTCATTTGAGGAGGGCATGATGGCAGCACCATAAGTTATTGTTTTATGTGCTTATTTTGTGTTATCTCTGGTATATTGATGTAAAGTTCTATAGATACCTGTTGCCCCATTGACCTATATAACAGATAAGAAAGATCTTGGGGCTGAATATATTGTTAATGTATTTTTGCTTAATGGGAAGATCTTTGCCACCCATTAATAGGCCCATGTGACCTACTTAAGTCACATGGAAGCATAAGTCACATGAAGCCTGTGGTGGGAGGAGCTTGCTGAATGCTTAGAGCAAGAAGAGTGAAACAGAACTGAGAGGAAGTGAAGTCAGAGCAGTTAAAGTGGTGGAAGAGAGCCGAAGTAGGCAAGGAGGCAACTAGGATTGTTAGTGTTTATTTATGGGAAAACCCTGGCAGGGTGAAAGCTTTGGAATGGAGTTGCTCTCTCTTGTGATAATATGTATTAACTTCTTTGTTGCTACGATGGACTCAGTTTACTGGTGTTGGGATTTGGCTTTCTGGTGTCTGAATAAATGTTTTGCTTCTCTCTTATATATGGAGCTTCTGTTATATTTTGCAATTCAGAACCATGCCAGCATATTAATAGCAATAGCAACCACCGTGAATATTGCCTTCATGATACAGGCAGAAACAATAGAAGTGGCTGCTTCCAGAGCTCTCAGACCACAGACAGTGGGGGAATCAAGCAGGTGATCACAATGTGACCTCTTTGCTGGCACTGCAGCAGGATTCTCTTGCTTTGCCTGTGCTTGGATTTGGGTTGTAGCCTTGGGTGGTTGTCCTGGGGTGAGGAGGAGTGCTGCCATGGCAGAGCTTGTGGTAATATTGGAGAGGGAAACCTCCTCACAGTAGCAAGGCAGAAAGGAGTGCTTGTGGTCATGCACAGACCAGAGCACAGGCCAGGAGAGGAGTAAACACACCTCCTTTGATGTTTCCACTTTGGAAGAACTGAAAATTTACAGGTCCCTAGAAGCATCTCTGAAAACAGCTGCTCAAAACTCCTGAAACTTGGGACAGTACACTATCTAGAGTGGAAACAGAACCATACCTTAACAAGGAGTTAAAAATAATTGGATGGGAAAGTGAGCAAACAGCAGGGGAAAACAACTCAGAGTACAGAATCTTACTTTGGTGACAAAGATGATGAAAACATACAACCAGAATAAGACAGCAAAGTCAAAGCTCCTACCTCCAAAGCCTCCAAGAAAAATGTGAATTGTTTGAAGGTCATAGAAGAGCTCAAAAAGGATTTTGAAAATCAAGGAAGAGAAGTAGAGGAAAAAAATGAAAAGACACATGAGAGTGGTGCAAGAAAATCATGAAAAAAAATAAGTCAATAGCTTTCTAAGGGGGGGAGACCCAAAAAATATGCTGAAGAAAATAACACCTTAAAAATAAACTAACCCAAATGGCAAAAGATGTCCAAAAGGCCAATGAGGAGAAAATATGCCTTCAAAAGGAGAATTGGTCAAATGGAAAATAAGGTTCAAAAGTACACTGAAGAAAATAATTCCTTAAAAATTAGAATGGAAAAAATGGAAGCTAATGACTTTATGAGAAATAAAGAAATCATGAACCAGATCCAAAAGAATGGGAAAATGGAAGACAATAAGAAAATCTCATTGGAAAAACAACTGACCTAATAAGTAGATCCAGGAGAGAGAATTTTTGAATTACTGGACTATCTGAAGTCCATAATCAAAAAAGAGTCTGGACATTGTCTCTGAAGATTTTATCAAATGTAAGTGCCCTGATGTTTTGGAACCAAAGGGTAAAATTGAAATTGAAAGAATCCACTTATCGCCTCCTGAAAAACATTCCAAAATGATCCCAGGGATATCATAGCCAAATTCCAGAGGTCACAAGTGAAAGAGAAAGTATTGCGAGCAGTCAGAAAGAAACAATTCAAGTATTGTGGAAACACAATCAGGATAATACAAGATCTAACAGCTTCTACATTAAGGGGTCAGAGGGCTTAGAATATGATATTCTGGAGGTCAAAGGAGCTAGGATTAAAACCAGGAATCACCTACCCAGCAAAACTCAGTATAATCCTTCAGAGGTAAAAATAAACATTCAATGAAATAGAGGATTTTGAAGCATTTTGGTGAAAAGACTAGAGCTGAATAGAGAATTTGATTTTTGAATACAAGACTCAAGAGAAGCATGAAAATATAAACCAGAAAGAGAAATCATAAGGGATGTATTAAAGTTGAACTGTTTACATTGCTACATGGAATGATGATATTTGTACCTCAGTATTAGTGTAGTTGGAGAGAATATTTATACAAACAGAGGACACAGGGTGAGTTGAATATGAAGGTATGGTATCTAAAAATAAAATTAAGGATTGAGAGAAGAATGTACTGGGAGATGTAGAATGGGGTAAATTGTCTCATCTAACAGAGGCAGCTTTTACCTTATTCTCATTGAACTTGGCTTAAGGAGGGAATAACATATGCACTCTATTGGAGATGGAAATATATCTTATCCTATAGGAAAATAGAGGGGAAGGGAATAAAAAGTGGGGGGATGTTAGAAGAGAGGGCAGATTGGGGGAGGGGTAATCAAAAGCAAACACTTTTGAGGAGGGACAGGGTCAAAAGTGAGAATCTAATAGACAGGGCAGGATAAAATGGAGGGAGATATAGTTAATCTTTCACACATGTTTTGCATGACTACACATGTATAACCTATATCAAATTGCTTGCCCCCTCATTGAGGGTGAGTGGGGAGAGAGGAAGGGAGAGAATTTGGAAAATGAATACTATACCCTTTGATCCAGCAATACCACTAGTAGGTCCGTATCCCAAAGATATCATAAAAGTTGCACAAAAATATTTATAGCAGCTCTTTTTGGTGGCAAACAATTGGAAATTGAGGGGATTCCCATCAGTTAGGGAGTGAATGAACAAGTTGTGGTATCTGAATGTAAGTAATAGAATACTATTGTCCTATAAGAAATGGTGATACATAATTGGAGAAAAATAAAATATTATTAAAGAGAAAAAAAATTACCACTGGGACTTAAAAATGTAATTGCCTTGCAGGCAAAATAAAAATAATGTTTTATTTTCCTTCTGAGAACAATTTGTAGTCAAATTAATCTTGCATGTTATGTAGGTAAGTTAGTTCTATTGCCATAAAGTAAGCCAGACTTCCTGAATAGCTAAATATAGGTATTTTCTATTCAATAACCACCTTTTGGATAATTTTTTGTACATTGTAGTGACATTTTGTTAAAATTAATATTTTGTTAGAATAGCACCCCTCTTCTAAGTCTACATTGGGGTATGCTCAGTCAGGGCAAGCATATGGAAACTTGTTATTAACATACATGATAGAACGGCATTTCCTCTCCTCTCCCCTTGCCCCTCCCCCCCCCACACTTCTGAGCACATACAATGTTCCTAGTCAGGTTTCAGTTCAGTTTGTGGTAGCTTAGTGATTCTTTTTCTGGCCTTCAGTGCCTGAGAGACTGGTACTATGGTGTATGGGTAAGAAAATGTCTTCTGGCTGTCTGTATTATTGGAATGTTTGATGATACAGAAAAGGCTGAGTCAGAACTGAATGTGCATGAAAGGATGATCTTGACCTCTCTTCCTTATAGGCTTTCAATTGAAGAAGACTGTTATGAACCAATCAGTGGGAAAGGAGCAATAGAAAGACATTCCCCACTCAGCCATCATACATCTATGAACACCTGGTACCTCTGTTCTTTTTACATTAATAATTATAGGTGAATAGGTATCCTGAGATTGAAGCATCCAAACACCCAAATGAGACTCAGAGATATATCACAGCCTGAAGAAAAGCCTCCAACCAATAACAAGAGCTGGCAGCCCCAGAAGTTGAATCTGGTGAAGAGATAGTGCAACAGCTAAGTGACTTGTTTAACATAGTCCTTCATGTGCCTGACTACCTTTATGGCTTAAGTTCATGTGCACTGTTCCAAAGGAGTGTTTGTGTGTGTGTGTGTGTGTGTGTGTGTGTGTGTGTGTGTGTGTGCATGTGTGTCTAGGGTGAAGGAATATACCCTTGATACCAGGGACATTTTTAAACTTTCTAACTTACTGACTAATATTTGGGAGTACACCACTCGATGGGGTTCATGAATAGTATTCAAAACTTCAGCCTATAAAAATTGTCAATATTTCCTTGAGGAGGGAATAGTCATCTACCTTCTAGCATCCCAACCTGTTATGAATTTATATATAAGATCTTTCTTCTCTGTCTTTGAATTCTTTATAGTATTTGAATACGACTGGAACCTATGTTCTTTTAGGCTGAAGAGATGAACCCATTAGAGATGAAGAAATGAAAGATATATGAAAGGGGTGTCATGAGTAATACAACAATGTTACAATAGGAATAGGTATTGATAGATTCAAAAGTACATATGGAAAGGAGTGCTATCTTTGGCAAGCAAGAAAGCTAACATCTTCTGAAACTATTGAGAGTGGAAGACAAAAGTCGAGGAAGCTAATGAAGAGATAGTCACCAGTCCTTGCACTTTACCACATTTAAAGCAGTCCAGAATGATTATTCTGCAACCTCCTATATTAGGAAGGCAGAATTTATGAATTCAAAGAGAATCTCATATGTGCCTGAAAGGTTCGGAACCACAGGATGCAAGGAATTCTCTAGGCAGAAGGCAGGAGAACTAAAGCATGTATTCACACTCCACAGTAACAAGCCCACAAACCAGCATCCCCATTTTGATATTTTGATCAAACACTTCCAGGCCCAATAAGTCCGCCTCACAAGAGTAACCAGGAGGCCACAGAGAAGCGAGATGGTATAAGGCAAAATCGTATACATGCTTCCCCTCTACAGTAAGAAGATTACCCGCTGACCTCCAGTCCTTGGTCAGCACTCCTGGCTCCACATGGGTCAGCTCTGCTACCGGCAGCTCAGCTTCGGCTGTAGGCATCTCTGGCTCCAAGCGGAAAAGGAAAAGAGATCTTGAAGCTGTCCTCTCCCCTCTTACAGAGTTTTTTACATCATCAAGCACTGCCTGAATGACCAGAGCCAATTGGTTCTTGAGTTGGTCCCTCCCCCTAGCGTAGACTAAGTTAACACCCAGCAGGGTGTGGCTCTGGAGTTAACACCTCCCCTCAGCCAGCCCCATGACTCGTCACACAGGAAGTTCTCTGCTCGCAGACCATGAGTCTCTGGACTTCCTGCCCCAGAAGAGGTCACACAGGAAGTTCTCTGCTCCCAGGTATGGCCCAGCGAGGCTCAATGAGGTAAGCTGAATCACTCAAAGAAAACAAAGGCCACTCTGGCTACATCTCCCTAGGATTTACAAGTCTTGCTTTTGGGAATTTCTTTCTTAAACTGACTTGTAATAGTAATAATTGGAGTCATTCATGAAATTAGATAACACCAGTTCATCCTCCTCTGCATGAGGAATTTTTCACACCTGAAGACATTAAATGATTTAATCCTGTATTTATTACACTATCCAAACTACATTTCTATCCAAATATATTTTTATATCAAATGTTGCCTACTGCATTGTGATATTAATGCCTACTGCATTGTAATATTGGATATTAAATAATATCTTGCATTTTGTAGCACTTTCTGTCTTACAGAATAGAGAATGATATTTGCTAGAATGGAAAGGGAGGCAAGAGGAAATGAATCACATGCAAAGGCAATAAATATAGAGGTAAAAGAAAGGAAAATCCTGCACAAAGGAACTAATGCCACCTGCTCCCATGTCACTCCTAATGGCTGTAATTGGAATGTTATCTGATCTTATATCTCCCTTGTCTAGATGATCAATAATCAATAAGATGAGAAATTAATGGTACCAAAGTGAAATGACTGGGGTATTTGAAGGCATCTAAAATAAGATTTAATAAGAGAAAAGGAGGAAAGAATTTGTTGAATATTAGGCAGTAATCCAGGCCTTAGAGAAATAGCAATCAACAAGAAGGACATAAGCGAATACAGTGCTTAGAAATTTGAACATATACAACTGAGCAGTGATGTCAATCAGTGACTAAAGATCTTTCCCAACCATTCAATAGGCCTTAGGAGGGGCTAATTAAGAGAGCCTTGATTAGATTAAGGCCTATACCCTTGTGATGCCAATCAGTGATTAAAGTCCTTCACCCCCCCCCACCATTAAATAGGCCTCAGGTGGGGCTAGTTAAGGGAAGCTTGAGTAGAGGTCTGTTTGTAGGTGGGCCTACACCCTTTACTTATAGGTGCTAAGCCCCAGGCCTACACCCTTTCACTGATTGGGCATGAAGCCCTCAGGCCCTAAAAAGAGTATATATACCCAGAAGGTAGCCATTGTCAGGTCAGAATTTAGCCTAAGGAGAAGAAATAAGAATTCTGAGTCAATAGAGCTGCAGAGAGAGTGCAGAGCAGAGAGAGGAAACCAGGGAGCTGTGAAAACCAGAGAACTGAGGGGGTCAGAGAACACGGGCAAGCAGACAATTGGGATTCATGAGTCAGGGGGAAGGTTACAGGATGACTTGGCCCCTTACTGTAATACCATGTTATAATTTCTTTGTTGTTACATTGAGGTGGACTTACTGGTTTTGGAATACAATTGCTGCTTTGTCGGGTTGGGGTTATTGGTCTTGGGGTTTGATCCTTTGGTGTCTAAATAAATGTTTTACTTCCTCTGCCTTCTACCTGGAGAATCTCCTATACTTTGGGACTCTGAACTATACAGGCATATTCATGGTCATCTTCAAGGTCATGAATCATGCTTTACTGATACAGCAGGTCTGGATGGCATGCTTTCTAAGCTATTAGGGGAATAAACTACATATTTGCTGAGCCAAAGATGTTATTTTTGAAAAATCACTACACACTGAAAAATTAAGATTTCTGGATAAACAAAAATATAGTGCTCTTAAATAACAAGAAAAAGGGTGGCAAGATGACCTATAAATCAAATTTCCTTACAAAAACCAAGATTAGTAGTTTTAATTAATGATTTAAATTTTAATTAATATGATTAATTTAATGAGATGAATAGTAAGGAAATTTGAAACATCAAAAGAATAAAAGAATCAAGAAAGATTTGTTAAACAAAAATAAATCAGGCCAGGAAAACTTGCTAGTTTTCCTAGAGAAAGAAGTATTGAATTTATAATTTATTGGCTGCAATGAGTACCATCTCTTTGCTCAGTATGACAAAATTAACATGATTTAGTTTATTTCTCCCCAAGATTCTACATGTTCATCAAGGTATATTTTAGAAAATAAGTAGATGTTAGAAAATAAATCCCAGGATTAAATGGTAAAGACATGTGGTCTGGAGAGGGCCTATAATTTTACACATTGATGACTGAAGGTTTTGTCTTCTTTCTTCATCTTTACTTCTTCTAGAGATAGAAGACACATGGAAAGTAGGTAGTCCCTAGAGGATCAGAAGCAGAAGTTCTGTTTAAATGTCACAGCAGAGTTCTCTCAAAACAAATATGAAAGAAGGACCCTAACACACACACACACACACACACACACACACACACACATACGCACAACAGAACAACATTTCTTTTTGTCTATTGATTTCACTCTGCCTAGAATGCCTTAACTCTTCTTCTCTGAGTTGTTCCTCAGAAGCCATCTTAAATTCTGTCATATCCAGAGAACCTGTTCTACTGCCAGGTAATCCAGCCCTGCATTATTCCCTCTTTCTCTGAACTCCTCTATATAGGTTGTCTGTATAATTTATTTGATCATAAATCATTCATGGACTTTTAATATTTCTTCTATTGTCTTGAGCTGTTATTTTAATTTTATTATTTAATGTTTCATGGGTTTGCATCTTGTCTCCCTAACTAGATAATAAGAACTATTGCTTGTTCTCTGAATCATTGACCATCTTCAATGAACGATAAGTATACACATGTACAAATATTTACTTTTAAAGGTAGAAAATAACTGAATTAGAAAGTCTGGAATTCATCATCTCTTCCCTAGAGTATTGTCAGGATAGGATGTGTATGTGTGTGTATGTGTGTGTGTATGCATAAACCTGGAATCTCTGCTTTCATTCGTGTCTGTAGCTCCTTTTACCAGTGTAGACTGGCAAATGTTCTACAAGCATTTTCAAAATGTAAAAAGTTAACCAGTCCACTGAGATTTAAAGGTTACAAAGCTAAGAGTTAGAGGTCATGAGTGACAAATAGAACACCACAACTCCAGGGCTATCTATATATACTTTCTTTCACCATGTTTTTCTTGAACATAGAGGTGGACAATGTTCTATCTACAGCACCTAGAGTCAAGAAGATTTAAATTCAAATCTGGCTTTAGATACTAGCTGTGTGACCCTAAGAAGGTCAATTAGCCTATCTGTCTAAGTTCTTTCATTTGTAAATTTGGTATAATAGTATTTGCTTCCCAGTGTTCTTATCAGAATAAAATGAAATAATATTTGTAAAGAACTTTACAAATATTTCAAACACTATATAAATGCTAGCTATTAATATCGAGGGCAATAAGAAACTTTTTTTAATCCAAATGCAGAAGATTATTCTAGAATTTAGCAGAGTTCTAAGGATAACAAAACTATGCTAATCCCCAAATAGTGCCAAGAGTGTGAATGAGACAGCCTGAAAGGGTCTAGGAATTTCCCTTTATCTCAATAGTATAATGTGACATGTCTCTGGAAATGCTTTAGAAACATACCCTTCTCTGGACACCATCATAGACAATGTTCTTTGGTTGCTATCAGTCCCCTGTTCCAGTTTTCATCATGCTGATAAATAACATCTGACATTAACATAGCACTTATAAAGTTTTCAAATCCCTTGGCATAATTATCTTATTTGAGCCTCACAACAACTCTGCGTCATGGCTATTATGGGTGTTATTATCCTGCTTTTACAGACGTGGATCTTAAGGCTGGGAGAAGTATGGAAGGACTTACTGATGTTTCAATAACTAGTAAGGGTCAAAGGCACAATTTGGATTTGAGTCTTCCTGGTTTCAGGCCTAACACTCGATGTATTATGTCACATTGCCTGCCAAGAGTTCATATGGCAAGGGGAGATCACAGAGGGCAATGTTGGGACTATCCTGCTCTCTCCTAAGCACAAATGACTAGAATCTGTCTCAGTTGGGAAGTAAAATAGGAATCCATTCTTTTCAGGACAGAAATAAAGTAAATTTTCTGAAAGAAAAGGAAAAGCAACACTAAAAGTTCAAGTTTTCATCTTGGGTCAGATGAAAGTGGCGTGGCAAATAACAATGTGAAATATATACTATGCTGTAATGTGTAATGTGACTCTATTGGGGAAAATGCCAATTTCTTTCTGAGTTACATTGAAAAAGACAGCACTTCTGGGAACAATGAAG